>NW_026734444.1:0-300000 GCF_949786415.1 Peromyscus eremicus | reverse complement strand
ATACACAGTGCAAATAGCACTCGCGTCTGTTCCCCGAAAGTACAGTGTATTGGACTGAAGAGGAGCTACTGTTCTTGTCAGTTTCCTAAGCAGAGTTGAACTAGATATGGCCCGTGTGTGCAGGAAGCACATTTCTTATGTTCTGAGCAAGCTCACTCTTCTGGCCCTATAGGAAACACAGTAGAGTAGAAGAGTGCTCTTTTCTCAAAAGCAGAGTGTGTTTCTTGGAAAGCGAGCTTGAGTTTGTTTCCCAGTCCTAAATGGAGTTGAATCACATGCAGTTTCTGGTCCTACGAGCAAGAGTTGTTTTCTGGTAAGAAGAGTCACTATTGCGCTGCCATGGCCATACACAGGACAAATAGCACTGGCGTCTGTTCCCAGCAAGTACAGTGTATTGGACTGAAGAGGAGCTACTGTTCTTGTCAGGTTCCTAAGCAGAATTGAACTAGATATGGCCGTGTGTGTAGGAAGCACAGTTCTTTTGTTCTGAGCAAGCTCACTGTTCGGACCCAATAGCAAGCACAGTAGAGTGGAAGAGTGCTCTTTTCTCAAAAGCAGAGTGTGTTTCATGTAGGGCAACCTAGCATTTGTTTCCCAGTCCTAAATGGAGTTGAATCACATGCAGTTTCTGGTCCTACGAGCAAGAGTTGTTTTCTGGTAAGGAAAGTCATTATTGCGCTCCCATTGCCATACACAGTGCAAATAGCACTCGCGTCTGTTCCCAGCAAGTACAGTGTATCGGACTGAAGAGGAGCTACTGTTCTTGTCAGTTTCCTTAGTAGAGTTGAACTAGTTATGGTCCGTGTGTAGGAAGCACAGTTCTTTTGTTCTGAGCAAGCTCACTGTTCTGGCCCTATAGGAAACACAGTAGAGTAGAAGAGTGCTCTTTTCTCTAAAGCAGAGTGTGTTTCTTGTAAGGCGAGCTAGAGTTTGTTTCCCAGTCCTAAATGGAGTTGAATCACATGCAGTTTTTAGTCCTACGAGCAAGAGTTGTTTTATAGTAAGAAGAGTCACTATTGCGCTGCCATTGCCATACACTGGACAAATAGCACTCGCGTCTGTTCCCCGAAAGTACAGTGTATTGGACTGAAGAGGAGCTACTGTTCTTTTCAGTTTCCTAAGCAGAGTTGAACTAGATATGGCCCGTGTGTACGAAGCACAGTTCTTTTGTTCTCAGCAAGCTCACTGTTCGGACCCCATAGGGAGCACAGTAGAGTAGAAGAGTGCTCTTTTCTCAAAAGCAGAGTGTGTTTCTTGTAAGGCGAGCTAGCGTTTGTTTCCAGTCCTAAATGGAGTTGAATCCCATGCAGTTTCTGTTCCTACGAGCAAGAGTTTTTTTCTGGTAAGGAAAGTAACTATTGAGCTCCCATTGCCATACACAGTGCAAATAGCTCTCGCGTCTGTTCCCAGCAAGTACAGTGTATTGGACTGAATAGGAGCTACTGTTCTTGTCAGTTTCCTAAGCAGAGTTGAACTAGATATGGCCCGTGTGTAGGAAGCACAGTTCTTTTGTTCTGAGCAAGCTCACTGTTCTGGCCATATAGGAAACACAGTAGAGTAGAAGAGTGCTCTTTTCTCAAAAGCAGAGTGTGTTTCTTGTAAGGCGAGCTAGCGTTTGTTTCCCAGTGCTAAATGGAGTTGAATCACATGCAGTTTCTGGTCCTACGAGCAAGAGTTGTTTTATGGTAAGAAGAGTCACTATTGCGCTGCCATTGCCATACACAGGACAAATAGCACTGTTGTCTGTTCCCAGGAGTACAGTGTATTGGACTGAAGAGGATCTACTGTTCTTGTCAGGTTCTTAAGCAGAATTGAACTAGGTGTGGCGGTGTGTGTAGGAAGCACGTTTTTTTTGTTCTGAGCAAGCTCACTGTTCGGACCTCATAGGAAACACAGTACAGTAGAAGAGTGCTCTTTTCTCAAAAGCAGAGCGTGTTTCTTGTAAGGCGAGCTAGAGTTTGTTTCCTAGTCCTAAATGGAGTTCAATCACAGGCAGTTTCTGGTCCTATGAGCAAGAGTTGTTTTCTGGTAAGTAAAGTTACTATTGTGCTCCCATTGCCATACACAGTGCAAATAGCACTCGCGTCTGTTCCCAGGAAGTACAGTGTATTGGACTGAATAGGAGCTACTGTTCTTGTCAGTTTCCTAAGCAGAGTTGAACTAGTTATGGCCGTGTGTGTAGGAAGCACAGTTTTTTTGTTCTGAGCAAGCTCACTGTTCGGAAACCATAGGAAACACAGTAGAGTATAGAGTGCTCTTTTCTCAAAAGCAGAGTGTGTTTCTTGGAAGACGACCTAGCGATGGTTCCCAGTCATAAATGGAGTTGAGTCACATGCAGTTTTTTGTCCTATGAGCAAGAGTTGTTTTCTGGTAAGACGAGTCACTATTGTGCTCCAATAGCCATACACAGGACAAATAGCCCTGGCGGCTGTTCCCCGCAAGCACAGTGTATTGGACTGAAGAGGAGCTACTGTTCTTGTCAGTTTCCTAAGCAGAGTTGAACTAGATATGGTCCGTGTGTGTAGGAAGCACAGTTCTTTGGTTCTGAGCAAGCTCACTCTTCTGGCCCTATAGTAAACACAGTAGAGTAGAAGAGTGCTCTTTTCTAAAAAGCAGAGTGTGTTTCTCGTAAGGCGAGCTAGCGTTTGTTTCCCAGTCCTAAATGGAGTTGAATCACATGCAGTTTCTGGTCCTACGAGCAAGAGTTGTTTTATGGTAAGAAGAGTCACTATTGCGCTGCCATTGCCATACACAGGACTAATAGCACTGTTGTCTCTTCCCAGCAAGTACAGTGTTTTGGACTGAAGAGGATCTACTGTTCTTGTCAGGTTACTAAGCAGAATTGAACTAGGTGTGGCGGTGTGTGTAGGAATCACGTTTTTTTTTTGTTCTGAGCAAGCTCACTGTTCGGACCTCATAGGAAACACAGTAGAGTAGAATAGTGCTCTTTTCTCAAAAGCAGAGTGTGTTTCTTGTAAGGCGAGATAGCGTTTGTTTCCCAGTCCTAAATGGAGTTGAATCACATGCAGTTTTTTGTCCTACGAGCAAGAGTTGTTTTATGGTAAGAAGAGTCACTATTGCGCTGCCATTGACATACACAGGAGAAATAGCACTGTTGTCTGTTCCCAGCAGTACAGTGTATTGGACTGAATAGGAGCTACTGTTCTTGTCAGTTTCTTAAGCAGAGTTGAACTAGATATGGTTGGTGTGTGTAGGAATCACAGTTCTTTTGTTCTGAGCAAGCTCACTGTTTGGACCCCATAGGAAACACAGTAGAGTAGAAGAGTGCTCTTTTCTCAAAAACAGAGTGTGTTTTTGGAAGGCGAGCTAGCGTTTGTTTCCCAGTCCTAAATGGAGTTGAGTCACATGCAGTTTTTTGTCCTACGAGCAAGAGTTGTTTTCTGGTAAGACGAGTCACTATTGTGCTCCAATTGCCATACACAGTACAAATAGCACTCGCGTTTGTTCCGAGCAACTACAGTGTATTGGACTGAAGAGGAGCTACTGTTCTTGTCAGTTTCCTAAGCAGAGTTGAACTAGATATGGCCCCAGTGTAGGAAGCACAGTTCTTTTCTTCTGAGCAAGCTCACTGTTCTGGCTCTATAGGAAACACAGTAGAGTAGAACAGTGCTCTTTTCTCTAAAGCAGAGTGTGTTTCTTGTAAGGCGAACTAGCGTTTGTTTCCCAGTCCTAAATGGAGTGTAATCACATGCAGTTTCTGGTCCTACGAGCAAGAGTTGTTTTATGGTAAGAAGAGTCACTATTGCGCTGCCATTGCCATACACAGGACTAATAGCACTGTTGTCTGTTCCCAGCAGTACAGTGTATTGGACTGAAGAGGATCTACTGTTCTTGTGAGGTTCCTATGCAGAATTGAACTAGATATGGCCGTGTGTGTAGGAAGCACAGTTCTTTTGTTCTGAGCAAGTTCACTGTTCGGACCTCTTAGGAAACACAATAGAGTAGAAGAGTGCTTTTTTCTCTAAATCAGAGTGTGTTTCTTGTAAGGCGAGTTAGTGTTTCTTTCCCAGTCCTCAGTGGAGTTGAATCACATGCAGTTTCTGGTCCTACGAGCAAGAGTTGTTTTCTGGTAAAAAGAGTCACTATTGTGCTCCCATTGTCATACACAGGGCAAATAGCACACGCGTCTGTTCCCAGCATGTACAGTGTATTGGACTGAAGAGGATCCACTGTTCTTGTCAGATTCCTAAGCAGAGTTGAACTAGATTTGGCCGTGTGTGTAGGAAGCACAGTTCTTTTGTTCTGAGCAAGCTCACTGTTCTGGCCCTATAGGAAACACAGTAGAGTAGAAGAGTGCTCTTTTCTCAAAAGTAGATTGTGTTTCTTGTAAGGGGAGCTAGCATTTGTTTCCCAGTCCTATATGGAGTTGAATCACTTGCACTTTCTGGTCCTACGAGCAAGAGTTGTTTTTTGGTAAGGAAAGTCACTATTGCGCTCCCATTGCCTTACACAGTGCAAATAGCACATGCGTCTGTTCCCAGCAAGTACAGTGTATCAGACTGAAGAGGAGCTACTGTTCTTGTCAGTTTCCTAAGCAGAGCTGAACTAGATATGGTCCGTGTGTGTAGGAAGCACAGTTCTTATGTTCTGAGCAAGCTCACTGTTCTGGCCCTATAGGAAACACAGTAGAGTAGAAGAGTGCACTTTTCTTAAAAGCAGAGTGTGTTTCTTGTAAGGCGAGCTCGTGTTTGTTTCCCAGTCCTAAATAGAGTTGAGTCTCATGCAGTTTTTGGTCCTATGAGCAAGAGTTGTTTTCTGGTAAGAAGAGTCACTGTTGCGCTCCAAATGTCATATACAGTGCAAATAGCACTCGCGTCTGTTCCCAGCAAGTACAGTGTATCGGACTGAAGAGGAGCTACTGTTCTTGTCAGTTTCCTAAGCAGAGTTGAACTAGATATGGCTCGTGTGTAGGAAGCACAGTTCTTTGTTCTGAGCATTCTCACTGTTCTGGCCCTATAGGAAACAGAGTAGAGTAGAAGAGTGCTCTTTTCTCTAAAGCAGAGTGTGTTTCTGTAAGTTGAGGTAGCTTTTGTTTCCCAGTCCTAAATGGAGTTGAATCACATGCAGTTTCTGGTCCTACGTCCAAGAGTTGTTTTATAGTAAGAAGAGTCACTATTGTGCTGTCATTACCATACACAGGACAAATAGCACTGGCGTCTGTTCCCAGGAAGTACAGTGTATTGGACTGAAGAGGATCTACTGTTCTTGTCAGGTTCCTAAGCAGAATTGAACTAGTTATGGCCGTGTGTGTAGGAAGCACAGTTCTTTTGTTCTGAGCAAGCTCAATGTACGGACACCATAGGAAACACAGTAGAGTAGAAGAGTGCTCTTTTCTCAAAAGAAGAGTGTGTTTTTGTAAGGCGAGCTAGCGTTTGTTTCCTACTCCTAAATGGAGTTGAATCACATGCCGTTTCTGGTCCTACGAGCAAGAGTTGTTTTCTGGTAAGGAAAGTCACTATTGCGCTCCCATTGCCCTACACAAGGCAAATAGCACTCGCGTCTTTTCCCAGCAAATACAGTGTATTGGACGGAAGAGGAGCTACTGTTCTTGTCAGTTTCCTAAGCAGAGTTGAACTAGATATGGTCCGTGTGTGTAGGAAGCACAGTTATTTTGTTCTGAGCAAGCTCACTGTTTGGACCCCACAGGAAACACAGTAGAGTAGAAGAGTGCTCTTTTCTCTAAAGCAGACTTTGTTTCTGTAAGGCAAGCTAGCATTTGTTTCCCAGTCCTAAATGGAGTGGAATCACATGCAGTTTCTGGTCCTACGAGCAAGAGTTGTTTCTGGTAAGGAAAGTCACTATTGTGCTCCCATTGCCATACACAGTGCAAATAGCCCTCCCGTCTGTTCCTAGTAAGTACAGTGTATTACACTGAAGAGGAGCTACTGTTCTTCTCAGTTTCCAAAGCAGAGTTGAACTAGATATGGTCCGTGTGTCTAGGAAGCACAGTTCTTTTTTTCGGAGCAAGCTCACTGTTCTGGCCCTATAGGAAACACAGTAGAGTAGAAGAGTGCTCTTTTCTCAAAAGCAGAGTGTGTTTCTTGTAAAGCGAGCTAGAGTTTGTTTCCCAGTCCTAAATGGAGTTGAATCACATGCAGTTTCTGGTCCTAAGAGCAAGAGTTGTTTTCTGGTAACGAAAGTCACTATTGTGCTCCCCTTGCCATACACAGTGCAAATAGCTCCCGCGTCTGTTCCCATCAAGTACAGTGTATCGGACTGAAGAGGAGCTACTGTTCTTGTCAGTTTCCTAAGCAGAGTTGAACATGATATGGCCGTGTGTGTAGGAAGCACAGTTCTTATGTTCTGAGCAAGCTCACTGTTCTGGCCCTATAGGAAACACAGTAGAGTAGAAGCGTGCTATTTTCTCAAAAGCAGAGTGTATTTTTGTAAGGCAAGCTAGCGTTTGTTTCCTAGTCCTAAATGGAGTTGAATCCCATGCAGTTTCTGGTCCTACGAACAAGAGTTGTTTTCTGGTAAGGAAAGTCTCTATTGCGCTCCCATTGCCCTACACAAGGCAAATAGCACTCGCGTCTTTTCCCAGCAAGTACGGTGTATCGGACTAGAGAAGGAGCTACTGTTCTTGTCAGTTTCCTAAGCAGAGTTGAACTAGATATGGCCCGTGTGTAGGAAGCACAGTTCTTTTGTTCTGAGCAAGCTCACTGTTCTGGCCCTATAGGAAACACAGTAGAGTAGAAGAGTGCTCTTTCCACAAAAACAGAGTGTGTTTCTTGTAAGGTGAGTTAGCTTTTGTTTCCCAGTCCTAAATGGAGTTGAATCACATGCAGTTTCTGGTCCTATGACCAAGAGTTGTTTTATAGTAAGAAGAGTCACTATTGCGCTGTTATTACCATACACAGGACAAATAGCACTGGCGTCTGTTCCCAGCAAGCACAGTGTATTGGACTGAAGAGGATCTACTGTTCTTGTCAGGTTCCTAAGCAGAATTGAACTAGATATGGTCGTGTATGTAGGAAGCACAGTTCTTTTGTTCTGAGCAGGCTCACTGTTCGGACCCCATAGGAAACACAGTAGAGTAGAAGAGTGCTCTTTTCTCAAAAGCAGAGTGTGTTTCTTGTAAGGCGAGCTAGCGTTTGTTTCCCAGTCCTAAATGGAGTTGAGTCACATGCAGTTTCTGGTCCTACGAGCAAGAGATGTTTTCCGGTAAGACGAGTCACTATTGTGCTCCATTTGCCATACACAGTGCAAATAGCACTCGCATCTGTTCCCCGCAAGTACAGTGTATTGGACTGAAAGGAGCTACTGTTCTTGTCAGTTTCCTAAGCAGCGTTGAACTAGACATGGCCCGTGTGTGTAGGAAGCACAGTTCTTTTGTTCTGAGCAAGCTCACTGTTCGGACCACATAGGAAGCACAGTAGAGTAGAAGAGTGCTCTTTTCTCAAAAGCAGAGTGTGTTTCATGTAAGGCGAGCTAGCATTTGTTTCCCAGTCCTAATTGGAGTTGAGTCACATGCAGTTTCTGGTCCTAGGAGCAAGAGTTGTTTTCTTATAAAGAAAGTCACTCTTGCGCTCCCATTGCAATACACAGTGCAAATAGCACTCGCATCTGTTCCCAGCAAGTACAGTGTATCGGACTGAAGAGGAGCTACTGTTCTTGTCAGTTTCCTAAGCAGAGTTGAACTAGATATGGCCCGTGTGTATTAAGCACAGTTCTTTTGTTCTGAGCAAGCTCACTGTTCTGGCCCTATAGGAAACACAGTAGAGTAGAAGAGTGCTCTTTTCTCTAAAGCAGAGTGTGTTTATTGTAAGGTGAGCTAGCTTTTGTTTCCCAGTCCTAAATGGAGTTGAATCACATGCAGTTTCTGGTCCTACGAGCAATAGTTGTTTTATGGTAAGAAGAGTCACTATTGCGCTGCCATTGCCATACACAGGACAAATAGCACTGGCGTCTGTTCCCAGGAAGTACAGTGTATTGGACTGAAGAGGATCTACTGTTCTTGTCAGGTTCCTAAGCAGAATTGAACTAGTTATGGCCTTGTGTGTAGGAAGCCCAGTTCTTTTGTTCTGAGCAAGCTCACTGTTCAGACCCAATAGGAAACAGTGTAGAGTAGAAGAGTGCTCTTTTCTCAAAAGCAGAGTGTGTTTCTTGTAAGGCGAGCTAGCATTTGTTTCCCAGTCCTAAATGGAGTTGAGTCACATGCAGTTTTCTGTCCTATGAGCAAGAGTTGTTTTCTGGTAAGACGATTCACTATTGTGCTCCAATTGCCATACACAGTGCAAATAGCACTCGCGTCTGTTCCCCGAAAGTACAGTGTATTGGACTGAAGAGGAGTTACTGTTCTTCTCAATTTCCTAAGCAGAGTTGAACTAGATATGGCCCGTGTGTGTAGGAAGCACAGTTCTTTTGTTCTGAGCAAGCTCACTGTTCGGACCCCATAGGAAGCACAGTAGAGTAGAAGAGTGCTCTTTTCTCAAAAGCAGAGTGTGTTTCATGGAAGGCGAGCTAGCGTTTGTTTCCCAGTCCTAAATGGAGTTGAATCCCATGCACTTTCTGGTAATACAAGCAAGAGTTTTTTTCTGGTAAGGAAGGACACTATTGCTCTCCCATTGCCATACACAGTGCAAATAGCACTCGCGTCTGTTCCCCGAAAGTACAGTGTATTGGACTGAAGAGGAGCTACTGTTCTTGTCAGTTTCCTAAGCAGAGTTGAACTAGATATGGCCCGTGTGTGCAGGAAGCACATTTCTTATGTTCTGAGCAAGCTCACTCTTCTGGCCCTATAGGAAACACAGTAGAGTAGAAGAGTGCTCTTTTCTCAAAAGCAGAGTGTGTTTCTTGGAAAGCGAGCTTGAGTTTGTTTCCCAGTCCTAAATGGAGTTGAATCACATGCAGTTTCTGGTCCTACGAGCAAGAGTTGTTTTCTGGTAAGAAGAGTCACTATTGCGCTGCCATGGCCATACACAGGACAAATAGCACTGGCGTCTGTTCCCAGCAAGTACAGTGTATTGGACTGAAGAGGAGCTACTGTTCTTGTCAGGTTCCTAAGCAGAATTGAACTAGATATGGCCGTGTGTGTAGGAAGCACAGTTCTTTTGTTCTGAGCAAGCTCACTGTTCGGACCCAATAGCAAGCACAGTAGAGTGGAAGAGTGCTCTTTTCTCAAAAGCAGAGTGTGTTTCATGTAGGGCAACCTAGCATTTGTTTCCCAGTCCTAAATGGAGTTGAATCACATGCAGTTTCTGGTCCTACGAGCAAGAGTTGTTTTCTGGTAAGGAAAGTCATTATTGCGCTCCCATTGCCATACACAGTGCAAATAGCACTCTCGTCTGTTCCCAGCAAGTACAGTGTATCGGACTGAAGAGGAGCTACTGTTCTTGTCAGTTTCCTTAGTAGAGTTGAACTAGTTATGGTCCGTGTGTAGGAAGCACAGTTCTTTTGTTCTGAGCAAGCTCACTGTTCTGGCCCTATAGGAAACACAGTAGAGTAGAAGAGTGCTCTTTTCTCTAAAGCAGAGTGTGTTTCTTGTAAGGCGAGCTAGAGTTTGTTTCCCAGTCCTAAATGGAGTTGAATCACATGCAGTTTTTAGTCCTACGAGCAAGAGTTGTTTTATAGTAAGAAGTGTCACTATTGCGCTGCCATTGCCATACACTGGACAAATAGCACTCGCGTCTGTTCCCCGAAAGTACAGTGTATTGGACTGAAGAGGAGCTACTGTTCTTTTCAGTTTCCTAAGCAGAGTTGAACTAGATATGGCCCGTGTGTACGAAGCACAGTTCTTTTGTTCTCAGCAAGCTCACTGTTCGGACCCCATAGGGAGCACAGTAGAGTAGAAGAGTGCTCTTTTCTCAAAAGCAGAGTGTGTTTCTTGTAAGGCGAGCTAGCGTTTGTTTCCAGTCCTAAATGGAGTTGAATCCCATGCAGTTTCTGTTCCTACGATCAAGAGTTTTTTTCTGGTAAGGAAAGTAACTATTGAGCTCCCATTGCCATACACAGTGCAAATAGCACTCGCGTCTGTTCCCAGCAAGTACAGTGTATTGGACTGAATAGGAGCTACTGTTCTTGTCAGTTTCCTAAGCAGAGTTGAACTAGATATGGCCCGTGTGTAGGAAGCACAGTTCTTTTGTTCTGAGCAAG
Source organism: Peromyscus eremicus (assembly GCF_949786415.1). NCBI lineage: Eukaryota > Metazoa > Chordata > Mammalia > Rodentia > Cricetidae > Peromyscus > Peromyscus eremicus. The sequence continues at coordinate 289,887 of NW_026734444.1, read as the reverse complement.
CTCACTGTTCTGGCCATATAGGAAACACAGTAGAGTAGAAGAGTGCTCTTTTCTCAAAAGCAGAGTGTGTTTCTTGTAAGGCGAGCTAGCGTTTGTTTCCCAGTGCTAAATGGAGTTGAATCACATGCAGTTTCTGGTCCTACGAGCAAGAGTTGTTTTATGGTAAGAAGAGTCACTATTGCGCTGCCATTGCCATACACAGGACAAATAGCACTGTTGTCTGTTCCCAGGAGTACAGTGTATTGGACTGAAGAGGATCTACTGTTCTTGTCAGGTTCTTAAGCAGAATTGAACTAGGTGTGGCGGTGTGTGTAGGAAGCACGTTTTTTTTGTTCTGAGCAAGCTCACTGTTCGGACCTCATAGGAAACACAGTACAGTAGAAGAGTGCTCTTTTCTCAAAAGCAGAGCGTGTTTCTTGTAAGGCGAGCTAGAGTTTGTTTCCTAGTCCTAAATGGAGTTCAATCACAGGCAGTTTCTGGTCCTATGAGCAAGAGTTGTTTTCTGGTAAGTAAAGTTACTATTGTGCTCCCATTGCCATACACAGTGCAAATAGCACTCGCGTCTGTTCCCAGGAAGTACAGTGTATTGGACTGAATAGGAGCTACTGTTCTTGTCAGTTTCTAAGCAGAGTTGAACTAGTTATGGCCGTGTGTGTAGGAAGCACAGTTTTTTTGTTCTGAGCAAGCTCACTGTTCGGAAACCATAGGAAACACAGTAGAGTATAGAGTGCTCTTTTCTCAAAAGCAGAGTGTGTTTCTTGGAAGACGACCTAGCGATGGTTCCCAGTCATAAATGGAGTTGAGTCACATGCAGTTTTTTGTCCTATGAGCAAGAGTTGTTTTCTGGTAAGACGAGTCACTATTGTGCTCCAATAGCCATACACAGGACAAATAGCACTGGCGGCTGTTCCCCGCAAGCACAGTGTATTGGACTGAAGAGGAGCTACTGTTCTTGTCAGTTTCCTAAGCAGAGTTGAACTAGATATGGTCCGTGTGTGTAGGAAGCACAGTTCTTTGGTTCTGAGCAAGCTCACTGTTCTGGCCCTATAGTAAACACAGTAGAGTAGAAGAGTGCTCTTTTCTAAAAAGCAGAGTGTGTTTCTCGTAAGGCGAGCTAGCGTTTGTTTCCCAGTCCTAAATGGAGTTGAATCACATGCAGTTTCTGGTCCTACGAGCAAGAGTTGTTTTATGGTAAGAAGAGTCACTATTGCGCTGCCATTGCCATACACAGGACTAATAGCACTGTTGTCTCTTCCCAGCAAGTACAGTGTTTTGGACTGAAGAGGATCTACTGTTCTTGTCAGGTTACTAAGCAGAATTGAACTAGGTGTGGCGGTGTGTGTAGGAATCACGTTTTTTTTTTGTTCTGAGCAAGCTCACTGTTTGGACCTCATAGGAAACACAGTAGAGTAGAATAGTGCTCTTTTCTCAAAAGCAGAGTGTGTTTCTTGTAAGGCGAGATAGCGTTTGTTTCCCAGTCCTAAATGGAGTTGAATCACATGCAGTTTTTTGTCCTACGAGCAAGAGTTGTTTTATGGTAAGAAGAGTCACTATTGCGCTGCCATTGACATACACAGGAGAAATAGCACTGTTGTCTGTTCCCAGCAGTACAGTGTATTGGACTGAATAGGAGCTACTGTTCTTGTCAGTTTCTTAAGCAGAGTTGAACTAGATATGGTTGGTGTGTGTAGGAATCACAGTTCTTTTGTTCTGAGCAAGCTCACTGTTTGGACCCCATAGGAAACACAGTAGAGTAGAAGAGTGCTCTTTTCTCAAAAACAGAGTGTGTTTTTGGAAGGCGAGCTAGCGTTTGTTTCCCAGTCCTAAATGGAGTTGAGTCACATGCAGTTTTTTGTCCTACGAGCAAGAGTTGTTTTCTGGTAAGACGAGTCACTATTGTGCTCCAATTGCCATACACAGTACAAATAGCACTCGCGTTTGTTCCGAGCAAGTACAGTGTATTGGACTGAAGAGGAGCTACTGTTCTTGTCAGTTTCCTAAGCAGAGTTGAACTAGATATGGCCCCAGTGTAGGAAGCACAGTTCTTTTCTTCTGAGCAAGCTCACTGTTCTGGCCCTATAGGAAACACAGTAGAGTAGAACAGTGCTCTTTTCTCTAAAGCAGAGTGTGTTTCTTGTAAGGCGAACTAGCGTTTGTTTCCCAGTCCTAAATGGAGTGTAATCACATGCAGTTTCTGGTCCTACGAGCAAGAGTTGTTTTATGGTAAGAAGAGTCACTATTGCGCTGCCATTGCCATACACAGGACTAATAGCACTGTTGTCTGTTCCCAGCAGTACAGTGTATTGGACTGAAGAGGATCTACTGTTCTTGTGAGGTTCCTATGCAGAATTGAACTAGATATGGCCGTGTGTGTAGGAAGCACAGTTCTTTTGTTCTGAGCAAGTTCACTGTTCGGACCTCTAAGGAAACACAATAGAGTAGAAGAGTGCTTTTTTCTCTAAATCAGAGTGTGTTTCTTGTAAGGCGAGTTAGTGTTTCTTTCCCAGTCCTCAGTGGAGTTGAATCACATGCAGTTTCTGGTCCTACGAGCAAGAGTTGTTTTCTGGTAAAAAGAGTCACTATTGTGCTCCCATTGTCATACACAGGGCAAATAGCACACGCGTCTGTTCCCAGCATGTACAGTGTATTGGAATGAAGAGGATCCACTGTTCTTGTCAGATTCCTAAGCAGAGTTGAACTAGATTTGGCCGTGTGTGTAGGAAGCACAGTTCTTTTGTTCTGAGCAAGCTCACTGTTCTGGCCCTATAGGAAACACAGTAGAGTAGAAGAGTGCTCTTTTCTCAAAAGTAGATTGTGTTTCTTGTAAGGGGAGCTAGCGTTTGTTTCCCAGTCCTATATGGAGTTGAATCACTTGCACTTTCTGGTCCTACGAGCAAGAGTTGTTTTTTGGTAAGGAAAGTCACTATTGCGCTCCCATTGCCTTACACAGTGCAAATAGCACATGCGTCTGTTCCCAGCAAGTACAGTGTATCAGACTGAAGAGGAGCTACTGTTCTTGTCAGTTTCCTAAGCAGAGCTGAACTAGATATCGTCCGTGTGTGTAGGAAGCACAGTTCTTATGTTCTGAGCAAGCTCACTGTTCTGGCACTATAGGAAACACAGTAGAGTAGAAGAGTGCACTTTTCTTAAAAGCAGAGTGTGTTTCTTGTAAGGCGAGCTCGTGTTTGTTTCCCAGTCCTAAATAGAGTTGAGTCTCATGCAGTTTTTGGTCCTATGAGCAAGAGTTGTTTTCTGGTAAGAAGAGTCACTGTTGCGCTCCAAATGTCATATACAGTGCAAATAGCTCTCGCGTCTGTTCCCAGCAAGTACAGTGTATCGGACTGAATAGGAGCTACTGTACTTGTCAGTTTCCTAAGCAGACTTGAAATAGATATGGCCGTGTGTGTAGGAAGCACAGTTTTTTTGTTCTGAGCAAGCTCACTGTTCGGAACACATAGGAAACAGTAGAGTAGAAAAGTGCTCTTTTCTCAAAAGCGGAGTGTGTTTCTGGGAAGGCGAGCTAGTGTTTGTTTGCCAGTCCTAAATGGAGTTGAGTCACATGCAGTTTTTTGACTTAGGAGCAAGAGTTGTTTTCTGGCAAGACGAGTCACTATTGTGCTCCAATTGCCATACACAGTGCAAATAGCACTCGCGTCTGTTCCGAGCAAGTACAGTGTATTGGACTGAACAGGAGCTACTGTTCTTGTCAGTTTCCTAAGCAGAGTTGACTTAGATATGGCCCGTGTGTGTAGGAATCACAGTTCTTTTGTTCTGAGCACCTCACAGTTTGGACCCCATAGGAAACACAGTAGAGTAGAAGAGTGCTCTTTTCTCTAAAGCAGAATGTGTTTCTTGTAAGGCGAGCTAGTGTTTGTTTCCCAGTCCTAAATTGAGTGGAATCAAATGCAGTTTCTGGTCCTATGAGTAAGAGTGGTTTTCTGGTAAGGAAAGTCACTATTGCGCTCCCATTGCCATACACAGTGCAAATAGCACATGCGTCTGTTCCCAGCAAGTACAGTGAATCAGACTGAAGAGGAGCTACTGTTCTTGTCAGTTTCCTAAGCAGAGTTGAACTAGATATGGCCCGTGTGTGTAGGAAGAACAGTTCTTTTGTTCTGAGCAAGTTCACTTTTCGGACCTCTTAGGAAACACAATAGAGTTGAAGAGTGCTTTTTTCTCTAAATCAGAGTGTGTTTCTTGTAAGGCGAGTTAGTGTTTCTTTCCCAGTCCTCAGTGGAGTTGAATCACATGCAGTTTCTGGTCCTACAAGCAAGAGTTGTTTTCTGGTAAGAAGAGTCACTATTGTGCTCCCATTGTCATACACAGGGCAAATAGCACACGCGTCTGTTCCCAGCATGTACAGTGTATTGGACTGAAGAGGATCTACTGTTCTTGTCAGGTTCTTAAGCAGAGTTGAACTAGATATCGCCGTGAATGTAGGAAGCACAGTTCTTTTGTTCTGAGCAAGCTCACTGTACGGAACAGATAGGAAACAGTAGAGTAGAAGAGTGCTCTTTTCTCAAAAGCAGAGTGTGTTTCTTGTAAGGCGAGCTAGTGTTTGTTTCCCAGTCCTAAATTGAGTGGAATCAAATGCAGTTTCTGGTCCTATGAGCAAGAGTTGTTTTCTGGTAAGGAAAGTCACTATTGCGCTCCCATTGCCATACACAGTGCAAATAGCACATGCGTCTGTTCCCAGCAAATACAGTGTATCAGACTGAAGAGGAGCTACTGTTCTTGTCAGTTTACTAAGCAGAGTTGAACTAGATATGGCCCGTGTGTGTAGGAAGCACAGTTCTTACGTTCTGAGCAAACTCATTTTTCTGGCCCTATAGGAAACACGGTAGAGTAGAAGAGTGCACTTTTCCCGAAAGCAGAGTGTGTTTCTTGTAAGGGGAGCTCGCGTTTGTTTCCCAGTCCTAAATGGAGTTGAGTCACATGCAGTTTTTGGTCCTACGAGCAAGAGTTGTTTTCTGGTAAGAAGAGTCACCGTTGTGCTCCAAATGCCATATACAGTGCAAATAGCACTCGCGTCTGTTCCCAGCAAGTACAGTGTATCGGACTGAATAGGAGCTACTGTTCTTGTCAGTTTCCTAAGCAGACTTGATATAGATATGGTCCGTGTGTAGGAAGCACAGTTCTTTTGTTCTGAGCAAGCTCACTGTTCTGGCCCTATAGGAAACACTGTAGAGTAGAAGAGTGCTCTTTTCTAAAAAGCAGAGTGTGTTTCTTGTAAGGCGAGCTAGCGTTTGTTTCCGAGTCCTAAATGGAGTGGAATCACATGCAGTTTCTGGTCCTACGAGCAAGAGTTGTTTTCTGGTAAGAAGAGTCACTACTGCGCTGCCTTTGCCATACACAGGACAAATAGCACGGGCGTCTGTTCCCAGCAAGTACAGTGTATTGGACTGAAGAGGATCTACTGTTCTTGTCAGGTTCCTAAGCAGAATTGAACTAGATATGGCCGTGTGTGTAGGAAGCACAGTTCTTTTGTTCTGAGCAAGCTCTCTCTTTGGACCCCATAGGAAACACAGTAGAGTAGAAGAGTGCTCTTTTCTCAAAAGGAGAGTGTGTTTCTTGTAGGGCGAGCTAGCGTTTGTTTCCCAGTCCTAAATGGAGTTGAATCACATGCAGTTTCTGGTCCTGCAAGCAAGAGTTGTTTTCTGGTAAGAAGAGTCACTATTGCGCTGCCATTGCCATACACAGGAAAAATAACACTGGCGTCTTTTCCCAGCAAGTACAGTGTATTGGATGGAAGAGGATCTACTGTTCTTGTCAGGTTCCTAAGCAGACTTGAACTAGATATGGCCGTGTGTGTAGGAAGCACAGTTTTTTTGTTCTGAGCAAGCTCACTGTTCAGAACCCATAGGAAACACAGTAGAGTAGAAGAGTGCTCTTTTCTCAAAAGCAGAGTGTGTTTCTTGGAAGGCGAGCTAGCGTTTGTTTCCCAGACCTAAATGGAGTTGAGTCACATGCAGTTTTTTGTCCTACGAGCAAGAGTTGTTTTCTGGTAAGACGAGTCACTATTGTGCTCCAATAGCCATACACAGTGCAAATAGCAGTCCTGTCTGTTCCCAGGAAGTACAGTGTATCGGACTGAAGAGGAGCTACTGTTCTTGTCAGTTTCCTAAGCAGAGTTGAACTAGATATGGCCCGAGTGTAGGAAGCACAGTTCTTTTGTTCTGAGCAAGCTCACTGTTCTGGCCCTATAGGAAACACAGTAGAGTAGAAGAGTGCTCTTTTCTCAAAAGCAGAGTGTGTTTCTTGTAAGGCGAGCTAGCGTTTGTTTTCCAGTCCTAAAAGGAGTTGAATCACATGCAGTTTCTGGTCCTACGAGCAAGAGTTGTTTTATGGTAAGAAGAGTCACTATTGCGCTGCCATTGCCATACACAGGACAAATAGCACTGTTGTCTGTTTCCAGCAGTACAGTGTATTGGACTGAAGAGGATCTACTGTTCTTGTCAGGTTCCTAAGCAGAATTGAACTAGATATGGCCGTGTGTGTAGGAAGCACAGTACTTTTTTTCTGAGCAAGTTCACTGTTCAGACCTCCTAGGAAACACAATAGAGTAGAAGAGTGCTTTTTTCTCTAAATCAGAGTGTGTTTCTTGTAAGGCGAGTTAGTGTTTGTTTCCCAGTCCTAAGTGGAGTTGAATCACATGCAGTTTCTGGTCCAACGAGCAAGAGTTGTTTTCTGGTAAGAAGAGTCACAATTGTGCTCCCAATGTCATACACAGGGCAAATAGCACACGTGTCTGTTCCCAGCATGTACACTGTATTGGACTGAAGAGGTTCTGCTGTTCTTGTCAGGTTCCTAAGCAGAGTTGAACTAGATATGGTCTGTGTGTGTAGGAAGCACAGTTCTTTTCTTCTGAGCAAGCTCACTGTTTGGACCCCATAGGAAACACAGTAGAGTAGAATTGTGCTCTTTTCTCAAAAGCAGAGTGTGTTTCTTGTAAGGCGAGCTAGCATTTGTTTCCCAGTCCTAAATGGAGTTGAATCCCATGCAGTTTCTGTTCCTACGAGCAAGAGTTGTTTTCTGGTAAGGAAAGTAACTATTGAGCTCCCATTGCCATACACAGTGCAAATACCACTCGCGTCTGTTCCCAGCAAATACAGTGTATCGGACTGAAGTGGAGCTACTGTTCTTGTCAGTTTCCTAAGCAGAGTTGAACTAGATATGGTCGGTGTGTGTAGGAAGCACAGTTCTTTTGTTCTGAGCAAGCTCACTGTTCTGGCCCTATAGGAAACACAGTAGAGTAGAAGAGTGCTCTTTTCTCTAAAGCAGAGTGTGTTTCTTGTAAGGCGAGCTCGCGTTTGTTTCCCAGTCCTAAATGGAGTTGAATCACATGCAGTTTCTGGTCCTACGAGCAAGAGTTGTTTTCTGGTAAGGAAAGTCACTATTGCGCTCCCATTGCCATACACAGTGCAAATAGCACTCGCGTCTGTTCCCAGCAAGTACAGTGTATCAGACTGAAGAGGAGCTACTGTTCTTGTCAGTTTCCTAAGCAGAGTTGAACTAGATATGGCACGTGTGTGTAGGAAGAACAGTTCTTTTGTTCTGAGCAAGTTCACTTTTCGGACCTCTTAGGAAACACAATAGAGTTGAAGAGTGCTTTTTTCTCTAAATCAGAGTGTGTTTCTTGTAAGGCGAGTTAGTGTTTCTTTCCCAGTCCTCAGTGGAGTTGAATCACATGCAGTTTCTGGTCCTAAGAGCAAGAGTTGTTTTCTGGTAAGAAGAGTCACTATTGTGCTCCCATTGTCATACACAGGGCAAATAGCACACGCGTCTGTTCCCAGCATGTACAGTGTATTGGACTGAAGAGGATCTACTGTTCTTGTCAGGCTCTTAAGCAGAGTTGTACTAGATTTGGCCGTGAGTGTAGGAAGCACAGTTCTTTTGGTCTGAGCAAGCTCACTGTACGGAACACATAGGAAACAGTAGAGTAGAAGAGTGCTCTTTTCTCAAAAGCAGAGTGTGTTTCTTGTAAGGCGAGCTAGTGTTTGTTTCCCAGTCCTAAATTGAGTGGAATCAAATGCAGTTTCTGGTCCTATGAGCAAGAGTTGTTTTCTGGTAAGGAAAGTCACTATTGCGCTCCCATTGCCATACACAGTGCAAATAGCACATGCGTCTGTTCCCAGCAAATACAGTGTATCAGACTGAAGAGGAGCTACTGTTCTTGTCAGTTTCCTAAGCAGAGTTGAACTAGATATGGCCCGTGTGTGTAGGAAGCACAGTTCTTACGTTCTGAGCACACTCACTGTTCTGGCCCTATAGGAAACACGGTAGAGTAGAAGAGTGTACTTTTCTTAAAAGCAGAGTGTGTTTATTGTAAGGCGAGCTCGCGTTTGTTTCCCAGTCCTAAATGGAGTTGAGTCACATGCAGTTTTTTGTCCTACGAGCAAGAGTTGTTTTCGGGTAAGAAGAGTCACTGTTGCGCTCCAAATGCCATATACAGTGCAAATAGCACTCGCGTCTGTTCCCAGGAAATACAGTGTATCAGACTGAATAGGAGCTACTGTTCTTGTCAGTTTCCTAAGCAGACTTGAACTAGATATGGCCGTGTGTGTAGGAAGCACAGTTTTTTTGTTCTGAGCAAGCTCACTGTTCGGAACACATAGGAAACACAGTAGAGTAGAAGAGTGCTCTTTTCTCAAAAGCAGAGTGTGTTTTTAGAAGGCGAGCTAGCGTTTGTTTCCCAGTCCTAAATGGAGTTGAGTCACATGCAGTTTTTTGTCCTACGAGCAAGAGTTGTTTTCTGGTAAGAAGAGTCACTATTGTGCTCCAATTGCCATACACAGTGCAAATAGCACTCGCGTGTGTTCCGAGCAAGTACAGTGTATTGGACTGAAGAGGAGCTACTGTTCTTGTCAGTTTCCTAAGCAGAGTTGAACTAGATATGGCCCGTGTGTGTAGGAAGCACAGTTCTTTTGTTCTGAGCAAGATCACTGTTTGGACCCCATAGGAATCACAGTAGAGTAGAAGAGTGCTCTTTTCTCAAAAGCAGAGTGTGTTTCATGTAAGGCGAGCTAGCATTTGTTTCCCAGTCCTAAATGGAGTTGAATCACATGCAGTTTCTGGTCCTACGAACAAGAGTTGTTTTCTGGTAAGGAAAGTCACTATTGTGCTCCCATTGCCATACACAGTGCAAATAGCAGTCCCGTCTGTTCCCAGCAAGTACAGGGTATCGGACTGAAGAGGATCTACTGTTCTTGTCAGGTTCCTAAGCAGACTTGAACTAGATGTGGCAATGTTTGTAGGAAGCACAGTTTTTTTGTTCTGAGCAAGCTCACTGTTCTGGCCCTATAGGAAACACAGTAGAGTAGAAGAGTGCTCTTTTCTCAAAAGCAGAGTGTGTTTCTTGGAAGGCGAGCTAGCATTTGTTTCCCAGTCCTAAATGGAGTTGAGTCACATGCAGTTTTTTGTCCTACGAGCAAGAGTTGTTTTCTGGTAAGACGAGTCACTATTGTGCTCCAATAGCCATACACAGTGCAAATAGCACTCCCGTGTGTTCCCAGGAAGTACAGTGTATCGGACTGAAGAGGAGCTACTGTTCTTGTCAGTTTCCTAAGCAGAGTTGAACTAGATATGGCCCAAGTATAAGAAGCACAATTCTTTTCTTCTGAGCAAGCTCACTGTTCTGGCCCTATAGGAAACACAGTAGAGTAGAAGAGTGCTCTTTTCTCTAAAGCAGAGTGTGTTTCTTGTAAGGCGAGCAAGCGTTTGTTTCCCAGTCCTAAATGGAGTTGAATCACATGCAGTTTCTGGTCCTACGAGCAAGAGTTGTTTTCTGGTAAGAAGAGTCACTGTTGCGCTCCAAATGCCATATACAGTGCAAATAGCACTCGCGTCTGTTCCCAGGAAATACAGTGTATCAGACTGAATAGGAGCTACTGTTCTTGTCAGTTTCCTAAGCAGACTTGAACTAGATATGGCCTTGTGTGTAGGAAGCACAGTTTTTTTGTTCTGAGCAAGCTCACTTTTCGGAACACATAGGAAACACAGTAGAGTAGAAGAGTGCTCTTTTCTCAAAAGCAGAGTGTGTTTTTAGAAGGCGAGCTAGCGTTTGTATCCCAGTCCTAAATGGAGTTGAGTCACATGCAGTTTTTTGTTTTACGAGCAAGAGTTGTTTTCTGGTAAGAAGAGTCACTATTGTGCTCCAATTGCCATACACAGTGCAAATAGCACTCGCGTCTGCTCCTAGCAAGTACAGTGTATTGGATTGAAGAGGAACTACTGTTCTTGTCAGTTTCCTAAGCAGAGTTGAACTAGATATGTCCCGTGTGTGTAGGAAGCACAGTTCTTTTGTTCTGAGCAAGATCACTGTTTGGACCCCATAGGAAACACAGTAGAGTAGAAGAGTGCTCTTTTCTCAAAAGCAGAGTGTGTTTCATGTAAGGCAAGCTAGCATTTGTTTCCCAGTCCTAAATGAAGTTGAATCACATGCAGTTTCTGGTCCTACGAACAAGAGTTGTTTTCTGGTAAGGAAAGACACTATTGCGCTCCCATTGTCATACACAGTGCAAATAGCCCTCCCATCTGTTCCCAGCAAGTACAGTGTATCGGACTGAAGAGGATCTACTGTTCTTGTCAGGTTCCTAAGCAGACTTGAACTAGATGTGGCAATGTTTGTAGGAAGCACAGTTTTTTTGTTCTGAGCAAGCTCACTGTTCGGAACACATAGGAAAGAGTAGAGTAGAAGAGTGCTCTTTTCTCTAAAGCAGAGTGTGTTTCTTGTAAGGCGAGCTAGCGTTTGTTTCCCAGTCCTAAATGGAGTGGAATCACATGCAGTTTCTGGTCCTATGAGCAAGAGTTGTTTTCTGGTAAGGAAAGTCACTATTGCGCTCCCATTGCCATACACAGTGCAAATAGCACATGCGTCTGTTCCCAGCATGTACAGTGTATCAGACTGAAGAGGAGCTACTGTTCTTGTCAGTTTCCTAAGCAGAGTTGAACTAGATATGGCCCGTGTGTGTAGGAAGCACAGTTCTTATGTTCTGAGCAAGCTCACTGTTCTGGCCCTATAGGAAACACAGTAGAGTAGAAGAGTGCACTTTTCTTAAAAGCAGAGTGTGTTTCTTGTAAGGCGAGCTCACGTTTGTTTCCCAGTCCTAAATGGAGTTGAGTCACATGCAGTTTTTTGTCCTACGAGCAAGAGTTGTTTTTGGGTAAGAAGAGTCACTGTTGCGCTCCAAATGCCATATACAGTGCAAATAGCACTCGCGTCTGTTCCCAGCAAGTACAGTGTATCAGACTGAATAGGAGCTACTGTTCTTGTCAGTTTCCTAAGAAGAGTTGAACGAGATATGGCTCGTGTGTGTAGGAAGCACAGTTCTTTTGTTCTGAGCAAGCTCACTGTTTGGACCCCATAGGAAACACAGTAGAGTAGAAGAGTGCTCTTTTCTCTAAAGCAGAGTGTTTTTCTTGTAAGGTGAGCTCGTGTTTGTTTCCCAGTCCTAAATGGAGTTGAGTCACATGCAGTTTTTGGTCTTACGAGCAAGAGTTGTTTTCTGGTAAGAAGAGTCACTATTGCGCTCCAAATGCCATACACAGTGCAAATAGTACTCGCGTCTGTTCCCTTCAAGTACAGTGTATTGGACGGATTAGGAACTACTGTTCTTGTCAGTTTCCTCAGCAGAGTTCAACTAGATATGGCCGTGTGTGTAGGAAGCACAGTTCTTTTGTTCTGAGCAAGCTCACTGTTCTGGCCCTATAGGAAACACAATAGAGTAGAAGAGTGCTCTTTTCTCAAAAGCAGATTGTGTTTCTTGTAAGGCGAGCTAGCGTTTGTTTCCCAGTCCTTTATGGAGTTGAATCACATGCAGTTTCAGGTCCTACGAGCAAGAGTTGTTTTCTGGTAAGGAAAGTCACTATTGCGCTCCCATTGCCATACACAGTGCAAAAAGCACTCATGTCTGTTCCCAGCAAGTACAGTGTATCGGACTGAAGAGGAGCTACTGTTCTTGTCAGTTTCCTAAGCAGAGTTGAATGAGATATGTCCCGCGTGTGTAGGAAGCACAGTTCTTTTGTTCTGAGCAAGCTCACTGTTTGGACCCCATAGGAAACACAGTAGAGTAGAAGAGTGCTCTTTTCTTAAGCAGAGTGTGTTTCTTGTAGGGCGAGCTAACGTTTGTTTCCCAGTCCTAAATGGAGTTGAATCACATGCATTTTCTAGTCCTGCAAGCAAGAGTTGTTTTCTGGTAAGAAGAGTCACTATTACGCTGCCATTGCCATACACAGGACAAATAACACTTGCGTCTTTTCCCAGCAAGTACAGTGTATTGGAATGGAAGAGGATCTACTGTTCTTGTCAGGTTCCTAAGCAGACTTGAACTAGATATGGCCGTGTGTGTAGGAAGCACAGTTCTTTTGTTCTGAGCAAGCTCACTGTTCTGGCCCTATAGGAAACACAGTAGAGTAGAAGAGTGGTCTCTTCTCAAAAGCAGAGTGTGTTTCTTGGAAGGCGAGCTAGCGTTTGTTTCCCAGTCCTAAATGGAGTTGAGTCACATGCAGTTTTTTGTCCTACGAGCAAGAGTTGTTTTCTGGTAAGACGAGTCACTATTGTGCTCCAATAGCCATACACAGTGCAAATAGCACTCCCGTGTGTTCCCAGGAAGTACAGTGTATCGGACTGAAGAGGAGCTACTGTTCTTGTCAGTTTCCTAAGCAGAGTTGAACTAGATATGGCCCAAGTATAAGAAGCACAGTTCTTTTCTTCTGAGCAAGCTCACTGTTCTGGCCCTATAGGAAACACAGTAGAGTAGAAGAGTGCTCTTTTCTCTAAAGCAGAGTGTGTTTCTTGTAAGGCGAGCAAGCGTTTGTTTCCCAGTCCTAAATGGAGTTGAATCACATGCAGTTTCTGGTCCTACGAGCAAGAGTTGTTTTCTGGTAAAGAGTCACTGTTGCGCTCCAAATGCCATATACAGTGCAAATAGCACTCGCGTCTGTTCCCAGGAAATACAGTGTATCAGACTGAATAGGAGCTACTGTTCTTGTCAATTTCCTAAGCAGACTTGAACTAGATATGGCCGTGTGTGAAGGAAGCACAGTTTTTTTGTTCTGAGCAAGCTCACTGTTCGGAACACATAGGAAACACAGTAGAGTAGAAGAGTGCTCTTTTCTCAAAAGCAGAGTGTGTTTTTAGAAGGCGAGCTAGCGTTTGTTTCCCAGTCCTAAATGGAGTTGAGACACATGCAGTTTTTTGTTTTACCAGCAAGAGTTGTTTTCTGGTAAGAAGAGTCACTATTGTGCTCCAATTGCCATACACAGTGCAAATAGCCCTCGCGTGTGCTCCGAGCAAGTACAGTGTATTGGACTGAAGAGGAGCTACTGTTCTTGTCAGTTTCCTAAGCAGAGTTGAACTAGATATGTCCCGTGTGTGTAGGAAGCACAGTTCTTTTGTTCTGAGCAAGATCACTGTTTGGACCCCATAGGAAACACAGTAGAGTAGAAGAGTGCTCTTTTCTCAAAAGCAGAGTGTGTTTCATGTAAGGCAAGCTAGCATTTGTTTCCCAGTCCTAAATGGAGTTGAATCACATGCAGTTTCTGGTCCTACGAACAAGAGTTGTTTTCTGGTAAGGAAAGTCACTATTGCGCTCCCATTGTCATACACAGTGCAAATAGCCCTCCCGTCTGTTCCAGCAAGTACAGTGTATCGGACTGAAGAGGATCTACTGTTCTTGTCAGGTTCCTAAGCAGACTTGAACTAGATGTGGCAATGTTTGTAGGAAGCACAGTTTTTTTGTTCTGAGCAAGCTCACTGTTCGGAACACATAGGAAAGAGTAGAGTAGAAGAGTGCTCTTTTCTCTAAAGCAGAGTGTGTTTCTTGTAAGGCGAGCTAGCGTTTGTTTCCCAGTCCTAAATGGAGTGGAATCACATGCAGTTTCTGGTCCTATGAGCAAGAGTTGTTTTCTGGTAAGGAAAGTCACTATTGCGCTCCCATTGCCATACACAGTGCAAATAGCACATGCGTCTGTTCCCAGCATGTACAGTGTATCAGACTGAAGAGGAGCTACTGTTCTTGTCAGTTTCCTAAGCAGAGTTGAACTAGATATGGCCCGTGTGTGTAGGAAGCACAGTTCTTATGTTCTGAGCAAGCTCACTGTTCTGGCCCTATAGGAAACACAGTAGAGTAGAAGAGTGCACTTTTCTTAAAAGCAGAGTGTGTTTCTTGTAAGGCGAGCTCACGTTTGTTTCCCAGTCCTAAATGGAGTTGAGTCACATGCAGTTTTTTGTCCTACGAGCAAGAGTTGTTTTCGGGTAAGAAGAGTCACTGTTGCGCTCCAAATGCCATATACAGTGCAAAGAGCACTCGCGTCTGTTCCCAGCAAGTACAGTGTATCAGACTGAATAGGAGCTACTGTTCTTGTCAGTTTCCAAAGAAGAGTTGAACGAGATATGGCCTTTGTGAGCAGGAAGCACAGTTCTTTTGTTCTGAGCAAGCTCACTGTTTGGACCCCATAGGAAACACAGTAGAGTAGAAGAGTGCTCTTTTCTCTAAAGCAGAGTGTTTTTCTTGTAAGGTGAGCTCGCGTTTGTTTCCCAGTCCTAAATGGAGTTGAGTCACATGCAGTTTTTGGTCCTACGAGCAAGAGTTGTTTTCTGGTAAGAAGAGTCACTATTGCGCTCCAAATGCCATACACAGGGCAAATAGTACTCGCGTCTGTTCCCTTCAAGTACAGTGTATTGGACGGATTAGGAACTACTGTTCTTGTCAGTTTCCTCAGCAGAGTTCAACTAGATATGGCCGTGTGTGTAGGAAGCACAGTTCTTTTGTTCTGAGCAAGCTCACTGTTCTGGCCCTATAGGAAACACAGTAGAGTAGAAGAGTGCTCTTTTCTCAAAAGCAGATTGTGTTTCTTGTAAGGCGAGCTGGCGTTTGTTTCCCAGTCCTAAATGGAGTTGAATCACATGCAGTTTCTGGTCCTACGACCAAGAGTTGTTTTCTGGTAAGGAAAGTCACTATTGTGCTCCCAATGCCATACACAGTGCAAATAGCACTCACGTCTGTTCCCAGCAAGTACAGTATATCGGACTGAAGAGGAGCTACTGTTCTTGTCAGTTTCCTAAGCAGAGTTGAACTAGATATGGCCCCAGTGTAGGAAGCACAGTTCTTTTCTTCTGAGCAAGCTCACTGTTCTGGCCCTATAGGAAACACAGTAGAGTAGAAGAGTGCTCTTTTCTCTAAAGCAGAGTGTGTTTCTTGTAAGGCGAGCTAGAGTTTGTTTCCCAGTCCTAAATGGTGTGTAATCACATGCAGTTTCTGGTCCTATGAGCAAGAGTTGTTTTATGGTAAGAAGAGTCACTTTTGCGCTGCCATTGCCATACACAGGACTAATAGCACTGTTGTCTGTTCCCAGCAGTACAGTGTATTGGACTGAAGAGGATCTACTGTTCTTGTCAGGTTCCTAAGCAGAGTTGAACTAGATATGGCCGTGTGTGTAGGAAGCACAGTTCTTTTTTTTCTGAGCAAGCTCACTGTTCTGGCCCTATAGGAAACACAGTAGAGTAGAAGAGTGCTCTTTTCTCAAAAGCAGATTGTGTTTCTTGTAAGGGGAGCTAACGTTTGTTTCCCAGTCCTATATGGAGTTGAATCATATGCAGTTTCTGGTCCTACGAGCAAGAGTTGTTTTTTGGTAAGGAAAGTCACTATTGCACTCGCATTGCCATACACAGTGCAAATAGCACTCCCGTCTGTTCCCAGCAAGTACAGTGTATTGGACTGAAGAGGATCTACTGTTCTTGTCAGGTTCCTAATCAGACTTGAACTAGATATGGCCATGTGTGTAGGAAGTACAGTTCTTATGTTCTGAGCAAGCTCACTGTTCTGGCCCTATAGGAAAGACAGTAGAGTAGAAGAGTGCACTTTTCTTAAAAGCAGAGTGTGTTTCTTGTAAGGGGAGCTCGCGTTTGTTTCCCAGTCCTAAATGGAGTTGAGTCACATGCAGTTTTTGGTCCTACGAGCAAGAGTTGTTTTCTGGTAAGAAGAGTCACTGTTGCGCTCCAAATGCCATATACAGTGCAAATAGCACTCGCGTCTATTCCCAGCAAGTACAGTGTATCGGACTGAATAGGAGCTACTGTTCTTGTCAGTTTCCTAAGCAGACTTGATATAGATATGGTCCGTGTGTAGGAGGCACAGTTCTTTTGTTCTGAGCAAGCTCACTGTTTGGACCCCATAGGAAACACAGTAGAGTAGAAGAGTGCTCTTTTCTCAAAAGCAGAGTGTGTTTCTTGTAAGGCGAGCTAGCGTTTGTTTCCCAGTTCTAAATGGAGTTGAATCACATGGAGTTTCTGGTCCTACAAGCAGGAGATGTTTTCTGGTAAGAACAGTCACTATTGCGCTGCCATTGCCATACACAGGACAAATAGCACTGGCGTCTTTTCCCAGCAAGTACAGTGTTTTGGACTGAAGAGGATCTACTGTTCTTGTCAGGTTCCTAATCAGACTTGAACTAGATATGGCCACGTGTGTAGGAAGCACAGTTCTTATGATCTGAGCAAGCTCACTGTTCAAGCCCTATAGGAAAGACAGTAGAGTAGAAGAGTGCTTTTTTCTCAAAAGCAGAGTGTGATTATTGAAAGGCAAGCTAGTGTTTGTTTCCCAGTCAGAAATGGAATTGAATACCGTGCAGTTTCTGGTCCTACGAGCAAGAGTTTTTTTCTGGTAAGACAAGTCATTATTGGGCTCCAATTGCCATACACAGTGCAAATAGCACTCGCGTCTGTTCCCAGCAAGTACAGTGTATCGGACTGAAGAGGAGCTACTGTTCTTGTCAGTTTCCTAAGCAGAGTTGAACTAGATATGGCCCGTGTGTGTAGGAAGTACAGTTCTTTGTTCTGAGCAAACTCACTGTTCGTACCCCATAGGAAACACAGTAGAGTAGAAGAGTGCTCTTCTCTCAAAAGCAGAGTGTGTTTCATGGAAGGAAAGCTAGCATTTGTTTCTCAGTCATAAATGGTGTTGAATCATATGCAGTTTCTGGTCCTACGAGCAAGAGTTGTTTTCTGGTAAGGAAAGTCACTATTGTGCTCCCATTGCAATCCACAGGGCAAATAGCACTGGCGTCTGTTCCCAGCAAGTACAGTGTATCGGACTGAAGAGGAGCTACTGTTCTTGTCAGTTTCCTAAGCAGAGTTGAACTAGATATGGCCCGTGTGTGTAGAAAGCACAATTTTTTTTTCTGAGCAAGCTCACTGTTCTGGCCCTATAGGAAACACAGTAGAGTAGAAGAGTGCTCTTTTCTCTAAAGCAGAGTGTGTTTCTTGTAAGGCGAGCTATCGTTTGTTTCCCAGTCCTAAATGGAGTTGAATCACATGCAGTTTCTGGTCCTACGAGCAAGAGATGTTTTATGGTAAGAAGAGTCACTATTGTGCTCCCATTGCCATATACAGGACAAAGAGCACTGGCGTCGGTTCCCAGCAAGTACAGTGTATTGGACTGAAGAGGATCTACTGTTCTTTCAGGTTCCTAAGCAGAATTGAACTAGATATGGCCGTGTGTGTAGGAAGCACAGTTCTTTGTTCTGAGCAAGCTCACTGTTCGGACCCTATAGGAAACACAGTAGATTAGAAGAGTGTGCTTTTCTCAAAAGCAGAGTGTGTTTCTTGTAAGCCGAGCTAGCGTTTGTTTCCCAGTCCTAAATGGAGTTGAATCACATGCAGTTTCTGTTCCTATGAGCAAGAGTTGTTTTCTGGTAAGGAAAGTCACTATTGCGCTCCCATTGCCATACACAGTGCAAATAGCACTCGCGTCTGTTCCCAGCAAGTACAGTGTATCGGACTGAAGAGGAGCTACTTTTCTTGTTAGTTTCCTAAGCAGAGTTGAAGTAGATATGGCCCGTGTGTGTAGGAAGCACAGTTCTTATGTTCTGAGCAAGCTCACTGTTCTGGCCCTATAGGAAACACAGTAGAGAAGAAGAGTGCTCTTTTCTCAAAAGCAGAGTGTGTTTCTTGTAAGGCGAGCTAGAGTTTGTTTCCTAGTCCTAAATGGAGTTGAATCACATGCAGTTTCAGGTCCTACGAACAAGAGTTTTTTTCTGGTAAGGAAAGTCACAATGCGCTCCCATTGCCATACTCAGTGCAAATAGTACTCGTGTCTGTTCCCTGCAAGTACAGTGTATTGGACTGGATAGGTGCTACTGTTCTTGTCAGTTTCCTAAGCATAGTTGAACTAGATATGATCCGTGTTTGTAGGAAGCACAGTTCTTTTGTTCTTTGCAAGCTCACTGTTTGGACCCCATAGGAAACACAGTACAGCAGAAGAGTGCTCTTTTCTCTAAAGCAGAGTGTGTTACCTGTAAGGCGAGCTAGCGTTTGTTTCGCAGTCCTAAATGGAGTTGAATCCCATGCAGTTTCTGGTACTACGAGCAAGAGTTGTTTTCTAGGAAAAAGAGTCACTATTGCGCTGCCATTGCCATACACAGGACAAATAGCACTGGCGTCTGTTCGCAGCAAGTACAGTGTATTGGACTGAAGAGGATCTACTATTCTTGTCAGTTTCCTAAGCAGACTTGAACTAGATATGGCCGTGTGTGTAGGAAGCACAGTTTTTTTGTTCTGAGCAAGCTCACTTTTCGGAACACATAGGAAACACAGTAGAGTAGAAGAGTGCTCTTTTCTCAAAAGCAGAGTGTGTTTCTTGGACGTCGAGCTAGCATTTGTTTCCCAGTCCTAAATGGAGTTGAGTCACATGCAGTTTTTTGTCCTACGAGCAAGAGTTGTTTTCTGGTAAGACAAGTCACTATTGGGCTCCAATTGCCATACACAGTGCAAATAGCACTCGCGTCTGTTCCCTGCAAGTACAGTGTATTGGACTGAAGAGGATCTACTGTTCTTGTCAGTTTCCTAAGCAGAGTTGAACTGGATATGGCCCGTGTGTGTAGGAAGCACAGTTCTTTTGTTCTGAGCAAGCTCACTGTTCAGACCCCATAGGAAGCACAGTAGAATAGAAGAGTGCTCTTTTCTCAAAAGCAGAGTGTGGTTCATGTAAGGCGAGCTAGCATTTGTTTTCCAGTCCTAAATGGAGTTGAATCACATGCAGTTTCTGGTCCTATGAGCAAGAGTTGTTTTCTGGTAAGGAACGTCACTATTGCGCTCCCATTGCCATACACAGTGCAAATAGCACTCGCATCTGTTCCCAGCAAGTACATTGTATCAGACTGAAGAGGAGCTACTGTTCTTGTCAGTTTCCTAAGCAGAGTGGAACTAGTTATGGCCCGTGTGTAGGAAGAACAGCTCTTTTGTTCTGAGCAAGCTCACTGTTCTGGCCCTATAGGAAACACAGTAGAGTAGAAGAGTGGTCTCTTCTCTAAAGCAGAGTGTGTTTCTTGTAAGGCAAGCTAGCGTTTGTTTCCCAGTCCTAAATGGAGTTGAATCACATGCAGTTTCTAGTCCTACGAGCAAGAGTTGTTTTATGGTAAGAAGAGTCACTATTGTGCTGCCATTGCCATATACAGGACAAAGAGCACTGGCGTCGGTTCGCAGCAAGTACAGTTTATTGGGCTGAAGAGGATCTATTGTTCTTGTCAGGTTCCTAAGCAGACTTGAACTAGATATGGCCGTGTGTGTAGGAAGCACAGTTTTTTTGTTTTGAGCAAGCTCACTGTTCGGACCCCATAGGAAACACAGTAGAGTAGAAGAGTGCTTTTTTCTCAAAAGCAGAGTGTGTTTCTTGTAAGGCGAACTAGCGTTTGTTTCCCATTCCTAAATGGAGTGGAATCACATGCAGTTTGTGTTCCTACGAGCAAGAGTTGTTTTCTGGTAAGGAAAGTCACTATTGCGCTCCCATTGCCATACACAGTGCAAATAGCCCTCCCATCTGTTCCCAGCAAGTACAGTGTATTGGACTGAAAAGGAGCTACTGTTCTTCTCAGTTTCCTAAAAAGAATTGAACTAAATATGGCCGTGTGTGAAGGAAGCACAGTTCTTTTGTTCTGAGCAAGCTCACTGTTCTGGCCATATAGGAAACACAGTAGAGTAGAAGAGTGCTCTTTTCTCTAAAGCAGAGTGTGTTTCTTGTAAGGCGAGCTAGCGTTTGTTTTCCAGTCCTAAATGGAGTTGAATCACATGCAGTTTCTAGTCCTACGAGCAAGAGTTGTTTTATGGTTAGAAGAGTCACTTTTGCGCTGCCATTGCCATACACAGGACAAATAGCACTGGCGTCTGTTCCCAGCAAGTGCAGTGTATTGGACTGAAGAGGATCTACTGTTCTTGTCAGGTTCCTAAGCAGAATTGAACTAGATATGGCCGTGTGTGTAGGAAGCACAGTTCTTTTGTTCTGAGCAAGTTCAGTGTTCGGACTTTATAGGAAACACAGTAGAGTAGAAGAGTGCTCTTTTCTCAAAAGCAGAGTGTGTTTCTTGTAAGGCGAGCTAGCGTTTGTTTCCCAGTCCTAAATGGAGTGGAGTCACATGCAGTTTTTTGTCCTACGAGCAAGAGTTGTTTTTTGGTAAGACAAGTCACTATTGTGCTCCAATTGCCATACACAGTGCAAATAGCACTCTCGTCTCTTCCCCGCAAGTACAGTGTATTGGACTGAAGAGGAGCTACTGTTCTTCTCAGTTTTCTAAGCAGAGTTGAACTAGATATGGCCCTTGTGTGTAGGAAGCACAGTTCTATTTTTCTGAGCAAGCTCACTGTTCGGAACCATAGGAAACACAGTAGAGTAGAAGAGTGCTCTTTTCTCAAAAGCAGAGTGTGTTTCATGTAAGGCGAGCTAGCATTTGTTTCCCAGACCTAAATGGAGTTGAATCACATGGAGTTTCTGGTCCTACGAGCAAGAGTTGTTTTATGGTAAGGAAAGTAACTATTGTGCTCCCATTGCCGTACACAAGGCAAATAGCACTCGCGTCTTTTCCCAAAAGTACAGTGTATTGGACTGAATAGGAGCTACTGTTCTTGTCAGTTTACTTAGCAGAGTTGAACTAGATATGGTCCGTGTGTGTAGGAAGCACAGTTCTTTTGTTCGGAGCAAGCTCACTGTTTGGACCACATAGGAAACACAGTAGAGTAGAAGAGTGCTCTTCTCTCTAAAGCAGAGTGTGTTTCTTGTAAGGCGAGCTACCGTTTGTTTCCCAGTCCTAAATGGAGTGGAATCACATGCAGTTTCTGGTCCTAAGAGCAAGAGTTGTTTTCTTGTAAGGAAAGTCACTATTGTGCTCCCATTGCCATACACAGTGCAAATAGCACTCGCGTCTGTTCCCAGAAAGTACAGTGTATCAGACTGAAGAGGAGCTACTGTTTTTGTCAGTTTCCTAAGCAGAGTTGAACTAGATATGGACCATGTGTAGGAAGCACAGTTCTTTTGTTCTGAGCAAGCTCACTGTTCTGGCATTTTAGGAAACACAGTAGAGTAGAAGAGTGCTCTTTTCTCTAATGCAGAGTGTGTTTCTTGTAAGGCGAGCTCGTGTTTGTTTCCCAGTCCTAAATGGAGTTGAATCACATGCAGTTTCTGGTCCTACGAGCAACAGTTGTTTTATGGTAAGAAGAGTCACTATTGTGCTGCCATTGCCATACACAGGACAAATAGCACTGGCGTCTGTTCCCAGCAAGTACAGTGTATTGGACTGAAGAGGATCTACTTTTCTTGTCAGGTTCCTAAGCAGACTTGAACTAGATATGGCCGTGTGTGTAGGAAGCACAGTTCGTTTGTTCTGAGCAAGCTCACTGTTCGGACCCCATAGGAAACACAGTAGAGTAGATGAGTGCTCTTTTCTCAAAAGCAGAGTGTGTTTCTTGTAAGGTGAGCTAGTGTTTGTTTCCCAGTCCTAAATGGAGTTGAATCACATGCAGTTTCTGGTCCTACGACCAAGAGTTGTTTTCTGGTAAGGAAATCACTATTGTGCTCCCATTGCCATACACAGTGCAAATAGCACATGCGTCTGTTCCCAGCAAGTACAGTGTATTGGACTGAAGAGGAGCTACTGTTCTTCTCAGTTTCCTAAGCAGAGTTGAACTAGATATGGCCCGTGTGTCTAGGATGCAGAGTTCATTTCTTCTGAGCAAGCTAACTGTTCTGGCCCTATAGGAAACACAGTAGAGTAGAAGAGTGCTCTTTTCTCAAAAGCAGAGTGTATTTCTTGTAAGGTGAGCTAGAGTTTGTTTCCCAGTCCTATATGGAGTTGAGTCACATGCAGTTTTTGGTCCTATGAGCAAGAGTTGTTTTCTGGTAAGACGAGTCACTATTGTGCTCCAATTGCCATACACAGTGCACATAGCACTCGTGTCTGTTCTCAGCAAGTACAGTGTATTGGACTGAAGAGGAGCTGTTGTTCTTGTCAGTTTCCTAAGCAGAGTTGAAATAGATATGGCCCGTGTGTTTAGGAAGCACAGTTATTATGTTCTGAGCAAGCTCACTGTTCTGGTCCTACAGGAAACACAGTAGAGTAGAAGAGTGCTCTTTTCTCTAAAGCAGAGTGTGTTTCTTGTAAGGCGAGCTCGCATTTGTTTCCCAGTCCTAAATGGAGTAGAATCACAGACAGTTTCTGGTCCTACGAGCAAGAAGTGTTTTCTGGTAAGGAAAGTCATTATTGTGCTCCCATTGCCATACACAGTGCAAATAGCACATGCGTCTGTTCCCAGCAAGTACAGTGTATTGGACTGAAGAGGGGCTACTGTTCTTGTCAGTTTCCTAAGCAGAGTTGAACTAGATATGGCCCGTGTGTGTAGGAAGCACAGTTCTTATGTTCTGAGCAAGCTCACTGTTCTGGCCGTATAGGAAGCACAGTAGAGTAGAAGAGTGCTCTTTTCTCAAAAGCAGAGTGTGTTTCAAGTAAAGCGAGCTAGAGTTTGTTTCCCAGTCCTAAATGGAGTGGAGTCACATGCAGTTTTTTGTTCTATGAGCAAGAGTTGTTTTCTGGTAAGACGAGTCACTATTGTGCTCCAATTACCATACACAGTGCAAATAGCACTGGCGTCTGTTCCCAGCAAGTACAGTGTATTGGACTGAAGAGGATCTACTGTTCTTCTCAGTTTCCTAAGCAGAGTTGAACTAGATATGGCCGTGTGTGTAGGAAGCACATTTCTTTTGTTCTGAGCAAGCTCACTGTTTGGACCCCATAGGAAACACAGTAGAGTAGAAGAGTGCTCTTTTCTCAAAGCAGAGTGTGTTTCTTGTAAGGCGAGCTAGCGTTTGTTTTCCAGTCCTAAATGGAGTTGAATCACATGCAGTTTGTGTTCCTAGGAGCAAGAGTTGTTTTCTGTTAAGGAAAGTCACTATTGCGCTCTCATTGCCATACCCAGTGCAAATAGCACTCGCGTCTGTTCCCAGCAAGTACAGTGTATTGGACTGAAGAGCAGCTACTGTTCTTGTCAGTTTCCTAAGCAGAGTTGAACTAGATATGGCCCCTGTGTGTAGGAAGCACAGTTCTTTTGTTCTGAGCAAGCTCACTGTTCTGGCCATAGAGGAAACACAGTAGAGTAGAAGAGTGCTCTTTTCTCAAAAGCAGAGTATGTTTCTTGTGAGCAGAGCTAGCGTTTGTTTCCCAGTCCTAAATGGAGTTGAGTCACATGCAGTTTGTGGTCCTAAGAGCAAGAGTTGTTTTCTGGTAAGAAGAGTCACTATTGCGCTCCCATTGCCATACAGACTACAAATAGCACTCGTGTCTGTTCCCAGCAAGTACAGTGTATTAGACTGAAGAGGAGCTACTGTTCTTGTCAGTAACCTAAGCAAAGTTGAATTAGATATGGCCCATGTGTGTAGGAAGCACAGTTCTTTTGTTCTGAGCAAGCTCACTGTTCGGACCCCATAGGAAACCCAGTAGAGTAGATAAGTGCTCTTTTCTCAAAAGCAGAGTGTGTTTCTTGTAGGCGAGCTAGCGTTTGTTTCGCAGTCCTAAATGGAGTTGAATTACATGCAGTTTCTGGTCCTACGAGCAAGAGTTGTTTTCTGGTAAGAAGAATCACTATTGTGATCTCAATGTCATACACAGTGCAAGTAGCATTGGCGTCGGTTCCCAACATGTACAGTGTATTGGACTGAAGAGGATCTACTGTTCTTGTCAGGTTCCTAAGCAGAATTGAACTAGATATGGTCGTGTGTGTAGGAAGCACAGTTCTTTTGTTCTGAGCAAGTACACTGTTCTGGCCCTATAGGAAACACAGTAGAGTAGAAGAGTGCTCTTTTCTCAAAAGCAGAGTGTGTTCCTTGTAAGGCGAGCTAGCATTTGTTTCCCAGTCCTAAATGGAGTTGAATCACATCCAGTTTCTGGTCCTATGAGCAAGAGTTGTTTTCTGGTAAGGAAAGTCACTATTGTGCTCCCATTCCCATACATAGTGCAAATAGCACTCGCGTCTGTTCCCAGCAAGTACAGTGTATTGGACTGAAGAGGAGCTACTGTTCTTGTCATTTTCATAAGAGGAGTTGAAACAGATATATCCCATGTATGTAGGAAGCACAGTTCTTTTGTTCTGAGAAAGCACACTATGCGGACATCATAGGAAACACAGTAGAGTAGATGAGTGCTCTATTCTCAAAATTTGATTGTTTTTCTTGAAAGTCGAGCTAGTGTTCGTTTCCCAGTCAGAAATGGAGTTGAACCCATGCAGTTTCTGGTACTACGAGCAAGAGTTGTTTTCTGGTAAGAAGAGTCACTATTGCGCTCCCATTGCCGTACACAGTGCAAATAGCACTCGCGTCTGTTCCCAGCAAGTACAGTGTATTGGACTGAAGAGCAGCTACTGTTCTTGTCAGTTTCCTAAGCAGAGTTGAACTAGATATGGCCCGTGTGTGTAGGAAGCACAGTTCTTTTGTTCTGAGCAAGCTCACAGTTCGGACCCGTAGGAAACACAATAGAGTAGAAGAGTGCCCTTTTCTCAAAAGCATTGTGTGTTTCCTGTAAGGCGAGACAGCGTTTGTTATCCAGTACTAAATGGAGTTGAATCCCATGCAGTTTGTGGTCTTACGAGCAAGAGTTGTTTTCTGGTAAGAAGAGTCACTATTGTGCTCCCATTGTCATACACAGGGCAAATAGCACAGGCATCTGTTCCCAGCATGTACAGTGTATTGGACTGAAGAGGAGCTACTGTTCTTGTCAGTTTCCTAAGCACAGTTGAACTAGATATGGCCCGTGTGTGTAGGAAGCACAGGTCTTTTGTTCTGAGCAAGCTCACAGTTCGGACCCCATAGGAAACACAATAGAGTAGAAGAGTGCCCTTTTCTCAAAAGCAGAGTGTGTTTCTGGTAAGGCGAGCTAGCGTTTTTTCCCAGTCCTATATGGAGTTGAATCCCATGCAGTTTCTGGTCCTACGAGCAAGAGTTGTTTTCTGGTAAGAAGAGTCACTATTGTGCTCCCATTGTCATACACAGGGCAAATAGCACTGGCGTCGGTTCCCAGCAAGTACAGTGTATTGGACTGAAGAGGATCTACTGTTCTTGTCAGTTTCCTAAGCAGAATTGAACTAGATATGGCCGTGTGTGTAGGAGGCACAGTTCTCTTGTTCTGATCAAGCTCACTGTTCTGGCCCTATAGGAAACACAGTAGAGTAGAAGAGTGCTCTTTTCTCAAAAGCAGAATGTGTTTCTTGTAAGGCGAGCTAGTGTTTCTTTCCCAGTCCTAAATGGAGTTGAATCACATGCAGTTTCTGGTCCTACGAACAAGAGTTGTTTTCTGGTAAGGAAAGACACATTGCGCTCCCATTGCCATACACTGTGCAAATAGCACTCGCGTCTGTTCCCAGCAATTACAGTGTATTGGACTGAAGAGGGGCTACTGTTCTTGTCAGGTTCCTAAGCAGACTTGAACTAGATATGGCCGTGTGTGTAGGAAGCACAGTTTTTTTGTTCTGAGCAAGCTCACTGTGCGGACCCCATAGGAAACACAGTAGAGTAGAAGAGTGCTTTTTTCTCAAAAGCAGAGTGTGTTTCTTTTAAGGCGAGCTAGCGTTTGTTTCCCATTCCTAAATGGAGTGGAATCACATGCAGTTTCTGGTCCTATGAGCAAGAGTTGTTTTCTGGTAAGGAAAGTCACTATTGTGCTCCCATTGCCATACACAGTGCAAATAGCTTTCCCGTCTCTTCCCAGCAATTACAGTGTATTGGACTGAAGAGGAGCTACTGTTCTTGTCAGTTTCCTAAGAAGAGTTGAACTAGATATGGCCCCTGTGTGTAGGAAGCACAGTTCTTTTTTTCTGAGCAAGCTCACTGTTCTGGCCCTATAGGAAACACAGTAGAGTAGAAGAGTGCTCTTTTCTCAAAAGCAGAGTGTGTTTCTTGTAAAGCGAGCTAGAGTTTGTTTCCCAGTCCTAAATGGAGTTGAGTCACATGCAATTTTTTGTTCTATGAGCAAGAGTTGTTTTCTGGTAAGACGAGTCACTATTGTGCTCCAATTGCCATACACAGTGTAAATAGCACTCGCGTCTGTTCCCAGCAAGTACAGTGTATTGGACTGAAGAGGAGCTACTGTTCTTGTCAGTTTCCTAAGCAGAGTTGAACTACATATGGTCCGTGTGTGTAGGAAGCACAGTTCTTTTGTTCTGAGGAAGCTAACTGTTTGGACCCCATAGGAAACACAGTAGAGTAGAAGAGTGCTCTTTTCTCTAAAGCAGTGTGTTTCTTGTAAGGCGAGCTAGCGTTTGTTTCCTAGTCCTAAATGGAGTTGAATCACATGCAGTTTCTGGTCCTATGAGCAAGAGTTGTTTTCTGGTAAGATGAGTCACTATTGTGCTCCAATTGCCATACACAGTGCAAATAGCTCTCACGTCTGTTCTCAGCAAGTACAGTGTATCGGACTGAAGAGGAGCTGCTGTTCTTTTCAGTTTCCTAAGCAGAGTTGAACTAGATATGGCGCGTGTGTTTAGGAAGCATAGTTATTATGTTCTGAGCAAGCTCACTCTTCTGGCCCTATAGGAAACACAGTAGAGTAGAAAAGTGCTCTTTTCTCAAAAGCAGAGTGTGTTTCTTGTAAGGAGAGCTAGCGTTTGTTTCCTAGTCCTAAATGGAGTTGAATCACATGCTGTTTCTCGTCCTACGAACAAGAGTTTTTTTCTGGTAAGGAAAGTCACTATTGCGCTCCCATTGCCATACACAGGGCAAATAGCACTCGCATCTTTTCCCAGCAAGTACAGTGTATTGGACTGAATAGGAGCTACTGTTCTTGTCAGTTTCCTAAGCAGAGTTGAACTACAAATGGTCCTTGTGTGTAGGAAGCACACTTCTTTTGTTCTGAGCAAGCTCACTGTTTGCACCCCATAGGAAACACAGTAGAGTAGATTAGTGCTCTTTTCTCTAAAGCAGAGTGTGTTTCTTGTAAGGTGAGCTAGCGTTTGTGTCTCAGTCCTAAATGGAGTGGAATCACATGCAGTTTCTGGTCCTACGAGCAAGAGTTGTTTTATGGTAAGAATAGTCACTATTGCACTGCCATTGCCATACACAGGACAAATAGCACTGGCATCTGTTCCCAGGAAGTACAGTGTATTGGACTGAAGAGGATCTACTGTTCTTGTCAGGTTCCTAAGCAGAATTGAACTAGATATGGCCGTGTGTGTAGGAAGCACAGTTCTTTTGTTCTGAGCAAGCTCACTGTTCAGACACCACAGGAAACACAGTAGAGTAGAAGAGTGCTCTTTTCTCAAAAGCAGAGTGTGTTTCTTGTAAGGAGAGCTAGCGTTTGTTTCCCAGTCCTAAATGGCGTTGAATCACATGCAGGTTGTGTTCCTAGGAGCAAGAGTTGTTTTCTGTTAAGGAAAGTCACTATTGTGCTCTCATTGCCATACACAGTGCAAATAGCACTCGCGTCTGTTCCCAGCAAGTACAGTGTATTGGACTGAAGAGGAGCTACTGTTCTTGTCAGTTTCCTAAGCAGAGTTGAACTAGTTATGGCCCATGTGTAGGAAGCACAGTCCTTTTGTTCTGAGCAAGCTCACTGTTTGGACCCCTTTGGAAACACAGTAGAGTAGAAGAGTGCTCTTTTCTCAAAAGCAGAGTGTGTTTATTGAAAGGCGAGCTAGTGTTTGTTTCCCAGTCAGAAATGGAATTGAATCCTGTGCAGTTTCTGGTCCTACGAGCAAGAGATTTTTCTTGTAAGAAGAGTCACTATTGCGCTCCCATTGCCATAAACAGTGCAAATAGCACTGGCATCTGTTCCATGCATGTACAGAGTATTGGACTGAAGAGGAGCTACTGTTCTTGTCAGGTTCCTAAGCAGAGTTGAACTAGATATGGCCCCTGTGTGTAGGAAGCACAGTTCTTTTGTTCTGAGCAAGTTCACTGTTCTGGCCCTATAGGAAACACAGTAGAGTAGAAGAGTGCTCTTTTCTCAAAAGCAGAGTGTGTTTCTTGTAAGGCAAGGTAGCATTTGTTTCCCAGTCCTAAATGGAGTTGAATCCCATGCAGTTTCTGTTCCTACGAGCAAGAGTTGTTTTATGGTAAGAAGAGTCACTATTGCGCTGCCATTGCCATACACAGGACAAATAGCACTGTTGTCTGTTTCCAGCAGTACAGTGTATTGGACTGAAGAGGATCTACTGTTCTTGTCAGGTTCCTAAGCAGAATTGAACTAGATATGGCCGTGTGTGTAGGAAGCACAGTACTTTTTTTCTGAGCAAGTTCACTGTTCAGACCTCCTAGGAAACACAATAGAGTAGAAGAGTGCTTTTTTCTCTAAATCAGAGTGTGTTTCTTGTAAGGCGAGTTAGTGTTTGTTTCCCAGTCCTAAGTGGAGTTGAATCACATGCAGTTTCTGGTCCAACGAGCAAGAGTAGTTTTCTGGTAAGAAGAGTCACAATTGTGCTCCCAATGTCATACACAGGGCAAATAGCACACG
Source organism: Peromyscus eremicus (assembly GCF_949786415.1). Lineage (NCBI taxonomy): Eukaryota > Metazoa > Chordata > Mammalia > Rodentia > Cricetidae > Peromyscus > Peromyscus eremicus. The sequence goes on along the minus strand of NW_026734444.1, from coordinate 261,132 downwards.
TGTCTGTTCCCAGCATGTACACTGTATTGGACTGAAGAGGTTCTGCTGTTCTTGTCAGGTTCCTAAGCAGAGTTGAACTAGATATGGTCTGTGTGTGTAGGAAGCACAGTTCTTTTCTTCTGAGCAAGCTCACTGTTTGGACCCCATAGGAAACACAGTAGAGTAGAATTGTGCTCTTTTCTCAAAAGCAGAGTGTGTTTCTTGTAAGGCGAGCTAGCATTTGTTTCCCAGTCCTAAATGGAGTTGAATCCCATGCAGTTTCTGTTCCTACGAGCAAGAGTTGTTTTCTGGTAAGGAAAGTAACTATTGAGCTCCCATTGCCATACACAGTGCAAATACCACTCGCGTCTGTTCCCAGCAAATACAGTGTATCGGACTGAAGTGGAGCTACTGTTCTTGTCAGTTTCCTAAGCAGAGTTGAACTAGATATGGTCGGTGTGTGTAGGAAGCACAGTTCTTTTGTTCTGAGCAAGCTCACTGTTCTGGCCCTATAGGAAACACAGTAGAGTAAAAGAGTGCTCTTTTCTCTAAAGCAGAGTGTGTTTCTTGTAAGGCGAGCTCGCGTTTGTTTCCCAGTCCTAAATGGAGTTGAATCACATGCAGTTTCTGGTCCTACGAGCAAGAGTTGTTTTCTGGTAAGGAAAGTCACTATTGCGCTCCCATTGCCATACACAGTGCAAATAGCACTCGCGTCTGTTCCCAGCAAGTACAGTGTATCAGACTGAAGAGGAGCTACTGTTCTTGTCAGTTTCCTAAGCAGAGTTGAACTAGATATGGCCCGTGTGTGTAGGAAGAACAGTTCTTTTGTTCTGAGCAAGTTCACTTTTCGGACCTCTTAGGAAACACAATAGAGTTGAAGAGTGCTTTTTTCTCTAAATCAGAGTGTGTTTCTTGTAAGGCGAGTTAGTGTTTCTTTCCCAGTCCTCAGTGGAGTTGAATCACATGCAGTTTCTGGTCCTAAGAGCAAGAGTTTTTTTCTGGTAAGAAGAGTCACTATTGTGCTCCCATTGTCATACACAGGGCAAATAGCACACGCGTCTGTTCCCAGCATGTACAGTGTATTGGACTGAAGAGGATCTACTGTTCTTGTCAGGTTCTTAAGCAGAGTTGTACTAGATTTGGCCGTGAGTGTAGGAAGCACAGTTCTTTTGGTCTGAGCAAGCTCACTGTACGGAACACATAGGAAACAGTAGAGTAGAAGAGTGCTCTTTTCTCAAAAGCAGAGTGTGTTTCTTGTAAGGCGAGCTAGTGTTTGTTTCCCAGTCCTAAATTGAGTGGAATCAAATGCAGTTTCTGGTCCTATGAGCAAGAGTTGTTTTCTGGTAAGGAAAGTCACTATTGCGCTCCCATTGCCATACACAGTGCAAATAGCACATGCGTCTGTTCCCAGCAAATACAGTGTATCAGACTGAAGAGGAGCTACTGTTCTTGTCAGTTTCCTAAGCAGAGTTGAACTAGATATGGCCCGTGTGTGTAGGAAGCACAGTTCTTACGTTCTGAGCACACTCACTGTTCTGGCCCTATAGGAAACACGGTAGAGTAGAAGAGTGCACTTTTCTTAAAAGCAGAGTGTGTTTATTGTAAAGCGAGCTCGCGTTTGTTTCCCAGTCCTAAATGGAGTTGAGTCACATGCAGTTTTTGGTCCTACGAGCAAGAGTTGTTTTCTGGTAAGAAGAGTCACTGTTGCGCTCCAAATGCCATATACAGTGCAAATAGCACTCGCGTCTGTTCCCAGGAAATACAGTGTATCAGACTGAATAGGAGCTACTGTTCTTGTCAGTTTCCTAAGCAGACTTGAACTAGATATGGCCGTGTGTGTAGGAAGCACAGTTTTTTTGTTCTGAGCAAGCTCACTGTTCGGAACACATAGGAAACACAGTAGAGTAGAAGAGTGCTCTTTTCTCAAAAGCAGAGTGTGTTTTTAGAAGGCGAGCTAGCGTTTGTTTCCCAGTCCTAAATGGAGTTGAGTCACATGCAGTTTTTTGTCCTACGAGCAAGAGTTGTTTTCTGGTAAGAAGAGTCACTATTGTGCTCCAATTGCCATACACAGTGCAAATAGCACTCGCGTGTGTTCCGAGCAAGTACAGTGTATTGGACTGAAGAGGAGCTACTGTTCTTGTCAGTTTCCTAAGCAGAGTTGAACTAGATATGGCCCGTGTGTGTAGGAAGCACAGTTCTTTTGTTCTGAGCAAGATCACTGTTTGGACCCCATAGGAATCACAGTAGAGTAGAAGAGTGCTCTTTTCTCAAAAGCAGAGTGTGTTTCATGTAAGGCGAGCTAGCATTTGTTTCCCAGTCCGAAATGGAGTTGAATCACATGCAGTTTCTGGTCCTACGAACAAGAGTTGTTTTCTGGTAAGGAAAGTCACTATTGTGCTCCCATTGCCATACACAGTGCAAATAGCAGTCCCGTCTGTTCCCAGCAAGTACAGGGTATCGGACTGAAGAGGATCTACTGTTCTTGTCAGGTTCCTAAGCAGACTTGAACTAGATGTGGCAATGTTTGTAGGAAGCACAGTTTTTTTGTTCTGAGCAAGCTCACTGTTCTGGCCCTATAGGAAACACAGTAGAGTAGAAGAGTGCTCTTTTCTCAAAAGCAGAGTGTGTTTCTTGGAAGGCGAGCTAGCATTTGTTTCCCAGTCCTAAATGGAGTTGAGTCACATGCAGTTTTTTGTCCTACGAGCAAGAGTTGTTTTCTGGTAAGACGAGTCACTATTGTGCTCCAATAGCCATACACAGTGCAAATAGCACTCCCGTGTGTTCCCAGGAAGTACAGTGTATCGGACTGAAGAGGAGCTACTGTTCTTGTCAGTTTCCTAAGCAGAGTTGAACTAGATATGGCCCAAGTATAAGAAGCACAATTCTTTTCTTCTGAGCAAGCTCACTGTTCTGGCCCTATAGGAAACACAGTAGAGTAGAAGAGTGCTCTTTTCTCTAAAGCAGAGTGTGTTTCTTGTAAGGCGAGCAAGCGTTTGTTTCCCAGTCCTAAATGGAGTTGAATCACATGCAGTTTCTGGTCCTACGAGCAAGAGTTGTTTTCTGGTAAGAAGAGTCACTGTTGCGCTCCAAATGCCATATACAGTGCAAATAGCACTCGCGTCTGTTCCCAGGAAATACAGTGTATCAGACTGAATAGGAGCTACTGTTCTTGTCAGTTTCCTAAGCAGACTTGAACTAGATATGGCCTTGTGTGTAGGAAGCACAGTTTTTTTGTTCTGAGCAAGCTCACTTTTCGGAACACATAGGAAACACAGTAGAGTAGAAGAGTGCTCTTTTCTCAAAAGCAGAGTGTGTTTTTAGAAGGCGAGCTAGCGTTTGTATCCCAGTCCTAAATGGAGTTGAGTCACATGCAGTTTTTTGTTTTACGAGCAAGAGTTGTTTTCTGGTAAGAAGAGTCACTATTGTGCTCCAATTGCCATACACAGTGCAAATAGCACTCGCGTCTGCTCCTAGCAAGTACAGTGTATTGGATTGAAGAGGAACTACTGTTCTTGTCAGTTTCCTAAGCAGAGTTGAACTAGATATGTCCCGTGTGTGTAGGAAGCACAGTTCTTTTGTTCTGAGCAAGATCACTGTTTGGACCCCATAGGAAACACAGTAGAGTAGAAGAGTGCTCTTTTCTCAAAAGCAGAGTGTGTTTCATGTAAGGCAAGCTAGCATTTGTTTCCCAGTCCTAAATGAAGTTGAATCACATGCAGTTTCTGGTCCTACGAACAAGAGTTGTTTTCTGGTAAGGAAAGACACTATTGCGCTCCCATTGTCATACACAGTGCAAATAGCCCTCCCGTCTGTTCCCAGCAAGTACAGTGTATCGGACTGAAGAGGATCTACTGTTCTTGTCAGGTTCCTAAGCAGACTTGAACTAGATGTGGCAATGTTTGTAGGAAGCACAGTTTTTTTGTTCTGAGCAAGCTCACTGTTCGGAACACATAGGAAAGAGTAGAGTAGAAGAGTGCTCTTTTCTCTAAAGCAGAGTGTGTTTCTTGTAAGGCGAGCTAGCGTTTGTTTCCCAGTCCTAAATGGAGTGGAATCACATGCAGTTTCTGGTCCTATGAGCAAGAGTTGTTTTCTGGTAAGGAAAGTCACTATTGCGCTCCCATTGCCATACACAGTGCAAATAGCACATGCGTCTGTTCCCAGCATGTACAGTGTATCAGACTGAAGAGGAGCTACTGTTCTTGTCAGTTTCCTAAGCAGAGTTGAACTAGATATGGCCCGTGTGTGTAGGAAGCACAGTTCTTATGTTCTGAGCAAGCTCACTGTTCTGGCCCTATAGGAAACACAGTAGAGTAGAAGAGTGCACTTTTCTTAAAAGCAGAGTGTGTTTCTTGTAAGGCGAGCTCACGTTTGTTTCCCAGTCCTAAATGGAGTTGAGTCACATGCAGTTTTTTGTCCTACGAGCAAGAGTTGTTTTCGGGTAAGAAGAGTCACTGTTGCGCTCCAAATGCCATATACAGTGCAAATAGCACTCGCGTCTGTTCCCAGCAAGTACAGTGTATCAGACTGAATAGGAGCTACTGTTCTTGTCAGTTTCCTAAGAAGAGTTGAACGAGATATGGCTCGTGTGTGTAGGAAGCACAGTTCTTTTGTTCTGAGCAAGCTCACTGTTTGGACCCCATAGGAAACACAGTAGAGTAGAAGAGTGCTCTTTTCTCTAAAGCAGAGTGTTTTTCTTGTAAGGTGAGCTCGTGTTTGTTTCCCAGTCCTAAATGGAGTTGAGTCACATGCAGTTTTTGGTCTTACGAGCAAGAGTTGTTTTCTGGTAAGAAGAGTCACTATTGCGCTCCAAATGCCATACACAGTGCAAATAGTACTCGCGTCTGTTCCCTTCAAGTACAGTGTATTGGACGGATTAGGAACTACTGTTCTTGTCAGTTTCCTCAGCAGAGTTCAACTAGATATGGCCGTGTGTGTAGGAAGCACAGTTCTTTTGTTCTGAGCAAGCTCACTGTTCTGGCTTTATAGGAAACACAATAGAGTAGAAGAGTGCTCTTTTCTCAAAAGCAGATTGTGTTTTTTGTAAGGCGAGCTAGCGTTTGTTTCCCAGTCCTTTATGGAGTTGAATCACATGCAGTTTCAGGTCCTACGAGCAAGAGTTGTTTTCTGGTAAGGAAAGTCACTATTGCGCTCCCATTGCCATACACAGTGCAAAAAGCACTCATGTCTGTTCCCAGCAAGTACAGTGTATCGGACTGAAGAGGAGCTACTGTTCTTGTCAGTTTCCTAAGCAGAGTTGAATGAGATATGTCCCGCGTGTGTAGGAAGCACAGTTCTTTTGTTCTGAGCAAGCTCACTGTTTGGACCCCATAGGAAACACAGTAGAGTAGAAGAGTGCTCTTTTCTTAAAAGCAGAGTGTGTTTCTTGTAGGGCGAGCTAACGTTTGTTTCCCAGTCCTAAATGGAGTTGAATCACATGCATTTTCTAGTCCTGCAAGCAAGAGTTGTTTTCTGGTAAGAAGAGTCACTATTACGCTGCCATTGCCATACACAGGACAAATAACACTTGCGTCTTTTCCCAGCAAGTACAGTGTATTGGAATGGAAGAGGATCTACTGTTCTTGTCAGGTTCCTAAGCAGACTTGAACTAGATATGGCCGTGTGTGTAGGAAGCACAGTTCTTTTGTTCTGAGCAAGCTCACTGTTCTGGCCCTATAGGAAACACAGTAGAGTAGAAGAGTGGTCTCTTCTCAAAAGCAGAGTGTGTTTCTTGGAAGGCGAGCTAGCGTTTGTTTCCCAGTCCTAAATGGAGTTGAGTCACATGCAGTTTTTTGTCCTACGAGCAAGAGTTGTTTTCTGGTAAGACGAGTCACTATTGTGCTCCAATAGCCATACACAGTGCAAATAGCACTCCCGTGTGTTCCCAGGAAGTACAGTGTATCGGACTGAAGAGGAGCTACTGTTCTTGTCAGTTTCCTAAGCAGAGTTGAACTAGATATGGCCCAAGTATAAGAAGCACAGTTCTTTTCTTCTGAGCAAGCTCACTGTTCTGGCCCTATAGGAAACACAGTAGAGTAGAAGAGTGCTCTTTTCTCTAAAGCAGAGTGTGTTTCTTGTAAGGCGAGCAAGCGTTTGTTTCCCAGTCCTAAATGGAGTTGAATCACATGCAGTTTCTGGTCCTACGAGCAAGAGTTGTTTTCTGGTAAAGAGTCACTGTTGCGCTCCAAATGCCATATACAGTGCAAATAGCACTCGCGTCTGTTCCCAGGAAATACAGTGTATCAGACTGAATAGGAGCTACTGTTCTTGTCAATTTCCTAAGCAGACTTGAACTAGATATGGCCGTGTGTGAAGGAAGCACAGTTTTTTTGTTCTGAGCAAGCTCACTGTTCGGAACACATAGGAAACACAGTAGAGTAGAAGAGTGCTCTTTATTCAAAAGCAGAGTGTGTTTTTAGAAGGCGAGCTAGCGTTTGTTTCCCAGTCCTAAATGGAGTTGAGACACATGCAGTTTTTTGTTTTACCAGCAAGAGTTGTTTTCTGGTAAGAAGAGTCACTATTGTGCTCCAATTGCCATACACAGTGCAAATAGCCCTCGCGTGTGCTCCGAGCAAGTACAGTGTATTGGACTGAAGAGGAGCTACTGTTCTTGTCAGTTTCCTAAGCAGAGTTGAACTAGATATGTCCCGTGTGTGTAGGAAGCACAGTTCTTTTGTTCTGAGCAAGATCACTGTTTGGACCCCATAGGAAACACAGTAGAGTAGAAGAGTGCTCTTTTCTCAAAAGCAGAGTGTGTTTCATGTAAGGCAAGCTAGCATTTGTTTCCCAGTCCTAAATGGAGTTGAATCACATGCAGTTTCTGGTCCTACGAACAAGAGTTGTTTTCTGGTAAGGAAAGTCACTATTGCGCTCCCATTGTCATACACAGTGCAAATAGCCCTCCCGTCTGTTCCAGCAAGTACAGTGTATCGGACTGAAGAGGATCTACTGTTCTTGTCAGGTTCCTAAGCAGACTTGAACTAGATGTGGCAATGTTTGTAGGAAGCACAGTTTTTTTGTTCTGAGCAAGCTCACTGTTCGGAACACATAGGAAAGAGTAGAGTAGAAGAGTGCTCTTTTCTCTAAAGCAGAGTGTGTTTCTTGTAAGGCGAGCTAGCGTTTGTTTCCCAGTCCTAAATGGAGTGGAATCACATGCAGTTTCTGGTCCTATGAGCAAGAGTTGTTTTCTGGTAAGGAAAGTCACTATTGCGCTCCCATTGCCATACACAGTGCAAATAGCACATGCGTCTGTTCCCAGCATGTACAGTGTATCAGACTGAAGAGGAGCTACTGTTCTTGTCAGTTTCCTAAGCAGAGTTGAACTAGATATGGCCCGTGTGTGTAGGAAGCACAGTTCTTATGTTCTGAGCAAGCTCACTGTTCTGGCCCTATAGGAAACACAGTAGAGTAGAAGAGTGCACTTTTCTTAAAAGCAGAGTGTGTTTCTTGTAAGGCGAGCTCACGTTTGTTTCCCAGTCCTAAATGGAGTTGAGTCACATGCAGTTTTTTGTCCTACGAGCAAGAGTTGTTTTCGGGTAAGAAGAGTCACTGTTGCGCTCCAAATGCCATATACAGTGCAAATAGCACTCGCGTCTGTTCCCAGCAAGTACAGTGTATCAGACTGAATAGGAGCTACTGTTCTTGTCAGTTTCCTAAGAAGAGTTGAACGAGATATGGCCTTTGTGAGCAGGAAGCACAGTTCTTTTGTTCTGAGCAAGCTCACTGTTTGGACCCCATAGGAAACACAGTAGAGTAGAAGAGTGCTCTTTTCTCTAAAGCAGAGTGTTTTTCTTGTAAGGTGAGCTCGCGTTTGTTTCCCAGTCCTAAATGGAGTTGAGTCACATGCAGTTTTTGGTCCTACGAGCAAGAGTTGTTTTGTGGTAAGAAGAGTCACTATTGCGCTCCAAATGCCATACACAGGGCAAATAGTACTCGCGTCTGTTCCCTTCAAGTACAGTGTATTGGACGGATTAGGAACTACTGTTCTTGTCAGTTTCCTCAGCAGAGTTCAACTAGATATGGCCGTGTGTGTAGGAAGCACAGTTCTTTTGTTCTGAGCAAGCTCACTGTTCTGGCCCTATAGGAAACACAGTAGAGTAGAAGAGTGCTCTTTTCTCAAAAGCAGATTGTGTTTCTTGTAAGGCGAGCTGGCGTTTGTTTCCCAGTCCTAAATGGAGTTGAATCACATGCAGTTTCTGGTCCTACGACCAAGAGTTGTTTTCTGGTAAGGAAAGTCACTATTGTGCTCCCAATGCCATACACAGTGCAAATAGCACTCACGTCTGTTCCCAGCAAGTACAGTATATCGGACTGAAGAGGAGCTACTGTTCTTGTCAGTTTCCTAAGCAGAGTTGAACTAGATATGGCCCCAGTGTAGGAAGCACAGTTCTTTTCTTCTGAGCAAGCTCACTGTTCTGGCCCTATAGGAAACACAGTAGAGTAGAAGAGTGCTCTTTTCTCTAAAGCAGAGTGTGTTTCTTGTAAGGCGAGCTAGAGTTTGTTTCCCAGTCCTAAATGGTGTGTAATCACATGCAGTTTCTGGTCCTATGAGCAAGAGTTGTTTTATGGTAAGAAGAGTCACTATTGCGCTGCCATTGCCATACACAGGACTAATAGCACTGTTGTCTGTTCCCAGCAGTACAGTGTATTGGACTGAAGAGGATCTACTGTTCTTGTCAGGTTCCTAAGCAGAGTTGAACTAGATATGGCCGTGTGTGTAGGAAGCACAGTTCTTTTTTTCTGAGCAAGCTCACTGTTCTGGCCCTATAGGAAACACAGTAGAGTAGAAGAGTGCTCTTTTCTCAAAAGCAGATTGTGTTTCTTGTAAGGGGAGCTAACGTTTGTTTCCCAGTCCTATATGGAGTTGAATCATATGCAGTTTCTGGTCCTACGAGCAAGAGTTGTTTTTTGGTAAGGAAAGTCACTATTGCACTCGCATTGCCATACACAGTGCAAATAGCACTCCCGTCTGTTCCCAGCAAGTACAGTGTATTGGACTGAAGAGGATCTACTGTTCTTGTCAGGTTCCTAATCAGACTTGAACTAGATATGGCCATGTGTGTAGGAAGTACAGTTCTTATGTTCTGAGCAAGCTCACTGTTCTGGCCCTATAGGAAAGACAGTAGAGTAGAAGAGTGCACTTTTCTTAAAAGCAGAGTGTGTTTCTTGTAAGGGGAGCTCGCGTTTGTTTCCCAGTCCTAAATGGAGTTGAGTCACATGCAGTTTTTGGTCCTACGAGCAAGAGTTGTTTTCTGGTAAGAAGAGTCACTGTTGCGCTCCAAATGCCATATACAGTGCAAATAGCACTCGCGTCTATTCCCAGCAAGTACAGTGTATCGGACTGAATAGAAGCTACTGTTCTTGTCAGTTTCCTAAGCAGACTTGATATAGATATGGTCCGTGTGTAGGAGGCACAGTTCTTTTGTTCTGAGCAAGCTCACTGTTTGGACCCCATAGGAAACACAGTAGAGTAGAAGAGTGCTCTTTTCTCAAAAGCAGAGTGTGTTTCTTGTAAGGCGAGCTAGCGTTTGTTTCCCAGTTCTAAATGGAGTTGAATCACATGGAGTTTCTGGTCCTACAAGCAGGAGATGTTTTCTGGTAAGAACAGTCACTATTGCGCTGCCATTGCCATACACAGGACAAATAGCACTGGCGTCTTTTCCCAGCAAGTACAGTGTTTTGGACTGAAGAGGATCTACTGTTCTTGTCAGGTTCCTAATCAGACTTGAACTAGATATGGCCACGTGTGTAGGAAGCACAGTTCTTATGATCTGAGCAAGCTCACTGTTCAAGCCCTATAGGAAAGACAGTAGAGTAGAAGAGTGCTTTTTTCTCAAAAGCAGAGTGTGATTATTGAAAGGCAAGCTAGTGTTTGTTTCCCAGTCAGAAATGGAATTGAATACCGTGCAGTTTCTGGTCCTACGAGCAAGAGTTTTTTTCTGGTAAGACAAGTCATTATTGGGCTCCAATTGCCATACACAGTGCAAATAGCACTCGCGTCTGTTCCCAGCAAGTACAGTGTATCGGACTGAAGAGGAGCTACTGTTCTTGTCAGTTTCCTAAGCAGAGTTGAACTAGATATGGCCCGTGTGTGTAGGAAGTACAGTTCTTTGTTCTGAGCAAACTCACTGTTCGTACCCCATAGGAAACACAGTAGAGTAGAAGAGTGCTCTTCTCTCAAAAACAGAGTGTGTTTCATGGAAGGAAAGCTAGCATTTGTTTCTCAGTCATAAATGGTGTTGAATCATATGCAGTTTCTGGTCCTATGAGCAAGAGTTGTTTTCTGGTAAGGAAAGTCACTATTGTGCTCCCATTGCAATCCACAGTGCAAATAGCACTGGCGTCTGTTCCCAGCAAGTACAGTGTATCGGACTGAAGAGGAGCTACTGTTCTTGTCAGTTTCCTAAGCAGAGTTGAACTAGATATGGCCCGTGTGTGTAGAAAGCACAATTTTTTTTTCTGAGCAAGCTCACTGTTCTGGCCCTATAGGAAACACAGTAGAGTAGAAGAGTGCTCTTTTCTCTAAAGCAGAGTGTGTTTCTTGTAAGGCGAGCTATCGTTTGTTTCCCAGTCCTAAATGGAGTTGAATCACATGCAGTTTCTGGTCCTACGAGCAAGAGATGTTTTATGGTAAGAAGAGTCACTATTGTGCTCCCATTGCCATATACAGGACAAAGAGCACTGGCGTCGGTTCCCAGCAAGTACAGTGTATTGGACTGAAGAGGATCTACTGTTCTTTCAGGTTCCTAAGCAGAATTGAACTAGATATGGCCGTGTGTGTAGGAAGCACAGTTCTTTGTTCTGAGCAAGCTCACTGTTCGGACCCTATAGGAAACACAGTAGATTAGAAGAGTGTGCTTTTCTCAAAAGCAGAGTGTGTTTCTTGTAAGCCGAGCTAGCGTTTGTTTCCCAGTCCTAAATGGAGTTGAATCACATGCAGTTTCTGTTCCTATGAGCAAGAGTTGTTTTCTGGTAAGGAAAGTCACTATTGTGCTCCCATTGCCATACACAGTGCAAATAGCACTCGCGTCTGTTCCCAGCAAGTACAGTGTATCGGACTGAAGAGGAGCTACTTTTCTTGTCAGTTTCCTAAGCAGAGTTGAAGTAGATATGGCCCGTGTGTGTAGGAAGCACAGTTCTTATGTTCTGAGCAAGCTCACTGTTCTGGCCCTATAGGAAACACAGTAGAGAAGAAGAGTGCTCTTTTCTCAAAAGCAGAGTGTGTTTCTTGTAAGGCGAGCTAGAGTTTGTTTCCTAGTCCTAAATGGAGTTGAATCACATGCAGTTTCAGGTCCTACGAACAAGAGTTTTTTTCTGGTAAGGAAAGTCACAATGCGCTCCCATTGCCATACTCAGTGCAAATAGTACTCGTGTCTGTTCCCTGCATGTACAGTGTATTGGACTGGATAGGTGCTACTGTTCTTGTCAGTTTCCTAAGCATAGTTGAACTAGATATGATCCGTGTTTGTAGGAAGCACAGTTCTTTTGTTCTTTGCAAGCTCACTGTTTGGACCCCATAGGAAACACAGTACAGCAGAAGAGTGCTCTTTTCTCTAAAGCAGAGTGTGTTACCTGTAAGGCGAGCTAGCGTTTGTTTCGCAGTCCTAAATGGAGTTGAATCCCATGCAGTTTCTGGTACTACGAGCAAGAGTTGTTTTCTAGGAAAAAGAGTCACTATTGCGCTGCCATTGCCATACACAGGACAAATAGCACTGGCGTCTGTTCGCAGCAAGTACAGTGTATTGGACTGAAGAGGATCTACTATTCTTGTCAGTTTCCTAAGCAGACTTGAACTAGATATGGCTGTGTGTGTAGGAAGCACAGTTTTTTTGTTCTGAGCAAGCTCACTTTTCGGAACACATAGGAAACACAGTAGAGTAGAAGAGTGCTCTTTTCTCAAAAGCAGAGTGTGTTTCTTGGACGTCGAGCTAGCATTTGTTTCCCAGTCCTAAATGGAGTTGAGTCACATGCAGTTTTTTGTCCTACGAGCAAGAGTTGTTTTCTGGTAAGACAAGTCACTATTGGGCTCCAATTGCCATACACAGTGCAAATAGCACTCGCGTCTGTTCCCTGCAAGTACAGTGTATTGGACTGAAGAGGATCTACTGTTCTTGTCAGTTTCCTAAGCAGAGTTGAACTGGATATGGCCCGTGTGTGTAGGAAGCACAGTTCTTTTGTTCTGAGCAAGCTCACTGTTCAGACCCCATAGGAAGCACAGTAGAATAGAAGAGTGCTCTTTTCTCAAAAGCAGAGTGTGGTTCATGTAAGGCGAGCTAGCATTTGTTTTCCAGTCCTAAATGGAGTTGAATCACATGCAGTTTCTGGTCCTATGAGCAAGAGTTGTTTTCTGGTAAGGAACGTCACTATTGCGCTCCCATTGCCATACACAGTGCAAATAGCACTCGCATCTGTTCCCAGCAAGTACATTGTATCAGACTGAAGAGGAGCTACTGTTCTTGTCAGTTTCCTAAGCAGAGTGGAACTAGTTATGGCCCGTGTGTAGGAAGAACAGCTCTTTTGTTCTGAGCAAGCTCACTGTTCTGGCCCTATAGGAAACACAGTAGAGTAGAAGAGTGGTCTCTTCTCTAAAGCAGAGTGTGTTTCTTGTAAGGCAAGCTAGCGTTTGTTTCCCAGTCCTAAATGGAGTTGAATCACATGCAGTTTCTAGTCCTACGAGCAAGAGTTGTTTTATGGTAAGAAGAGTCACTATTGTGCTGCCATTGCCATATACAGGACAAAGAGCACTGGCGTCGGTTCGCAGCAAGTACAGTTTATTGGGCTGAAGAGGATCTATTGTTCTTGTCAGGTTCCTAAGCAGACTTGAACTAGATATGGCCGTGTGTGTAGGAAGCACAGTTTTTTTGTTTTGAGCAAGCTCACTGTTCGGACCCCATAGGAAACACAGTAGAGTAGAAGAGTGCTTTTTTCTCAAAAGCAGAGTGTGTTTCTTGTAAGGCGAACTAGCGTTTGTTTCCCATTCCTAAATGGAGTGGAATCACATGCAGTTTGTGTTCCTACGAGCAAGAGTTGTTTTCTGGTAAGGAAAGTCACTATTGCGCTCCCATTGCCATACACAGTGCAAATAGCCCTCCCATCTGTTCCCAGCAAGTACAGTGTATTGGACTGAAAAGGAGCTACTGTTCTTCTCAGTTTCCTAAAAAGAATTGAACTAAATATGGCCGTGTGTGAAGGAAGCACAGTTCTTTTGTTCTGAGCAAGCTCACTGTTCTGGCCATATAGGAAACACAGTAGAGTAGAAGAGTGCTCTTTTCTCTAAAGCAGAGTGTGTTTCTTGTAAGGCGAGCTAGCGTTTGTTTTCCAGTCCTAAATGGAGTTGAATCACATGCAGTTTCTAGTCCTACGAGCAAGAGTTGTTTTATGGTTAGAAGAGTCACTTTTGCGCTGCCATTGCCATACACAGGACAAATAGCACTGGCGTCTGTTCCCAGCAAGTGCAGTGTATTGGACTGAAGAGGATCTACTGTTCTTGTCAGGTTCCTAAGCAGAATTGAACTAGATATGGCCGTGTGTGTAGGAAGCACAGTTCTTTTGTTCTGAGCAAGTTCAGTGTTCGGACTTTATAGGAAACACAGTAGAGTAGAAGAGTGCTCTTTTCTCAAAAGCAGAGTGTGTTTCTTGTAAGGCGAGCTAGCGTTTGTTTCCCAGTCCTAAATGGAGTGGAGTCACATGCAGTTTTTTGTCCTACGAGCAAGAGTTGTTTTTTGGTAAGACAAGTCACTATTGTGCTCCAATTGCCATACACAGTGCAAATAGCACTCTCGTCTCTTCCCCGCAAGTACAGTGTATTGGACTGAAGAGGAGCTACTGTTCTTCTCAGTTTCCTAAGCAGAGTTGAACTAGATATGGCCCTTGTGTGTAGGAAGCACAGTTCTATTTTTCTGAGCAAGCTCACTGTTCGGAACCATAGGAAACACAGTAGAGTAGAAGAGTGCTCTTTTCTCAAAAGCAGAGTGTGTTTCATGTAAGGCGAGCTAGCATTTGTTTCCCAGACCTAAATGGAGTTGAATCACATGGAGTTTCTGGTCCTACGAGCAAGAGTTGTTTTATGGTAAGGAAAGTAACTATTGTGCTCCCATTGCCGTACACAAGGCAAATAGCACTCGCGTCTTTTCCCAAAAGTACAGTGTATTGGACTGAATAGGAGCTACTGTTCTTGTCAGTTTACTTAGCAGAGTTGAACTAGATATGGTCCATGTGTGTAGGAAGGACAGTTCTTTTGTTCGGAGCAAGCTCACTGTTTGGACCACATAGGAAACACAGTAGAGTAGAAGAGTGCTCTTCTCTCTAAAGCAGAGTGTGTTTCTTGTAAGGCGAGCTACCGTTTGTTTCCCAGTCCTAAATGGAGTGGAATCACATGCAGTTTCTGGTCCTAAGAGCAAGAGTTGTTTTCTTGTAAGGAAAGTCACTATTGTGCTCCCATTGCCATACACAGTGCAAATAGCACTCGCGTCTGTTCCCAGAAAGTACAGTGTATCAGACTGAAGAGGAGCTACTGTTTTTGTCAGTTTCCTAAGCAGAGTTGAACTAGATATGGACCATGTGTAGGAAGCACAGTTCTTTTGTTCTGAGCAAGCTCACTGTTCTGGCATTTTAGGAAACACAGTAGAGTAGAAGAGTGCTCTTTTCTCTAATGCAGAGTGTGTTTCTTGTAAGGCGAGCTCGTGTTTGTTTCCCAGTCCTAAATGGAGTTGAATCACATGCAGTTTCTGGTCCTACGAGCAACAGTTGTTTTATGGTAAGAAGAGTCACTATTGTGCTGCCATTGCCATACACAGGACAAATAGCACTGGCGTCTGTTCCCAGCAAGTACAGTGTATTGGACTGAAGAGGATCTACTTTTCTTGTCAGGTTCCTAAGCAGACTTGAACTAGATATGGCCGTGTGTGTAGGAAGCACAGTTCGTTTGTTCTGAGCAAGCTCACTGTTCGGACCCCATAGGAAACACAGTAGAGTAGATGAGTGCTCTTTTCTCAAAAGCAGAGTGTGTTTCTTGTAAGGTGAGCTAGTGTTTGTTTCCCAGTCCTAAATGGAGTTGAATCACATGCAGTTTCTGGTCCTACGACCAAGAGTTGTTTTCTGGTAAGGAAAGTCACTATTGTGCTCCCATTGCCATACACAGTGCAAATAGCACATGCGTCTGTTCCCAGCAAGTACAGTGTATTGGACTGAAGAGGAGCTACTGTTCTTCTCAGTTTCCTAAGCAGAGTTGAACTAGATATGGCCCGTGTGTCTAGGATGCAGAGTTCATTTCTTCTGAGCAAGCTAACTGTTCTGGCCCTATAGGAAACACAGTAGAGTAGAAGAGTGCTCTTTTCTCAAAAGCAGAGTGTATTTCTTGTAAGGTGAGCTAGAGTTTGTTTCCCAGTCCTATATGGAGTTGAGTCACATGCAGTTTTTGGTCCTATGAGCAAGAGTTGTTTTCTGGTAAGACGAGTCACTATTGTGCTCCAATTGCCATACACAGTGCACATAGCACTCGTGTCTGTTCTCAGCAAGTACAGTGTATTGGACTGAAGAGGAGCTGTTGTTCTTGTCAGTTTCCTAAGCAGAGTTGAAATAGATATGGCCCGTGTGTTTAGGAAGCACAGTTATTATGTTCTGAGCAAGCTCACTGTTCTGGTCCTACAGGAAACACAGTAGAGTAGAAGAGTGCTCTTTTCTCTAAAGCAGAGTGTGTTTCTTGTAAGGCGAGCTCGCATTTGTTTCCCAGTCCTAAATGGAGTAGAATCACAGACAGTTTCTGGTCCTACGAGCAAGAAGTGTTTTCTGGTAAGGAAAGTCATTATTGTGCTCCCATTGCCATACACAGTGCAAATAGCACATGCGTCTGTTCCCAGCAAGTACAGTGTATTGGACTGAAGAGGGGCTACTGTTCTTGTCAGTTTCCTAAGCAGAGTTGAACTAGATATGGCCCGTGTGTGTAGGAAGCACAGTTCTTATGTTCTGAGCAAGCTCACTGTTCTGGCCGTATAGGAAGCACAGTAGAGTAGAAGAGTGCTCTTTTCTCAAAAGCAGAGTGTGTTTCAAGTAAAGCGAGCTAGAGTTTGTTTCAAAGTCCTAAATGGAGTGGAGTCACATGCAGTTTTTTGTTCTATGAGCAAGAGTTGTTTTCTGGTAAGACGAGTCACTATTGTGCTCCAATTACCATACACAGTGCAAATAGCACTGGCGTCTGTTCCCAGCAAGTACAGTGTATTGGACTGAAGAGGATCTACTGTTCTTCTCAGTTTCCTAAGCAGAGTTGAACTAGATATGGCCGTGTGTGTAGGAAGCACATTTCTTTTGTTCTGAGCAAGCTCACTGTTTGGACCCCATAGGAAACACAGTAGAGTAGAAGAGTGCTCTTTTCTCAAAGCAGAGTGTGTTTCTTGTAAGGCGAGCTAGCGTTTGTTTTCCAGTCCTAAATGGAGTTGAATCACATGCAGTTTGTGTTCCTAGGAGCAAGAGTTGTTTTCTGTTAAGGAAAGTCACTATTGCGCTCTCATTGCCATACCCAGTGCAAATAGCACTCGCGTCTGTTCCCAGCAAGTACAGTGTATTGGACTGAAGAGCAGCTACTGTTCTTGTCAGTTTCCTAAGCAGAGTTGAACTAGATATGGCCCCTGTGTGTAGGAAGCACAGTTCTTTTGTTCTGAGCAAGCTCACTGTTCTGGCCATAGAGGAAACACAGTAGAGTAGAAGAGTGCTCTTTTCTCAAAAGCAGAGTATGTTTCTTGTGAGCAGAGCTAGCGTTTGTTTCCCAGTCCTAAATGGAGTTGAGTCACATGCAGTTTGTGGTCCTAAGAGCAAGAGTTGTTTTCTGGTAAGAAGAGTCACTATTGCGCTCCCATTGCCATACAGACTACAAATAGCACTCGTGTCTGTTCCCAGCAAGTACAGTGTATTAGACTGAAGAGGAGCTACTGTTCTTGTCAGTAACCTAAGCAAAGTTGAATTAGATATGGCCCATGTGTGTAGGAAGCACAGTTCTTTTGTTCTGAGCAAGCTCACTGTTCGGACCCCATAGGAAACCCAGTAGAGTAGATAAGTGCTCTTTTCTCAAAAGCAGAGTGTGTTTCTTGTAGGCGAGCTAGCGTTTGTTTCGCAGTCCTAAATGGAGTTGAATTACATGCAGTTTCTGGTCCTACGAGCAAGAGTTGTTTTCTGGTAAGAAGAATCACTATTGTGATCTCAATGTCATACACAGTGCAAGTAGCATTG
Organism: Peromyscus eremicus; assembly: GCF_949786415.1. Classification (NCBI taxonomy): domain Eukaryota; kingdom Metazoa; phylum Chordata; class Mammalia; order Rodentia; family Cricetidae; genus Peromyscus; species Peromyscus eremicus. Next base: position 243,936 of record NW_026734444.1, on the reverse strand, counting down.
GCGTCGGTTCCCAACATGTACAGTGTATTGGACTGAAGAGGATCTACTGTTCTTGTCAGGTTCCTAAGCAGAATTGAACTAGATATGGTCGTGTGTGTAGGAAGCACAGTTCTTTTGTTCTGAGCAAGTACACTGTTCTGGCCCTATAGGAAACACAGTAGAGTAGAAGAGTGCTCTTTTCTCAAAAGCAGAGTGTGTTCCTTGTAAGGCGAGCTAGCATTTGTTTCCCAGTCCTAAATGGAGTTGAATCACATCCAGTTTCTGGTCCTATGAGCAAGAGTTGTTTTCTGGTAAGGAAAGTCACTATTGTGCTCCCATTCCCATACATAGTGCAAATAGCACTCGCGTCTGTTCCCAGCAAGTACAGTGTATTGGACTGAAGAGGAGCTACTGTTCTTGTCATTTTCATAAGAGGAGTTGAAACAGATATATCCCATGTATGTAGGAAGCACAGTTCTTTTGTTCTGAGAAAGCACACTATGCGGACATCATAGGAAACACAGTAGAGTAGATGAGTGCTCTATTCTCAAAATTTGATTGTTTTTCTTGAAAGTCGAGCTAGTGTTCGTTTCCCAGTCAGAAATGGAGTTGAACCCATGCAGTTTCTGGTACTACGAGCAAGAGTTGTTTTCTGGTAAGAAGAGTCACTATTGCGCTCCCATTGCCGTACACAGTGCAAATAGCACTCGCGTCTGTTCCCAGCAAGTACAGTGTATTGGACTGAAGAGCAGCTACTGTTCTTGTCAGTTTCCTAAGCAGAGTTGAACTAGATATGGCCCGTGTGTGTAGGAAGCACAGTTCTTTTGTTCTGAGCAAGCTCACAGTTCGGACCCGTAGGAAACACAATAGAGTAGAAGAGTGCCCTTTTCTCAAAAGCATTGTGTGTTTCCTGTAAGGCGAGACAGCGTTTGTTATCCAGTACTAAATGGAGTTGAATCCCATGCAGTTTGTGGTCTTACGAGCAAGAGTTGTTTTCTGGTAAGAAGAGTCACTATTGTGCTCCCATTGTCATACACAGGGCAAATAGCACAGGCATCTGTTCCCAGCATGTACAGTGTATTGGACTGAAGAGGAGCTACTGTTCTTGTCAGTTTCCTAAGCACAGTTGAACTAGATATGGCCCGTGTGTGTAGGAAGCACAGGTCTTTTGTTCTGAGCAAGCTCACAGTTCGGACCCCATAGGAAATACAATAGAGTAGAAGAGTGCCCTTTTCTCAAAAGCAGAGTGTGTTTCTTGTAAGGCGAGCTAGCGTTTTTTCCCAGTCCTATATGGAGTTGAATCCCATGCAGTTTCTGGTCCTACGAGCAAGAGTTGTTTTCTGGTAAGAAGAGTCACTATTGTGCTCCCATTGTCATACACAGGGCAAATAGCACTGGCGTCGGTTCCCAGCAAGTACAGTGTATTGGACTGAAGAGGATCTACTGTTCTTGTCAGTTTCCTAAGCAGAATTGAACTAGATATGGCCGTGTGTGTAGGAGGCACAGTTCTCTTGTTCTGATCAAGCTCACTGTTCTGGCCCTATAGGAAACACAGTAGAGTAGAAGAGTGCTCTTTTCTCAAAAGCAGAATGTGTTTCTTGTAAGGCGAGCTAGTGTTTCTTTCCCAGTCCTAAATGGAGTTGAATCACATGCAGTTTCTGGTCCTACGAACAAGAGTTGTTTTCTGGTAAGGAAAGACACATTGCGCTCCCATTGCCATACACTGTGCAAATAGCACTCGCGTCTGTTCCCAGCAATTACAGTGTATTGGACTGAAGAGGGGCTACTGTTCTTGTCAGGTTCCTAAGCAGACTTGAACTAGATATGGCCGTGTGTGTAGGAAGCACAGTTTTTTTGTTCTGAGCAAGCTCACTGTGCGGACCCCATAGGAAACACAGTAGAGTAGAAGAGTGCTTTTTTCTCAAAAGCAGAGTGTGTTTCTTTTAAGGCGAGCTAGCGTTTGTTTCCCATTCCTAAATGGAGTGGAATCACATGCAGTTTCTGGTCCTATGAGCAAGAGTTGTTTTCTGGTAAGGAAAGTCACTATTGTGCTCCCATTGCCATACACAGTGCAAATAGCTTTCCCGTCTCTTCCCAGCAATTACAGTGTATTGGACTGAAGAGGAGCTACTGTTCTTGTCAGTTTCCTAAGAAGAGTTGAACTAGATATGGCCCCTGTGTGTAGGAAGCACAGTTCTTTTTTTCTGAGCAAGCTCACTGTTCTGGCCCTATAGGAAACACAGTAGAGTAGAAGAGTGCTCTTTTCTCAAAAGCAGAGTGTGTTTCTTGTAAAGCGAGCTAGAGTTTGTTTCCCAGTCCTAAATGGAGTTGAGTCACATGCAATTTTTTGTTCTATGAGCAAGAGTTGTTTTCTGGTAAGACGAGTCACTATTGTGCTCCAATTGCCATACACAGTGTAAATAGCACTCGCGTCTGTTCCCAGCAAGTACAGTGTATTGGACTGAAGAGGAGCTACTGTTCTTGTCAGTTTCCTAAGCAGAGTTGAACTACATATGGTCCGTGTGTGTAGGAAGCACAGTTCTTTTGTTCTGAGGAAGCTAACTGTTTGGACCCCATAGGAAACACAGTAGAGTAGAAGAGTGCTCTTTTCTCTAAAGCAGTGTGTTTCTTGTAAGGCGAGCTAGCGTTTGTTTCCTAGTCCTAAATGGAGTTGAATCACATGCAGTTTCTGGTCCTATGAGCAAGAGTTGTTTTCTGGTAAGATGAGTCACTATTGTGCTCCAATTGCCATACACAGTGCAAATAGCTCTCACGTCTGTTCTCAGCAAGTACAGTGTATCGGACTGAAGAGGAGCTGCTGTTCTTTTCAGTTTCCTAAGCAGAGTTGAACTAGATATGGCGCGTGTGTTTAGGAAGCATAGTTATTATGTTCTGAGCAAGCTCACTCTTCTGGCCCTATAGGAAACACAGTAGAGTAGAAAAGTGCTCTTTTCTCAAAAGCAGAGTGTGTTTCTTGTAAGGAGAGCTAGCGTTTGTTTCCTAGTCCTAAATGGAGTTGAATCACATGCTGTTTCTCGTCCTACGAACAAGAGTTGTTTTCTGGTAAGGAAAGTCACTATTGCGCTCCCATTGCCATACACAGGGCAAATAGCACTCGCATCTTTTCCCAGCAAGTACAGTGTATTGGACTGAAGTAGGAGCTACTGTTCTTGTCAGTTTCCTAAGCAGAGTTGAACTACAAATGGTCCTTGTGTGTAGGAAGCACACTTCTTTTGTTCTGAGCAAGCTCACTGTTTGCACCCCATAGGAAACACAGTAGAGTAGATTAGTGCTCTTTTCTCTAAAGCAGAGTGTGTTTCTTGTAAGGTGAGCTAGCGTTTGTGTCTCAGTCCTAAATGGAGTGGAATCACATGCAGTTTCTGGTCCTACGAGCAAGAGTTGTTTTATGGTAAGAATAGTCACTATTGCGCTGCCATTGCCATACACAGGACAAATAGCACTGGCATCTGTTCCCAGGAAGTACAGTGTATTGGACTGAAGAGGATCTACTGTTCTTGTCAGGTTCCTAAGCAGAATTGAACTAGATATGGCCGTGTGTGTAGGAAGCACAGTTCTTTTGTTCTGAGCAAGCTCACTGTTCAGACACCACAGGAAACACAGTAGAGTAGAAGAGTGCTCTTTTCTCAAAAGCAGAGTGTGTTTCTTGTAAGGAGAGCTAGCGTTTGTTTCCCAGTCCTAAATGGCGTTGAATCACATGCAGGTTGTGTTCCTAGGAGCAAGAGTTGTTTTCTGTTAAGGAAAGTCACTATTGTGCTCTCATTGCCATACACAGTGCAAATAGCACTCGCGTCTGTTCCCAGCAAGTACAGTGTATTGGACTGAAGAGGAGCTACTGTTCTTGTCAGTTTCCTAAGCAGAGTTGAACTAGTTATGGCCCGTGTGTAGGAAGCACAGTCCTTTTGTTCTGAGCAAGCTCACTGTTTGGACCCCTTTGGAAACACAGTAGAGTAGAAGAGTGCTCTTTTCTCAAAAGCAGAGTGTGTTTATTGAAAGGCGAGCTAGTGTTTGTTTCCCAGTCAGAAATGGAATTGAATCCTGTGCAGTTTCTGGTCCTACGAGCAAGAGATTTTTCTTGTAAGAAGAGTCACTATTGCGCTCCCATTGCCATAAACAGTGCAAATAGCACTGGCATCTGTTCCATGCATGTACAGAGTATTGGACTGAAGAGGAGCTACTGTTCTTGTCAGGTTCCTAAGCAGAGTTGAACTAGATATGGCCCCTGTGTGTAGGAAGCACAGTTCTTTTGTTCTGAGCAAGTTCACTGTTCTGGCCCTATAGGAAACACAGTAGAGTAGAAGAGTGCTCTTTTCTCAAAAGCAGAGTGTGTTTCTTGTAAGGCAAGCTAGCGTTTCTTTCCCAGTCCTAAATGGAGTTGTGTCTCATGCAGTTTCTGGTCCTATGAGCAAGAGTTGTTTTCTGGTAAGAAGAGTCACTATTGCGCTCCCTTTGTCATACACAGGGCAAATAGCACTGGTGTCTGTTCCCAGCAAGTGCAGTGTATTTGACTGAAGAGCTTATACTATTCTCGTCAGTTTCCTAAGCAGAATTGAATTAGATACGGCCCGTGTGTGTAGGAAGCACAGTCCTTTTGTTCTGAGCAAGCTCATTGTTCTGGCCATAGAGGAAACACAGTAGAGTAGAAGAGTGCTCTTTTCTCAAAAGCAGAGTGTGTTTCTTGTGAGCAGAGCTAGCGTTTGTTTCCCAGTCCTAAATGGAGGTGAGTCACATGCAGTTTGTGGTCCTAAGAGCAAGAGTTGTTTTCTGGTAAGAAGAGTCACTATTGCGCTCCCATTGCCATACAGAGTACAAATAGCACTCGCGTCTCTTCCCAGCAAGTACAGTGTATTAGACTGAAGAGGAGCTACTCTTCTTGTCAGTATCCTAAGCAAAGTTGAATTAGATATGGCCCATGTGTGTAGGAAGCACAGTTCTTTTGTTCTGAGCAAGCTCACTGTTTGGACCCCATAGGAAACCCAATAGAGTAGATGAGTGCTCTTTTCTCAAAAGCAGAGTGTGTTTCTTGTAGGCGAGCTAGCGTTTGTTTCCCAGTCCTAAATGGAGTTGAATCCCATGCAGTTTCTGGTCCTACGAGCAAGAGTTGTTTTCTGGTAAGAAGAATCACTATTGTGCTCTCAATGTCATACACAGTGCAAATAGCATTGTCGTCGGTTTCCAGCTTGTAGAGTGTATTGGCCTGAAGAGAATCTACTGTTCTTGTCAGGTTCCTAAGCAGAATTGAACTAGATATGGTCGTGTGTATAGGAAGCACAGTTCTTTTTTTCTGAGCAAGTTCACTGTTCTGGCCCTATAGGAAACACAGTAGAGTAGAAGAGTGCTCTTTTCTCAAAATTAAATTGTGTTTCTTGAAAGGCGAGCTTGAAAGGCCAGCAAGTACGGTGTATTGGACTGAAGAGCAGCTACTGTTCTTGTCAGTTTCCTAAGCAGAGTATAACTAGATATGGCCCGTGTGTGTAGGAAGCACAGTTCATTTGTTCTTAGCAAGCTCACTGTTCGGACCCCATAGGAAACACTGTAGAGTAGAAGAGTGCTCTTTTCTCAACAGCAGAGTGCAAATAGCACTGGCGTCTGTTCCCTGCATGTACAGAGTATTGGACTGAATTGGACCTCCTGTTCGTGTCAGATTCCTAAGCAGAGTTGAACTAGATATGTCCCCTGTGTGTAGGAAGCACAGTTCTTTTGTTCTGAGCAAGTTCACTGTTCTGGCCCTGTAGGAAACACAGTAGAGTAGAAGAGTGCTCTTTTCTCAAAAGCAGAGTGTGTTTCTTATAAGGCGAGCTAGCGTTTCTTTCCCAGTCCTAATTCGCTTTGAATCGCATGCAGTTTCTTGTCCTATGAACAAGAGTTGTTTTCTTGTAAGAAGAGTCACTATTGCGCTCCCATTGTCATACACAGGGCAAATAGCACTGGCGTCTGCTCCCAGCATGTACAGTGTATTGGACTGAAGAGGTTCTACTGTTCTTGTCAGTTTCCTAAGTAGAATTGAACTAGATATGGCCCGTGTGTGTAGGAAGCACAGTTTTTTTGTTCTGAGCAAGCTCACTGTTCGGAACACATAGGAAACACAGTAGAGTAGAAGAGTGCTCTTTTCGCAAAAGCAGAGTGTGCTTCCTGGAAGTCGAGCTAGTGTTTGTTTCCCAGTCCTAAATGGAGTTGAGTCACATGCAGTTTTTTGTCCTAAGAGCAAGAGATGTTTTCTGTAAGACAAGTCACTATTGTGCTCCAATTGCCATACACAGTGCAAATAGCACTCGCATCTGTTCCCCGCAAGTACAGTGTATTGGACTGAAGAGGAGCTACTGTTCTTGTCAGTTTCCTAAGCAGAGTTGAACTAGATATGGCCCGTGTGTGTAGGAAGCACAGTTCTTTTGTTCTGAGCAAGCTCACTGTTTGGACCTCATAGGAAACACAGTAGAGTAGAAGAGTGCTCTTTTCTCTAAAGCAGAGTGTGTTTCTTGTAAGGCGAGCTAGCGTTTGTTTCCCAGTCCTAAATGGAGTTGAGTCACATGCAGTTTCTGGTCCTACGAGCAAGAGATGTTTTATGGTAAGAAGAGTCACTATTGCGCTGCCATTGCCATACACAGGACAATAGCACTGGCGTCTGTTCCCAGCAAGTACAGTGTATTGGATTGAAGAGGATCTACCCTCTTGTCAGGTTCCTAAGCAGAATTGAACTAGATATGGCCGTGTGTGTAGGAAGCACAGTTCTTTTGTTCTGAGCAAGCTCACTGTTCGGACACCATAGGAAACACAGTAGAGTAGAAGAGTGCTCTTTTCTCAAAAGCAGAGTCTGTTTTTGTAAGGCGAGCTAGCGTTTGTTTCCTAGTCCTAAATGGAGTTGAATCACATGTTGTTTCTGGTCCTACGAACAAGAGTTGTTTTCTGGAAAGGAAAGTCACTATTGCGCTCCCATTGTCATACACAGTGCAAATATCACTCGCGTCTGTTCCCAGCAAGTACAGTGTATCGGACTGAAGAGGAGCTACTGTTCTTGTCAGTTTCTTAAGCAGAGTTGAACTAGATATGGCTCGTGTGTAGGAAGCACAGTTCTTTGTTCTGAGCATTCTCACTGTTCTGGCCCTATAGGAAACACAGTAGAGAAGAAGAGTGCTCTTTTCTCTAAAGCAGAGTGTGTTTCTGTAAGGTGAGCTAGCTTTTGTTTCCCAGTCCTAAATGGAGTTGAATCACATGCAGTTTCTGGTCCTACGAGCAAGAGTTGTTTTATGGTAAGAAGAGTCACTATTGTGCTGCCATTGCCATACACAGGACAAATAGCACTGGCGTCTGTTCCCAGCAAGTACAGTGTATTGGACTGAAGAGGATCTACTGTTCTTGTCAGGTTCCTAAGCAGAATTGAACTAGATATGGCCATGTGTGTAGGAAGCACAGTTCTTTTGTTCTGAGCAAGCTCAATGTTCTGGCCCAATAGGAAACACAGTAGAGTAGAAGAGTGCTCTTTTCTCAAAAACAGAGTGTGTTTCTGTAAGGCGAGCTAGCGTTTGTTTCCTACTCCTAAATGGAGTTGAAGCACATGCAGTTTCTGGTCCTACGAGCAAGAGTTGTTTTCTGGTAAGGAAAGTCACTATTGTGCTCCCATTGCCATACACAGTGCAAATAGCCCTCCCGTCTGTTCCCAGCAAGTACAGTGTATTGGATTGAAGAGGAGCTACTGTTCTTCTCAGTTTCCTAAGGAGAGTTGAACTAGATATGGTCCGTGTGTGTAGGAAGCACAGTTCTTTTTTTCTGAGCAAGCTCACTCTTCTGGCCCTATAGGAAACACAGTAGAGTAGAAGAGTGCTCTTTTCTCAAAAGCAGAGTGTGTTTCTTGTAAAGCGAGCTAGAGTTTGTTTCCCAGTCCTAAATGGAGTTGAATCACATGCAGTTTCTGGTCCTAAGAGCAAGAGTTGTTTTCTGGTAAGAAGAGTCACTATTGCGCTGTCATTGACATACACAGGACAAATAGCACTGGTGTCTGTTCCCAGCAAGTACAGTGTATTGGACTGAAGAGGATCTACTGTTCTTGTCAGGTTCCTAAGCAGACTTGAACTAGATATGGCCGTGTGTGTAGGAAGCACATTTTTTTTGTTCTGAGCAAGCTCACTGTTCGGAACACATAGGAAACACAGTAGAGTAGAAGAGTGCTCTTATCTCAAAAGCAGAGTGTGTTTCTTGGATGTCGAGCTAGCGATTTTTTCCCAGTCCTAAATGGAGTTGAGTCACATGCAGTTTTTTGTCCAACGAGCAAGAGTTGTTTTCTGGTAAGACAAGTCACTATTGTGCTCCAATTGCCATACACAGTGCAAATATCACTCGCTTCTGTTCCCCACAAGTACAGTGTATCAGACTGAAGAGGAGCTACTGTTCTTGTCAGTTTCCTAAGCAGAGTTGAACTAGATGTGGTCCGTGTGTGTATTAAGCACAGTTCTTTTGTTCTGAGCAAGCTCACTGTTTGGACCCCATAGGAAACACAGTAGAGTAGAAGAGTGCTATTTTCTCTAAAGCAGAGTGTGTTTCTTGTAAGGCGAGCTAGCATTTGTTTCCCCGTCCTAAATGGAGTGGAATCACATGCAGTTTCTAGTCCTATGAGCAAGAGTTGTTTTCTGGTAAGGAAAGTCACTATTGCGCTCCCATTGCCATACACAGTGCAAATAGAACATGCGCCTGTTGCCAGCAAGTACAGTGTATTGGACTGAATAGGAGCTACTGTTCTTGTCACTTTCCTAAGCAGAGTTGAACTAGTTATGGCCCTGTGTTGGAAGCACAGTTCTTTTGTTCTGAGCAAGCTCACTGTTCTGGCCCTATAGGAAACATAGTAAAGTAGAAGAGTGCTCTTTTCTCTAAAGCAGAGTGTGTTTCTTGTAAGGTGAGCTAGCGTTTGTTTCCCAGTCATAAATGGAGTTGAATCACATGCTGTTTCTAGTCTTACGAGCAAGAGTTGTTTCATGGTAACCAGAGTCACTATTGCTCTGCCATTGCCATACACAGGACAAATAGCACTGGCGTCTGTTCCCAGCAAGTACAGTGTAATGGATTGAAGAGGATCAACTGTTCTTGTCAGGTTCCTAAGCAGAATTGAACTAGATATGGCCGTGTGTGTAGGAAGCACAATTTTTTTGTTCTGAGGAAGCTCACTGTTCGGAACACATAGGAAACACAGTAGAGTAGAAGAGTGCTCTTTTCTCAAAAGCAGAGTGTGTTTCTTGGAAGTCGAGCTAGCGTTTGTTTCCCAGTTCTAAATGGAGTTGAGTCACATGCAGTTTTTTGTCCTACGAGCAAGAGTTGTTTTCTGGTAGGACAAGTCACTATTGTGCTCCAATTGCCATACACAGTGCAAATAGCACTCCCGTCTGTTCCCCGAAAGTACCGTGTATTGGACTGAAGAGGAGCTAGTGTTCTTGTCAGTTTCCTAAGCAGAGTTGAACTAGATATGGCCCGTGTGTGTAGGAAGCACAGTTCTTTTGTTCTGAGCAAGCTCACTGTTCGGACCCCATAGGAAACACAGTAGAGTAGAAGAGTGCTCTTTTCTCAAAAGCAGAGTGTGTTTCATGTAAGGCGAGCTAGCATTTGTATGCCAGTCCTAAATGGAGTTGAATCACATGCAGTTTCTGGTCCTACGAGCAAGAGTTGTTTTCTGGAAAGGAAAGTCACTATTGCGCTCCCATTGCCATACACAGTGCAAATATCACTCGCGTCTGTTCCCAGCAAGTACAGTGTATCGGAGTGAAGAGGAGCTACTGTTCTTGTCAGTTTCCTAAGCAGAGTTGAACTAGTTATGGCCCTGTGTTGGAAGCACAGTTCTTTTGTTATGAGCAAGCTCACTGTTCTGGCCCTATAGGAAACACAGTAGAGTAGAAGAGTGCTCTTTTCTCTAAAGCAGAGTGTGTTTCTTGTAAGGCGAGCTAGCATTTGTTTCCCAGTCATAAATGGAGTTGAATCACATGCTGTTTCTAGTCTTATGAGCAAGAGTTGTTTCATGGTAACCAGAGTCACTATTGCTCTGCCATTGCCATACACAGGACAAATAGCACTGGCGTCTGTTCCCAGCAAGTACAGTGTAATGGACTGAAGAGGATCTACTGTTCTTGTCAGGTTCCTAAGCAGAATTGAACTAGATATGGCCGTGTGTGTAGGAAGCACAGTTTTTTTGTTCTGAGGAAGCTCACTGTTCGGAACACATAGGAAACACAGTAGAGTAGAAGAGTGCTCTTTTCCCAAAAGCAGAGTGTGTTTCTTGGAAGTCGAGCTAGCGTTTGTTTCCCAGTCCTAAATGGAGTTGAGTCACATGCAGTTTTTTGTCCTACGAGCAAGAGTTGTTTTCTGGTAAGACAAGTCACTATTGTGCTCCAATTGCCATACACAGTGCAAATAGCACTCGCGTCTGTTCCCCGAAAGTACCGTGTATTGGACTGAAGAGGAGCTAGTGTTCTTGTCAGTTTCCTAAGCAGAGTTGAAATAGATATGGCCCGTGTGTGTAGGAAGCACAGTTCTTTTGTTCTGAGCAAGCTCACTGTTCGGACCCCATAGGAAACACAGTAGAGTAGAAGAGTGCTCTGTTCTCAAAAGCAGAGTGTGTTTCATGTAAGGCGAGCTAGCATTTGTATCCCAGTCCTAAATGGAGTTGAATCACATGCAGTTTCTGGTCCTACGAGCAAGAGTTGTTTTATGGAAAGGAAAGTCACTATTGCGCTCCCATTGCCATACACAGTGCAAATATCACTCGCGTCTGTTACCAGCAAGTACAGTGTATCGGACTGAAGAGGAGCTACTGTTCTTGTCAGTTTCCTAAGCAGAGTTGAACTAGATATGGCTCGTGTGTAGGAAGCACAGTTCTTTGTTCTGAGCATTCTCACTGTTCTGGCCCTATAGGAAACACAGTAGAGTAGAAGAGTGCTCTTTTCTCTAAAGCAGAGTGTGTTTCTGTAAGTTGAGGTAGCTTTTGTTTCCCAGTCCTAAATGGAGTTGAATCACATGCAGTTTCTGGTCCTACGTCCAAGAGTTGTTTTATAGTAAGAAGAGTCACTATTGTGCTGTCATTACCATACACAGGACAAATAGCACTGGCGTCTGTTCCCAGGAAGTACAGTGTATTGGACTGAAGAGGATCTACTGTTCTTGTCAGGTTCCTAAGCAGAATTGAACTAGTTATGGCCGTGTGTGTAGGAAGCACAGTTCTTTTGTTCTGAGCAAGCTCAATGTACGGACACCATAGGAAACACAGTAGAGTAGAAGAGTGCTCTTTTCTCAAAAGAAGAGTGTGTTTTTGTAAGGCGAGCTAGCGTTTGTTTCCTACTCCTAAATGGAGTTGAATCACATGCCGTTTCTGGTCCTACGAGCAAGAGTTGTTTTCTGGTAAGGAAAGTCACTATTGCGCTCCCATTGCCCTACACAAGGCAAATAGCACTCGCGTCTTTTCCCAGCAAATACAGTGTATTGGACGGAAGAGGAGCTACTGTTCTTGTCAGTTTCCTAAGCAGAGTTGAACTAGATATGGTCCGTGTGTGTAGGAAGCACAGTTATTTTGTTCTGAGCAAGCTCACTGTTTGGACCCCATAGGAAACACAGTAGAGTAGAAGAGTGCTCTTTTCTCTAAAGCAGACTTTGTTTCTGTAAGGCAAGCTAGCATTTGTTTCCCAGTCCTAAATGGAGTGGAATCACATGCAGTTTCTGGTCCTACGAGCAAGAGTTGTTTCTGGTAAGGAAAGTCACTATTGTGCTCCCATTGCCATACACAGTGCAAATAGCCCTCCCGTCTGTTCCCAGTAAGTACAGTGTATTACACTGAAGAGGAGCTACTGTTCTTCTCAGTTTCCAAAGCAGAGTTGAACTAGATATGGTCCCTGTGTCTAGGAAGCACAGTTCTTTTTTTCGGAGCAAGCTCACTGTTCTGGCCCTATAGGAAACACAGTAGAGTAGAAGAGTGCTCTTTTCTCAAAAGCAGAGTGTGTTTCTTGTAAAGCGAGCTAGAGTTTGTTTCCCAGTCCTAAATGGAGTTGAATCACATGCAGTTTCTGGTCCTAAGAGCAAGAGTTGTTTTCTGGTAACGAAAGTCACTATTGTGCTCCCCTTGCCATACACAGTGCAAATAGCTCCCGCGTCTGTTCCCATCAAGTACAGTGTATCGGACTGAAGAGGAGCTACTGTTCTTGTCAGTTTCCTAAGCAGAGTTGAACATGATATGGCCGTGTGTGTAGGAAGCACAGTTCTTATGTTCTGAGCAAGCTCACTGTTCTGGCCCTATAGGAAACACAGTGGAGTAGAAGCGTGCTCTTTTCTCAAAAGCAGAGTGTATTTTTGTAAGGCAAGCTAGCGTTTGTTTCCTAGTCCTAAATGGAGTTGAATCCCATGCAGTTTCTGGTCCTACGAACAAGAGTTGTTTTCTGGTAAGGAAAGTCTCTATTGCGCTCCCATTGCCCTACACAAGGCCAATAGCACTCGCGTCTTTTCCCAGCAAGTACGGTGTATCGGACTAGAGAAGGAGCTACTGTTCTTGTCAGTTTCCTAAGCAGAGTTGAACTAGATATGGCCCGTGTGTAGGAAGCACAGTTCTTTTGTTCTGAGCAAGCTCACTGTTCTGGCCCTATAAGAAACACAGTAGAGTAGAAGAGTGCTCTTTCCACAAAAACAGAGTGTGTTTCTTGTAAGGTGAGTTAGCTTTTGTTTCCCAGTCCTAAATGGAGTTGAATCACATGCAGTTTCTGGTCCTATGACCAAGAGTTGTTTTATAGTAAGAAGAGTCACTATTGCGCTGTTATTACCATACACAGGACAAATAGCACTGGCGTCTGTTCCCAGCAAGCACAGTGTATTGGACTGAAGAGGATCTACTGTTCTTGTCAGGTTCCTAAGCAGAATTGAACTAGATATGGTCGTGTATGTAGGAAGCACAGTTCTTTTGTTCTGAGCAGGCTCACTGTTCGGAACACATAGGAAACACAGTAGAGTAGAAGAGTGCTCTTTTCTCAAAAGCAGAGTGTGTTTCTTGTAAGGATAGCTAGCGTTTGTTTCCCAGTCCTAAATGGAGTTGAGTCACATGCAGTTTCTGGTCCTACGAGCAAGAGATGTTTTCCGGTAAGACGAGTCACTATTGTGCTCCATTTGCCATACACAGTGCAAATAGCACTCGCATCTGTTCCCCGCAAGTACAGTGTATTGGACTGAAAGGAGCTACTGTTCTTGTCAGTTTCCTAAGCAGTGTTGAACTAGACATGGCCCGTGTGTGTAGGAAGCACAGTTCTTTTGTTCTGAGCAAGCTCACTGTTCGGACCACATAGGAAGCACAGTAGAGTAGAAGAGTGCTCTTTTCTCAAAAGCAGAGTGTGTTTCATGTAAGGCGAGCTAGCATTTGTTTCCCAGTCCTAATTGGAGTTGAGTCACATGCAGTTTCTGGTCCTAGGAGCAAGAGTTGTTTTCTGGTAAAGAAAGTCACTCTTGCGCTCCCAATCAATACACAGTGCAAATAGCACTCGCGTCTGTTCCCAGCAAGTACAGTGTATCGGACTGAAGAGGAGCTACTGTTCTTGTCAGTTTCCTAAGCAGAGTTGAACTAGATATGGCCCGTGTGTATTAAGCACAGTTCTTTTGTTCTGAGCAAGCTCACTGTTCTGGCCCTATAGGAAACACAGTAGAGTAGAAGAGTGCTCTTTTCTCTAAAGCAGAGTGTGTTTATTGTAAGGTGAGCTAGCTTTTGTTTGCCAGTCCTAAATGGAGTTGAATCACATGCAGTTTCTGGTCCTACGAGCAATAGTTGTTTTATGGTAAGAAGAGTCACTATTGCGCTGCCATTGCCATACACAGGACAAATAGCACTGGCGTCTGTTCCCAGGAAGTACAGTGTATTGGACTGAAGAGGATCTACTGTTCTTGTCAGGTTCCTAAGCAGAGTTGAACTAGATATGGCCCGTGTGTGCAGGAAGCACATTTCTTATGTTCTGAGCAAGCTCACTCTTCTGGCCCTATAGGAAACACAGTAGAGTAGAAGAGTGCTCTTTTCTCAAAAGCAGAGTGTGTTTCTTGGAAAGCGAGCTTGAGTTTGTTTCCCAGTCCTAAATGGAGTTGAATCACATGCAGTTTCTGGTCCTACGAGCAAGAGTTGTTTTCTGGTAAGAAGAGTCACTATTGCGCTTCCATGGCCATACACAGGACAAATAGCACTGGCGTCTGTTCCCAGCAAGTACAGTGTATTGGACTGAAGAGGAGCTACTGTTCTTGTCAGGTTCCTAAGCAGAATTGAACTAGATATGGCCGTGTGTGTAGGAAGCACAGTTCTTTTGTTCTGAGCAAGCTCACTGTTCGGACCCAATAGCAAGCACAGTAGAGTGGAAGAGTGCTCTTTTCTCAAAAGCAGATTGTGTTTCATGTAGGGCAACCTAGCATTTGTTTCCCAGTCCTAAATGGAGTTGAATCACATGCAGTTTCTGGTCCTACGAGCAAGAGTTGTTTTCTGGTAAGGAAAGTCATTATTGGGCTCCCATTGCCATACACAGTGCAAATAGCACTCGCGTCTGTTCCCAGCAAGTACAGTGTATCGGACTGAAGAGGAGCTACTGTTCTTGTCAGTTTCCTTAGCAGAGTTGAACTAGTTATGGTCCGTGTGTAGGAAGCACAGTTCTTTTGTTCTGAGCAAGCTCACTGTTCTGGCCCTATAGGAAACACAGTAGAGTAGAAGAGTGCTCTTTTCTCTAAAGCAGAGTGTGTTTCTTGTAAGGCGAGCTAGAGTTTGTTTCCCAGTCCTAAATGGAGTTTAATCACATGCAGTTTTTAGTCCTACGAGCAAGAGTTGTTTTATAGTAAGAAGAGTCACTATTGCGCTGCCATTGCCATACACTGGACAAATAGCACTCGCGTCTGTTCCCCGAAAGTACAGTGTATTGGACTGAAGAGGAGCTACTGTTCTTTTCAGTTTCCTAAGCAGAGTTGAACTAGATATGGCCCGTGTGTACGAAGCACAGTTCTTTTGTTCTCAGCAAGCTCACTGTTCGGACCCCATAGGGAGCACAGTAGAGTAGAAGAGTGCTCTTTTCTCAAAAGCAGAGTGTGTTTCTTGTAAGGCGAGCTAGCGTTTGTTTCCAGTCCTAAATGGAGTGGAATCACATGCAGTTTCTGGTCCTACGAGCAAGAGTTGTTTTCTGGTAAGGAAAGTCACTATTGCGCTCCCATTGCCATACACAGTGCAAATAGCACATGCGTCTGTTCCCAGCAAGTACAGTGTATTGGAATGAAGAGGAGCTACTGCTCTTGTCAGGTTCCTAAGCAGAGTTGAACTCGATATGGCCCGTGTGTGTAGGAAGCACAGTTCTTATGTTCTGAGCAAGCTCAATGTTCTGGCCCTATAGGAAACACAGTAGAGTAGAAGAGTGCTCTTTTCTCTAAAGCAGAGTGTGTTTCTTGTAAGGCGAGCTAGCGTTTGTTTCCCAGTCTTAAATGGAGTTGAGTCACATGCAGTTTCTGGTCCGACGAGCAAGAGTTGTTTTCTGGTATGGAATGTCACTATTGTGCTCCCATTGGCATACACAGTGCAAATAGCACTCGCGTCTGTTATCAGCAAGTACAGTGTATCGGACTGAGGGAGGAGCTACTGTTCTTGTCAGTTTCCTAAGCAGAGTTGAACTAGATATGGCCCGTGTGTGTAGGAAGCACAGTTTTTTTTCTGAGCAAGCTCACTCTTCTGGCCCTATAGGAAACACAGTAGAGTAGAAGAGTGCTCTTTTCTCAAAAGCAGAGTGTGTTTCTTGTAAGGCGAGCTATCGTTTGTTTCCCAGTCCTAAATGGAGTTGAATCACATGTAGTTTCTGGTCCTACCAGCAAGAGTTGTTTTCTGGTAAGAAGAGTCACTATTGCGCTGCCATTGCCACAACAGGACAAATAGCACTGGCGTCTGTTCCCAGCAAGTACAGTGTATGGGACTGAAAAGGAGGTACTGTTCTTGTCAGTTTCCTAAGCAGAGTTGAAGTAGATATGGCCCGTGTGTGTAGGAAGCACAGTTCTTATGTTCTGAGCAAGCTCACTGTTCTGGCCCTATAGGAAACACAGTAGAGAAGAAGAGTGCTCTTTTCTCAAAAGCGGAGTATGTTTCTTGTAGGGCGAGCTAGCGTTTGTTTCCTAGTCCTAAATGGAGTTGAATCACATGCAGTTTCAGGTCCTACGATCAAGAGTTCTTTTCTGGTAAGGAAAGTCACATTGCGCTCCTATTGCCATACACAGTGCAAATAGCACTCGCGTCTGTTCCCAGCAAGTACAGTGTATTGGACTGGATAGGTGCTAATGTTCTTGTCAGTTTCCTAAGCAGAGTTGAACTAGATATGATCCGTGTTTGTAGGAAGCACAGTTCTTTTGTTCTTTGCAAGCTCACTGTTTGGACCCCATAGGAAACACAGTAGAGTAGAAGAGTGCTCTTTTCTCTAAAGCAGAGTGTATTTCTTGTAAGGCGTGCTAGCGTTTGTTTCGCAGTCCTAAATGGAGTTGAATCCCATGCAGTTTCTGGTACTACGAGCAAGAGTTGTTTTATGGTAAGAAGAGTCACTATTGCACTGCCATTGCCATACACAGGACAAATAGCACTGGCATCTGTTCGCAGCAAGTACAGTGTATTGGGCTGAAGAGGATCTACTGTTCTTGTCAGGTTCCTAAGCAGACTTGAAATAGATATGGCCGTGTGTGTAGGAAGCACAGTTTTTTTTTTCTGAGCAAGCTCACTGTTCGGACACCATAGGAAACACAATAGAGTAGAAGAGTGCTTTTTTCTCAAAAGCAGAGTGTGTTTCTTTTAAGGCGAGCTAGCGTTTGTTTCCCATTCCTAAATGGAGTGGAATCACATGCAGTTTGTGTTCCTACGAGCAAGAGTTGTTTTCTGGTAAGGAAAGTCACTATTGTGCTCCCATTGCCATACACAGTGCAAATAGCCCTCCCATCTGATCCCAGCAAGTACAGTGTATTGGACTGAAGAGGCGCTACTGTTCTTCTCAGATTCCTAAGCAGAGTTGAACTAGATATGGCCCGTGTGTGTAGGAAGCACAGTTCTTTTTTTCTGAGCAAGCTCACTGTTCTGGCCCTATAGGAAACACAGTAGAGTAGAATAGTGCTCTTTTCTCAAAAGCAGAGTGTGTTTCTTGTAAAGCGAGCTAGAGTTTGTTTCCCAGTCCTAAATGGAGTTGAATCACATGCAGTTTCCGGTCCACGAGCAAGAGTTGTTTTCTGGTAAGAAGTGTCACTATTGCGCTGCCATTGCCATACACAGGACAAATAGCACTGGCGTCTGTTCCCAGCAAGTACAGTGTATTGGACTGAAGAGGATCTACTGTTCTTGTCAGTTTCCTAAGCAGAGTTGAAGTAGATATGGCCCGTGTGTAGGAAGCATAGTTCTTATGTTCTGAGCAAGCTCACTGTTCTGGCCCTATAGGAAACACAGTAGAGTAGAAGAGTGCTCTTTTCTCTAAAGCAGAGTGTGTTTCTTGTAAGGCGAGCTAGCGTTTGTTTCCTAGTCCTAAATGGAGTTGAATCACATGCAGTTTCAGGTCCTACGAACAAGAGTTCTTTTCTGGTAAGGAAAGTCACATTGCGCTCCCATTGCCATACACAGTGCAAATAGTACCCGCGTCTGTTCCCAGCAAGTACAGTGTATTGGACTGGATAGGTGCTACTGTTCTTGTCAGTTTTCTAAGCAGAGTTGAACTAGATATGATCCATGTTTCTAGGAAGCACAGTTCTTTTGTTCTTTGCAAGCTCACTGTTTGGACCCCATAGGAAACACAGTAGAGCAGAAGAGTGCTCTTTTCTCTAAAGCAGAGTGTGTTACTTATAACGCGAGCTAGCGTTTGTTTCGCAGTCCTAAATGGAGTTGAATCCCATGCAGTTTCTGGTACTACGAGCAAGAGATGTTTTCTGGTAAAAAGAGTCACTATTGTGCTGCCATTGCCATACACAGGACAAATAGCACTGGCGTCTGTTCGCAGCAAGTACAGTTTGTTGGGCCGAAGAGGATCTATTGTTCTTGTCAGGTTCCTAAGCAGACTGGAACTAGATATGGCCGTGTGTGTAGGAAGCACAGTTTTTTTGTTCTGAGCAAGCTCACTGTTCGGACCCCATAGGAAACACAGTAGAGTAGAAGAGTGCTTTTTTCTCAAAAGCAGAGTGTGTTTCTTTTAAGGCGAACTAGCGTTTGTTTCCCATTCCTAAATGGAGTGGAATCACATGCAGTTTGTGTTCCTACGAGCAAGAGTTGTTTTCTGGTAAGGAAAGTCACTATTGCGCTCCCATTGCCATACACAGTGCAAATAGCCCTCCCATCTGTTCCCAGCAAGTAGTGTATTGGACTGAAAAGGAGCTACTGTTCTTCTCAGTTTCCTAAAAAGAATTGAACTAAATATGGCCGTGTGTGAAGGAAGCACAGTTCTTTTGTTCTGAGCAAGCTCACTGTTCTGGCCATATAGGAAACACAGTAGAGTAGAAGAGTGCTCTTTTCTCTAAAGCAGAGTGTGTTTCTTGTAAGGCGAGCTAGCGTTTGTATTCCAGTCCTAAATGGAGTTGAATCACATGCAGTTTCTAGTCCTACGAGCAAGAGTTGTTTTATGGTTACAAGAGTCACTTTTGCGCTGCCATTGCCATACACAGGACAAATAGCACTGGCGTCTGTTCCCAGCAAGTGCAGTGTATTGAACTGAAGAGGATCTACTGTTCTTGTCAGTTTCCTAAGCAGAGTTGAAGTAGATATGGCCCGTGTGTAGGAAGCATAGTTCTTATGTTCTGAGCAAGCTCACTGTTCTGGCCCTATAGGAAACACAGTAGAGTAGAAGAGTGCTCTTTTCTCTAAAGCAGAGTGTGTTTCTTGTAAGGCGAGCTAGCGTTTGTTTCCTAGTCCTAAATGGAGTTGAATCACATGCAGTTTCAGGTCCTACGAACAAGAGTTCTTTTCTGGTAAGGAAAGTCACATTGCGCTCCCATTGCCATACACAGTGCAAATAGTACCCGCGTCTGTTCCCAGCAAGTACAGTGTATTGGACTGGATAGGTGCTACTGTTCTTGTCAGTTTTCTAAGCAGAGTTGAACTAGATATGATCCATGTTTCTAGGAAGCACAGTTCTTTTGTTCTTTGCAAGCTCACTGTTTGGACCCCATAGGAAACACAGTAGAGCAGAAGAGTGCTCTTTTCTCTAAAGCAGAGTGTGTTACTTATAACGCGAGCTAGCGTTTGTTTCGCAGTCCTAAATGGAGTTGAATCCCATGCAGTTTCTGGTACTACGAGCAAGAGATGTTTTCTGGTAAAAAGAGTCACTATTGTGCTGCCATTGCCATACACAGGACAAATAGCACTGGCGTCTGTTCGCAGCAAGTACAGTTTGTTGGGCCGAAGAGGATCTATTGTTCTTGTCAGGTTCCTAAGCAGACTGGAACTAGATATGGCCGTGTGTGTAGGAAGCACAGTTTTTTTGTTCTGAGCAAGCTCACTGTTCGGACCCCATAGGAAACACAGTAGAGTAGAAGAGTGCTTTTTTCTCAAAAGCAGAGTGTGTTTCTTTTAAGGCGAACTAGCGTTTGTTTCCCATTCCTAAATGGAGTGGAATCACATGCAGTTTGTGTTCCTACGAGCAAGAGTTGTTTTCTGGTAAGGAAAGTCACTATTGCGCTCCCATTGCCATACACAGTGCAAATAGCCCTCCCATCTGTTCCCAGCAAGTAGTGTATTGGACTGAAAAGGAGCTACTGTTCTTCTCAGTTTCCTAAAAAGAATTGAACTAAATATGGCCGTGTGTGAAGGAAGCACAGTTCTTTTGTTCTGAGCAAGCTCACTGTTCTGGCCATATAGGAAACACAGTAGAGTAGAAGAGTGCTCTTTTCTCTAAAGCAGAGTGTGTTTCTTGTAAGGCGAGCTAGCGTTTGTATTCCAGTCCTAAATGGAGTTGAATCACATGCAGTTTCTAGTCCTACGAGCAAGAGTTGTTTTATGGTTACAAGAGTCACTTTTGCGCTGCCATTGCCATACACAGGACAAATAGCACTGGCGTCTGTTCCCAGCAAGTGCAGTGTATTGAACTGAAGAGGATCTACTGTTCTTGTCAGGTTCCTAAGCAGAATTGAACTAGATATGGCCGTGTGTGTAGGAAGCACAGTTCTTTTGTTCTGAGCAAGTTCAGTGTTCCTACTTTATAGGAAACACAGTAGAGTAGAAGAGTGCTCTTTTCTCAAAAGCAGAGTGTGTTTCTTGTAAGGCGAGCTAGCGTTTGTTTCCCAGTCCTAAATGGAGTTGAGTCACATGCAGTTTTTTGTCCTACGAGCAAGAGTTGTTTTTTGGTAAGACGAGTCACTATTGTGCTCCAATTGCCATACACAGTGCAAATAGCACTCGCGTCTCTTCCCCGCAAGTACAGTGTATTGGACTGAAGAGGAGCTACTGTTCTTGTCAGTTTCCTAAGCAGAGTTGAACTAGATATGGCCCCTGTGTGTAGGAAGCACAGTTCTTTTGTTCTGAGCAAGCTCACTGTTCGGAACCATAGGAAACACAGTAGAGTAGAAGAGTGCTCTTTTCTCAAAAGCAGAGTGTGTTTCATGTAAGGCGAGCTAGCATTTGTTTCCCAGACCTAAATGGAGTTGAATCACATGGAGTTTCTGGTCCTACGAGCAAGAGTTGTTTTATGGTAAGGAAAGTAACTATTGTGCTCCCATTGCCCTACACAAGGCAAATAGCACTCGCGTCTTTTCCCAAAAGTACAGTGTATTGGACTGAATAGGAGCTACTGTTCTTGTCAGTTTACTTAGCAGAGTTGAACTAGATATGGTCCGTGTGTGTAGGAAGCACAGTTCTTTTGTTCGGAGCAAGCTCACTGTTTGGACCACATAGGAAACACAGTAGAGTAGTAGAGTGCTCTTTTCTCTAAAGCAGAGTGTGTTTCTTGTAAGGCGAGCTACTGTTTGTTTCCCAGTCCTAAATGGAGTGGAATCACATGTAGTTTCTCGTCCTACGAGCAAGAGTTGTTTTATGGTAAACAAAGTCACTATTGCGCTCCCATTGCCATACACAGTGCAAATAGCCTTCGCGTCTGTTCCCAGCAAGTACAGTGTATTGGACTGAAGAGGAGCTACTGTTCTTCTCAGTTTCCTAAGTAGAGTTGAACTAGGTATGGCCCGTGTGTGTAGGATGCACAGTTTTTTTTTTCTGAGCAAGCTCACTGTTCGGACCCCATAGGAAACACAGGAGAGTAGAAGAGTGCTCTTTTCTCAAAAGCAGAGTGTGTTTCTTGGAAGTCGAGCTAGCGTTTGTTTCCCAGTCCTAAATGGAGTTGAGTCCCATGTAGTTTTTGGTCCTACGAGCAAGAGTTGTTTTCTGGTAAGAAGAGTCACTATTGTGCTCCAATTGCCATACACAGTGCAAATAGCACTCGCGTCTGTTCCCCGAAAGTAAAGTGTATTGGACTGAAGAGGAGCTACTGTTCTTGTCAGTTTCCTAAACATAGTTGAACTAGATATGGCACGTGTGTGTAGGAAGCATAGTTCTTTTGTTCTGAGCAAGCTCACTGTTCGGACCCCATAGGAAACACAGTAGAGTAGAAGAGTGCTCTTTTCTAAAAGCAGAGTGTGTTTCATGTAAGGCGAGCTAGCATTTGTTTCCCAGTTCTAAATGGAGTTGAATCAAATGCAGTTTCTGGTCCTATGAGCAAGAGTTGTTTTCTTGTAAGGAAAGTCACTATTGTGCTCTCATTGCCATACACAGTGCAAATAGCACTCGCGTCTGTTCCCAGCAAGTACAGTGTATCAGACTGAAGAGGAGCTACTGTTCTTGTCAGTTTCCTAAGCAGAGTTGAACTAGATATGGACCATGTGTAGGAAGCACAGATCTTTTGTTCTGAGCAAGCTCACTGTTCTGGCCTTTTAGGAAACACAGTAGAGTAGAAGAGTGCTCTTTTCTCTAATGCAGAGTGTGTTTCTTGTAAGTCGATCTAGTGTTTGTTTCCCAGTCCTAAATGGAGTTGAATCACATGCAGTTTCTGGTCCTACGAGCAACAGTTGTTTTATGGTAAGAAGAGTCACTATTGTGCTGCCATTGCCATACACAGGACAAATAGCACTGGCGTCTGTTCCCAGCAAGTACAGTGTATTGGACTGAAGAGGATCTACTTTTCTTGTCAGGTTCCTAAGCAGACTTGAACTAGATATGGCCGTGTGTGTAGGAAGCACAGTTCGTTTGTTCTGAGCAAGCTCACTGTTCGGACCACATAGGAAACACAGTAGAGTAGATGAGTGCTCTTTTCTCAAAAGCAGAGTGTGTTTCTTGTAAGGTGAGCTAGTGTTTGTTTCCCAGTCCTAAATGGAGTTGAATCACATGCAGTTTTTGTTCCTATGAGCAAGAGTTGTTTTCTGGTAAGGAAAGTCACTATTGCGCTCCCATTGCCATACACAGTGCAAATAGCACTCGCGTCTGTTCCCAGCAAGTACAGTGTATCGGACTAAAGAGGAGCTACTTTTCTTGTCAGTTTCCTAAGCAGAGTTGAAGTAGATATGGCCCGTGTGTAGGAAGCACAGTTCTTATGTTCTGAGCAAGCTCACTGTTCTGGCCCTATAGGAAACACAGTAGAGTAGAAGAGTGCTCTTTTCTCTAAAGCAGAGTGTGTTTCTTGTAAGGCGAGCTAGCATTTGTTTCCTAGTCCTAAATGGAGTTGAATCACATGCAGTTTCAGGTCCTACGAACAAGAGTTCTTTTCTGGTAAGGAAAGTCACATTGTGCTCCCATTGCCATACACAGTGCAAATAGTACCCGCGTCTGTTCCCAGCAAGTACAGTGTATTGGACTGGATAGGTGCTACTGTTCTTGTCAGTTTTCTAAGCAGAGTTGAACTAGATATGTTCCATGTTTCTAGGAAGCACAGTTCTTTTGTTCTTTGCAAGCTCACTGTTTGGACCCCATAGGAAACACAGTAGAGCAGAAGAGTGCTCTTTTCTCTAAAGCAGAGTGTGTTACTTATAACGCGAGCTAGCGTTTGTTTCGCAGTCCTAAATGGAGTTGAATCCCATGCAGTTTCTGGTACTACGAGCAAGAGATGTTTTCTGGTAAAAAGAGTCACTATTGTGCTGCCATTGCCATACACAGGACAAATAGCACTGGCGTCTGTTCGCAGCAAGTACAGTTTATTGGGCTGAAGAGGATCTATTGTTCTTGTCAGGTTCCTAAGCAGACTTGAACTAGATATGGCCGTGTGTGTAGGAAGCACAGTTTTTTTGTTCTGAGCAAGCTCACTGTTCGGACCCCATAGGAAACACAGTAGAGTAGAAGAGTGCTTTTTTCTCAAAAGCAGAGTGTGTTTCTTTTAAGGCGAACTAGCGTTTGTTTCCCATTCCTAAATGGAGTGGAATCACATGCAGTTTCTGTTCCTACGAGCAAGAGTTGTTTTCTGGTAAGGAAAGTCACTATTGCGCTCCCATTGCCATACACAGTGCAAATAGCCCTCCCATCTGTTCCCAGCAAGTACAGTGTATTGGACTGAAAAGGAGCTACTGTTCTTCTCAGTTTCCTAAAAAGAATTGAACTAAATATGGCCGTGTGTGAAGGAAGCACAGTTCTTTTGTTCTGAGCAAGCTCACTGTTCTGGCCATATAGGAAACACAGTAGAGTAGAAGAGTGCTCTTTTCTCTAAAGCAGAGTGTGTTTCTTGTAAGGCGAGCTAGCGTTTGTTTTCCAGTCCTAAATGGAGTTGAATCACATGCAGTTTCTAGTCCTACGAGCAAGAGTTGTTTTATGGTTAGAAGAGTCACTTTTGCGCTGCCATTGCCATACACAGGACAAATAGCACTGGCGTCTGTTCCCAGCAAGTGCAGTGTATTGGACTGAAGAGGATCTACTGTTCTTGTCAGGTTCCTAAGCAGAATTGAACTAGATATGGCCGTGTGTGTAGGAAGCACAGTTCTTTTGTTCTGAGCAAGTTCAGTGTTCCTACTTTATAGGAAACACAGTAGAGTAGAAGAGTGCTCTTTTCTCAAAAGCAGAGTGTGTTTCTTGTAAGGCGAGCTAGCGTTTGTTTCCCAGTCCTAAATGGAGTTGAGTCACATGCAGTTTTTTGTCCTACGAGCAAGAGTTGTTTTTTGGTAAGACGTGTCACTATTGTGCTCCAATTGCCATACACAGTGCAAATAGCACTCGCGTCTCTTCCCCGCAAGTACAGTGTATTGGACTGAAGAGGAGCTACTGTTCTTGTCAGTTTCCTAAGCAGAGTTGAACTAGATATGGCCCTTGTGTGTAGGAAGCACAGTTCTTTTGTTCTGAGCAAGCTCACTGTTCGGAACCATAGGAAACACAGTAGAGTAGAAGAGTGCTCTTTTCTCAAAAGCAGAGTGTGTTTCATGTAAGGCGAGCTAGCATTTGTTTCCCAGACCTAAATGGAGTTGAATCACATGGAGTTTCTGGTCCTACGAGCAAGAGTTGTTTTATGGTAAGGAAAGTAACTATTGTGCTCCCATTGCCCTACACAAGGCAAATAGCACTCGCGTCTTTTCCCAAAAGTACAGTGTATTGGACTGAATAGGAGCTACTGTTCTTGTCAGTTTACTTAGCAGAGTTGAACTAGATATGGTCCGTGTGTGTAGGAAGCACAGTTCTTTTGTTCGGAGCAAGCTCACTGTTTGGACCACATAGGAAACACAGTAGAGTAGTAGAGTGCTCTTTTCTCTAAAGCAGAGTGTGTTTCTTGTAAGGCGAGCTACCGTTTGTTTCCCAGTCCTAAATGGAGTGGAATCACATGCAGTTTCTCGTCCTACGAGCAAGAGTTGTTTTATGGTAAACAAAGTCACTATTGCGCTCCCATTGCCATACACAGTGCAAATAGCCTTCGCGTCTGTTCCCAGCAAGTACAGTGTATTGGACTGAAGAGGAGCTACTGTTCTTCTCAGTTTCCTAAGAAGAGTTGAACTAGGTATGGCCCGTGTGTGTAGGATGCACAGTTGTTTTTTTCTGAGCAAGCTCACTGTTCGGACCCCATAGGAAACACAGGAGAGTAGAAGAGTGCTCTTTTCTCAAAAGCAGAGTGTGTTTCTTGGAAGTCGAGCTAGCGTTTGTTTCCCAGTCCTAAATGGAGTTGAGTCCCATGTAGTTTTTGGTCCTACGAGCAAGAGTTGTTTTCTGGTAAGAAGAGTCACTATTGTGCTCCAATTGCCATACACAGTGCAAATAGCACTCGCGTCTGTTCCCCGGAAGTAAAGTGTATTGGACTGAAGAGGAGCTACTGTTCTTGTCAGTTTCCTAAACATAGTTGAACTAGATATGGCACGTGTGTGTAGGAAGCATAGTTCTTTTGTTCTGAGCAAGCTCACTGTTCGGACCCCATAGGAAACACAGTAGAGTAGAAGAGTGCTCTTTTCTAAAAGCAGAGTGTGTTTCATGTAAGGCGAGCTAGCATTTGTTTCCCAGTTCTAAATGGAGTTGAATCACATGCAGTTTCTGGTCCTATGAGCAAGAGTTGTTTTCTTGTAAGGAAAGTCACTATTGTGCTCTCATTGCCATACACAGTGCAAATAGCACTCGCGTCTGTTCCCAGAAAGTACAGTGTATCGGACTGAAGAGGAGCTACTGTTCTTGTCAGTTTCCTAAGCAGAGTTGAACTAGATATGGACCATGTGTAGGAAGCACAGTTCTTTTGTTCTGAGCAAGCTCAATGTTCTGGCCTTTTCGGAAACACAGTAGAGTAGAAGAGTGCTCTTTTCTCTAATGCAGAGTGTGTTTCTTGTAAGGCGAGCTAGTGTTTGTTTCCCAGTCTTAAATGGAGTTGAATCACATGCAGTTTCTGGTCCTACGAGCAACAGTTGTTTTATGGTAAGAAGAGTCACTATTGTGCTGCCATTGCCATACACAGGACAAATAGCACTGGCGTCTGTTCCCAGCAAGTACAGTGTATTGGACTGAAGAGGATCTACTTTTCTTGTCAGGTTCCTAAGCAGACTTGAACTAGATATGGCTGTGTGTGTAGGAAGCACAGTTCGTTTGTTCTGAGCAAGCTCACTGTTCTGGCCCTATAGGAAAAACAGTAGAGTAGATGAGTGCTCTGTTCTCAAAAGCAGAGTGTGTTTCATGTAAGGCGAGCTAGCATTTGTATCCCAGTCCTAAATGGAGTTGAATCACATGCAGTTTCTGGTCCTACGAGCAAGAGTTGTTTTATGGAAAGGAAAGTCACTATTGCGCTCCCATTGCCATACACAGTGCAAATATCACTCGCGTCTGTTACCAGCAAGTACAGTGTATAGGACTGAAGAGGAGCTACTGTTCTTGTCAGTTTCCTAAGCAGAGTTGAACTAGATATGGCTCGTGTGTAGGAAGCACAGTTCTTTGTTCTGAGCATTCTCACTGTTCTGGCCCTATAGGAAACACAGTAGAGTAGAAGAGTGCTCTTTTCTCTAAAGCAGAGTGTGTTTCTGTAAGTTGAGGTAGCTTTTGTTTCCCAGTCCTAAATGGAGTTGAATCACATGCAGTTTCTGGTCCTACGTCCAAGAGTTGTTTTATAGTAAGAAGAGTCACTATTGTGCTGTCATTACCATACACAGGACAAATAGCACTGGCGTCTGTTCCCAGGAAGTACAGTGTATTGGACTGAAGAGGATCTACTGTTCTTGTCAGGTTCCTAAGCAGAATTGAACTAGTTATGGCCGTGTGTGTAGGAAGCACAGTTCTTTTGTTCTGAGCAAGCTCAATGTACGGACACCATAGGAAACACAGTAGAGTAGAAGAGTGCTCTTTTCTCAAAAGAAGAGTGTGTTTTTGTAAGGCGAGCTAGCGTTTGTTTCCTACTCCTAAATGGAGTTGAATCACATGCCGTTTCTGGTCCTACGAGCAAGAGTTGTTTTCTGGTAAGGAAAGTCACTATTGCGCTCCCATTGCCCTACACAAGGCAAATAGCACTCGCGTCTTTTCCCAGCAAATACAGTGTATTGGACGGAAGAGGAGCTACTGTTCTTGTCAGTTTCCTAAGCAGAGTTGAACTAGATATGGTCCGTGTGTGTAGGAAGCACAGTTATTTTGTTCTGAGCAAGCTCACTGTTTGGACCCCATAGGAAACACAGTAGAGTAGAAGAGTGCTCTTTTCTCTAAAGCAGACTTTGTTTCTGTAAGGCAAGCTAGCATTTGTTTCCCAGTCCTAAATGGAGTGGAATCACATGCAGTTTCTGGTCCTACGAGCAAGAGTTGTTTCTGGTAAAGAAAGTCACTATTGTGCTCCCATTGCCATACACAGTGCAAATAGCCCTCCCGTCTGTTCCCAGTAAGTACAGTGTATTACACTGAAGAGGAGCTACTGTTCTTCTCAGTTTCCAAAGCAGAGTTGAACTAGATATGGTCCCTGTGTCTAGGAAGCACAGTTCTTTTTTTCGGAGCAAGCTCACTGTTCTGGCCCTATAGGAAACACAGTAGAGTAGAAGAGTGCTCTTTTCTCAAAAGCAGAGTGTGTTTCTTGTAAAGCGAGCTAGAGTTTGTTTCCCAGTCCTAAATGGAGTTGAATCACATGCAGTTTCTGGTCCTAAGAGCAAGAGTTGTTTTCTGGTAACGAAAGTCACTATTGTGCTCCCCTTGCCATACACAGTGCAAATAGCTCCCGCGTCTGTTCCCATCAAGTACAGTGTATCGGACTGAAGAGGAGCTACTGTTCTTGTCAGTTTCCTAAGCAGAGTTGAACATGATATGGCCGTGTGTGTAGGAAGCACAGTTCTTATGTTCTGAGCAAGCTCACTGTTCTGGCCCTATAGGAAACACAGTAGAGTAGAAGCGTGCTCTTTTCTCAAAAGCAGAGTGTATTTTTGTAAGGCAAGCTAGCGTTTGTTTCCTAGTCCTAAATGGAGTTGAATCCCATGCAGTTTCTGGTCCTACGAACAAGAGTTGTTTTCTGGTAAGGAAAGTCTCTATTGCGCTCCCATTGCCCTACACAAGGCAAATAGCACTCGCGTCTTTTCCCAGCAAGTACGGTGTATCGGACTAGAGAAGGAGCTACTGTTCTTGTCAGTTTCCTAAGCAGAGTTGAACTAGATATGGCCCGTGTGTAGGAAGCACAGTTCTTTTGTTCTGAGCAAGCTCACTGTTCTGGCCCTATAAGAAACACAGTAGAGTAGAAGAGTGCTCTTTCCACAAAAACAGAGTGTGTTTCTTGTAAGGTGAGTTAGCTTTTGTTTCCCAGTCCTAAATGGAGTTGAATCACATGCAGTTTCTGGTCCTATGACCAAGAGTTGTTTTATAGTAAGAAGAGTCACTATTGCGCTGTTATTACCATACACAGGACAAATAGCACTGGCGTCTGTTCCCAGCAAGCACAGTGTATTGGACTGAAGAGGATCTACTGTTCTTGTCAGGTTCCTAAGCAGAATTGAACTAGATATGGTCGTGTATGTAGGAAGCACAGTTCTTTTGTTCTGAGCAGGCTCACTGTTCGGAACACATAGGAAACACAGTAGAGTAGAAGAGTGCTCTTTTCTCAAAAGCAGAGTGTGTTTCTTGTAAGGCGAGCTAGCGTTTGTTTCCCAGTCCTAAATGGAGTTGAGTCACATGCAGTTTCTGGTCCTACGAGCAAGAGATGTTTTCCGGTAAGACGAGTCACTATTGTGCTCCATTTGCCATACACAGTGCAAATAGCACTCGCATCTGTTCCCCGCAAGTACAGTGTATTGGACTGAAAGGAGCTACTGTTCTTGTCAGTTTCCTAAGCAGTGTTGAACTAGACATGGCCCGTGTGTGTAGGAAGCACAGTTCTTTTGTTCTGAGCAAGCTCACTGTTCGGACCACATAGGAAGCACAGTAGAGTAGAAGAGTGCTCTTTTCTCAAAAGCAGAGTGTGTTTCATGTAAGGCGAGCTAGCATTTGTTTCCCAGTCCTAATTGGAGTTGAGTCACATGCAGTTTCTGGTCCTAGGAGCAAGAGTTGTTTTCTGGTAAAGAAAGTCACTCTTGCGCTCCCAATCAATACACAGTGCAAATAGCACTCGCGTCTGTTCCCAGCAAGTACAGTGTATCGGACTGAAGAGGAGCTACTGTTCTTGTCAGTTTCCTAAGCAGAGTTGAACTAGATATGGCCCGTGTGTATTAAGCACAGTTCTTATGTTCTGAGCAAGCTCACTGTTCTGGCCCTATAGGAAACACAGTAGAGTAGAAGAGTGCTCTTTTCTCTAAAGCAGAGTGTGTTTATTGTAAGGTGAGCTAGCTTTTGTTTGCCAGTCCTAAATGGAGTTGAATCACATGCAGTTTCTGGTCCTACGAGCAATAGTTGTTTTATGGTAAGAAGAGTCACTATTGCGCTGCCATTGCCATACAGAGGACAAATAGCACTGGCGTCTGTTCCCAGGAAGTACAGTGTATTGGACTTAAGAGGATCTACTGTTCTTGTCAGGTTCCTAAGCAGAATTGAACTAGTTATGGCCGTGTGTGTAGGAAGCACAGTTCTTTTGTTCTGAGCAAGCTCACTCTTCAGACCCAAGAGGAAACAGTGTAGAGTAGAAGAGTGCTCTTTTCTCAAAAGCAGAGTGTGTTTCTTGTAAGGCGAGCTAGCATTTGTTTCCCAGTCCTAAATGGAGTTGAGTCACATGCAGTTTTCTGTCCTATGAACAAGAGTTGTTTTCTGGTAAGACGATTCACTATTGTGCTCCAATTGCCATACACAGTGCAAATAGCACTCGCGTCTGTTCCCCGAAAGTACAGTGTATTGGACTGAAGAGGAGCTACTGTTCTTCTCAATTTCCTAAGCAGAGTTGAACTAGATATGGCCCGTGTGTGTAGGAAGCACAGTTTTTTTGTTCTGAGCAAGCTCACTGTTCGGACCCCATAGGAAGCACAGTAGAGTAGAAGAGTGCTCTTTTCTCAAAAGCAGAGTGTGTTTCATGGAAGGCGAGCTAGCGTTTGTTTCCCAGTCCTAAATGGAGTTGAATCCCATGCACTTTCTGGTAATACAAGCAAGAGTTTTTTTCTGGTAAGGAAGGACACTATTGCTCTCCCATTGCCATACACAGTGCAAATAGCACTCGCGTCTGTTCACAGCAAGTACAGTGTAACGGACTGAAGAGGAGCTACTGTTCTTGTCAGTTTCCTAAGCAGAGTTGAACTAGATATGGCCCGTGTGTGCAGGAAGCACATTTCTTATGTTCTGAGCAAGCTCACTCTTCTGGCCCTATAGGAAACACAGTAGAGTAGAAGAGTGCTCTTTTCTCAAAAGCAGAGTGTGTTTCTTGGAAAGCGAGCTTGAGTTTGTTTCCCAGTCCTAAATGGAGTTGAATCACATGCAGTTTCTGGTCCTACGAGCAAGAGTTGTTTTCTGGTAAGAAGAGTCACTATTGCGCTTCCATGGCCATACACAGGACAAATAGCACTGGCGTCTGTTCCCAGCAAGTACAGTGTATTGGACTGAAGAGGAGCTACTGTTCTTGTCAGGTTCCTAAGCAGAATTGAACTAGATATGGCCGTGTGTGTAGGAAGCACAGTTCTTTTGTTCTGAGCAAGCTCACTGTTCGGACCCAATAGCAAGCACAGTAGAGTGGAAGAGTGCTCTTTTCTCAAAAGCAGATTGTGTTTCATGTAGGGCAACCTAGCATTTGTTTCCCAGTCCTAAATGGAGTTGAATCACATGCAGTTTCTGGTCCTACGAGCAAGAGTTGTTTTCTGGTAAGGAAAGTCATTATTGCGCTCCCATTGCCATACACAGTGCAAATAGCACTCGCGTCTGTTCCCAGCAAGTACAGTGTATCGGACTGAAGAGGAGCTACTGTTCTTGTCAGTTTCCTTAGCAGAGTTGAACTAGTTATGGTCCGTGTGTAGGAAGCACAGTTCTTTTGTTCTGAGCAAGCTCACTGTTCTGGCCCTATAGGAAACACAGTAGAGTAGAAGAGTGCTCTTTTCTCTAAAGCAGAGTGTGTTTCTTGTAAGGCGAGCTAGAGTTTGTTTCCCAGTCCTAAATGGAGTTTAATCACATGCAGTTTTTAGTCCTACGAGCAAGAGTTGTTTTATAGTAAGAAGAGTCACTATTGCGCTGCCATTGCCATACACTGGACAAATAGCACTCGCGTCTGTTCCCCGAAAGTACAGTGTATTGGACTGAAGAGGAGCTACTGTTCTTTTCAGTTTCCTAAGCAGAGTTGAACTAGATATGGCCCGTGTGTACGAAGCACAGTTCTTTTGTTCTCAGCAAGCTCACTGTTCGGACCCCATAGGGAGCACAGTAGAGTAGAAGAGTGCTCTTTTCTCAAAAGCAGAGTGTGTTTCTTGTAAGGCGAGCTAGCGTTTGTTTCCAGTCCTAAATGGAGTGGAATCACATGCAGTTTCTGGTCCTACGAGCAAGAGTTGTTTTCTGGTAAGGAAAGTCACTATTGCGCTCCCATTGCCATACACAGTGCAAATAGCACATGCGTCTGTTCCCAGCAAGTACAGTGTATTGGAATGAAGAGGAGCTACTGCTCTTGTCAGGTTCCTAAGCAGAGTTGAACTCGATATGGCCCGTGTGTGTAGGAAGCACAGTTCTTATGTTCTGAGCAAGCTCAATGTTCTGGCCCTATAGGAAACACAGTAGAGTAGAAGAGTGCTCTTTTCTCTAAAGCAGAGTGTGTTTCTTGTAAGGCGAGCTAGCGTTTGTTTCCCAGTCTTAAATGGAGTTGAGTCACATGCAGTTTCTGGTCCGACGAGCAAGAGTTGTTTTCTGGTATGGAATGTCACTATTGTGCTCCCATTGGCATACACAGTGCAAATAGCACTCGCGTCTGTTATCAGCAAGTACAGTGTATCGGACTGAGGGAGGAGCTACTGTTCTTGTCAGTTTCCTAAGCAGAGTTGAACTAGATATGGCCCGTGTGTGTAGGAAGCACAGTTTTTTTTCTGAGCAAGCTCACTCTTCTGGCCCTATAGGAAACACAGTAGAGTAGAAGAGTGCTCTTTTCTCAAAAGCAGAGTGTGTTTCTTGTAAGGCGAGCTATCGTTTGTTTCCCAGTCCTAAATGGAGTTGAATCACATGTAGTTTCTGGTCCTACCAGCAAGAGTTGTTTTCTGGTAAGAAGAGTCACTATTGCGCTGCCATTGCCACATACAGGACAAATAGCACTGGCGTCTGTTCCCAGCAAGTACAGTGTATGGGACTGAAAAGGAGCTACTGTTCTTGTCAGTTTCCTAAGCAGAGTTGAAGTAGATATGGCCCGTGTGTGTAGGAAGCACAGTTCTTATGTTCTGAGCAAGCTCACTGTTCTGGCCCTATAGGAAACACAGTAGAGAAGAAGAGTGCTCTTTTCTCAAAAGCGGAGTGTGTTTCTTGTAGGGCGAGCTAGCGTTTGTTTCCTAGTCCTAAATGGAGTTGAATCACATGCAGTTTCAGGTCCTACGATCAAGAGTTCTTTTCTGGTAAGGAAAGTCACATTGCGCTCCTATTGCCATACACAGTGCAAATAGCACTCGCGTCTGTTCCCAGCAAGTACAGTGTATTGGACTGGATAGGTGCTAATGTTCTTGTCAGTTTCCTAAGCAGAGTTGAACTAGATATGATCCGTGTTTGTAGGAAGCACAGTTCTTTTGTTCTTTGCAAGCTCACTGTTTGGACCCCATAGGAAACACAGTAGAGTAGAAGAGTGCTCTTTTCTCTAAAGCAGAGTGTATTTCTTGTAAGGCGTGCTAGCGTTTGTTTCGCAGTCCTAAATGGAGTTGAATCCCATGCAGTTTCTGGTACTACGAGCAAGAGTTGTTTTATGGTAAGAAGAGTCACTATTGCACTGCCATTGCCATACACAGGACAAATAGCACTGGCATATGTTCGCAGCAAGTACAGTGTATTGGGCTGAAGAGGATCTACTGTTCTTGTCAGGTTCCTAAGCAGACTTGAAATAGATATGGCCGTGTGTGTAGGAAGCACAGTTTTTTTTTCTGAGCAAGCTCACTGTTCGGACACCATAGGAAACACAATAGAGTAGAAGAGTGCTTTTTTCTCAAAAGCAGAGTGTGTTTCTTTTAAGGCGAGCTAGCGTTTGTTTCCCATTCCTAAATGGAGTGGAATCACATGCAGTTTGTGTTCCTACGAGCAAGAGTTGTTTTCTGGTAAGGAAAGTCACTATTGTGCTCCCATTGCCATACACAGTGCAAATAGCCCTCCCATCTGATCCCAGCAAGTACAGTGTATTGGACTGAAGAGGCACTACTGTTCTTCTCAGATTCCTAAGCAGAGTTGAACTAGATATGGCCCGTGTGTGTAGGAAGCACAGTTCTTTTTTTCTGAGCAAGCTCACTGTTCTGGCCCTATAGGAAACACAGTAGAGTAGAATAGTGCTCTTTTCTCAAAAGCAGAGTGTGTTTCTTGTAAAGCGAGCTAGAGTTTGTTTCCCAGTCCTAAATGGAGTTGAATCACATGCAGTTTCCGGTCCACGAGCAAGAGTTGTTTTCTGGTAAGAAGAGTCACTATTGCGCTGCCATTGCCATACACAGGACAAATAGCACTGGCGTCTGTTCCCAGCAAGTACAGTGTATTGGACTGAAGAGGATCTACTGTTCTTGTCAGTTTCCTAAGCAGACTTGAACTAGATATGGCCGTGTGTGTAGGAAGCACAGTTCTTTTGTTCTGAGCAATCTCACTGTTCGGACCCTATAGGAAACACAGTAGAGTAAAAGAGTGCTCTTTTCTCAAAAGCAGAGTGTGTTTCTTGCAAGGCAAGCTAGCGTTTGTTTCCCAGTCCTAAATGGAGTTGAATCACATGCAGTTTTTGTTCCTATGAGCAAGAGTTGTTTTCTGGTAAGGAAAGTCACTATTGCGCTCCCATTGCCATACACAGTGCAAATAGCACTCGCGTCTGTTCCCAGCAAGTACAGTGTATCGGACTAAAGAGGAGCTACTTTTCTTGTCAGTTTCCTAAGCAGAGTTGAAGTAGATATGGCCCGTGTGTAGGAAGCATAGTTCTTATGTTCTGAGCAAGCTCACTGTTCTGGCCCTATAGGAAACACAGTAGAGTAGAAGAGTGCTCTTTTCTCTAAAGCAGAGTGTGTTTCTTGTAAGGCGAGCTAGCGTTTGTTTCCTAGTCCTAAATGGAGTTGAATCACATGCAGTTTCAGGTCCTACGAACAAGAGTTCTTTTCTGGTAAGGAAAGTCACATTGCGCTCCCATTGCCATACACAGTGCAAATAGTACCCGCGTCTGTTCCCAGCAAGTACAGTGTATTGGACTGGATAGGTGCTACTGTTCTTGTCAGTTTTCTAAGCAGAGTTGAACTAGATATGATCCATGTTTCTAGGAAGCACAGTTCTTTTGTTCTTTGCAAGCTCACTGTTTGGACCCCATAGGAAACACAGTAGAGCAGAAGAGTGCTCTTTTCTCTAAAGCAGAGTGTGTTACTTATAACGCGAGCTAGCGTTTGTTTCGCAGTCCTAAATGGAGTTGAATCCCATGCAGTTTCTGGTACTACGAGCAAGAGATGTTTTCTGGTAAGAAGAGTCACTATTGTGCTGCCATTGCCATACACAGGACAAATAGCACTGGCGTCTGTTCGCAGCAAGTACAGTTTGTTGGGCCGAAGAGGATCTATTGTTCTTGTCAGGTTCCTAAGCAGACTGGAACTAGATATGGCCGTGTGTGTAGGAAGCACAGTTTTTTTGTTCTGAGCAAGCTCACTGTTCGGACCCCATAGGAAACACAGTAGAGTATAAGAGTGCTTTTTTCTCAAAAGCAGAGTGTGTTTCTTTTAAGGCGAACTAGCGTTTGTTTCCCATTCCTAAATGGAGTGGAATCACATGCAGTTTGTGTTCCTACGAGCAAGAGTTGTTTTCTGGTAAGGAAAGTCACTATTGCGCTCCCATTGCCATACACAGTGCAAATAGCCCTCCCATCTGTTCCCAGCAAGTAGTGTATTGGACTGAAAAGGAGCTACTGTTCTTCTCAGTTTCCTAAAAAGAATTGAACTAAATATGGCCGTGTGTGAAGGAAGCACAGTTCTTTTGTTCTGAGCAAGCTCACTGTTCTGGCCATATAGGAAACACAGTAGAGTAGAAGAGTGCTCTTTTCTCTAAAGCAGAGTGTGTTTCTTGTAAGGCGAGCTAGCGTTTGTTTTCCAGTCCTAAATGGAGTTGAATCACATGCAGTTTCTAGTCCTACGAGCAAGAGTTGTTTTATGGTTACAAGAGTCACTTTTGCGCTGCCATTGCCATACACAGGACAAATAGCACTGGCGTCTGTTCCCAGCAAGTGCAGTGTATTGAACTGAAGAGGATCTACTGTTCTTGTCAGGTTCCTAAGCAGAATTGAACTAGATATGGCCGTGTGTGTAGGAAGCACAGTTCTTTTGTTCTGAGCAAGTTCAGTGTTCGGACTTTATAGGAAACACAGTAGAGTAGAAGAGTGCTCTTTTCTCAAAAGCAGAGTGTGTTTCTTGTAAGGCGAGCTAGCGTTTGTTTCCCAGTCCTAAATGGAGTTGAGTCACATGCAGTTTTTTGTCCTACGAGCAAGAGTTGTTTTTTGGTAAGACGAGTCACTATTGTGCTCCAATTGCCATACACAGTGCAAATAGCACTCGCGTCTCTTCCCCGCAAGTACAGTGTATTGGACTGAAGAGGAGCTACTGTTCTTGTCAGTTTCCTAAGCAGAGTTGAACTAGATATGGCCCCTGTGTGTAGGAAGCACAGTTCTTTTGTTCTGAGCAAGCTCACTGTTCGGAACCATAGGAAACACAGTAGAGTAGAAGAGTGCTCTTTTCTCAAAAGCAGAGTGTGTTTCATGTAAGGCGAGCTAGCATTTGTTTCCCAGACCTAAATGGAGTTGAATCACATGGAGTTTCTGGTCCTACGAGCAAGAGTTGTTTTATGGTAAGGAAAGTAACTATTGTGCTCCCATTGCCCTACACAAGGCAAATAGCACTCGCGTCTTTTCCCAAAAGTACAGTGTATTGGACTGAATAGGAGCTACTGTTCTTGTCAGTTTACTTAGCAGAGTTGAACTAGATATGGTCCGTGTGTGTAGGAAGCACAGTTCTTTTGTTCGGAGCAAGCTCACTGTTTGGACCACATAGGAAACACAGTAGAGTAGTAGAGTGCTCTTTTCTCTAAAGCAGAGTGTGTTTCTTGTAAGGCGAGCTACTGTTTGTTTCCCAGTCCTAAATGGAGTGGAATCACATGTAGTTTCTCGTCCTACCAGCAAGAGTTGTTTTATGGTAAACAAAGTCACTATTGCGCTCCCATTGCCATACACAGTGCAAATAGCCTTCGCGTCTGTTCCCAGCAAGTACAGTGTATTGGACTGAAGAGGAGCTACTGTTCTTCTCAGTTTCCTAAGTAGAGTTGAACTAGGTATGGCCCGTGTGTGTAGGATGCACAGTTGTTTTTTTCTGAGCAAGCTCACTGTTCGGACCCCATAGGAAACACAGGAGAGTAGAAGAGTGCTCTTTTCTCAAAAGCAGAGTGTGTTTCTTGGAAGTCGAGCTAGCGTTTGTTTCCCAGTCCTAAATGGAGTTGAGTCCCATGTAGTTTTTGGTCCTACGAGCAAGAGTTGTTTTCTGGTAAGAAGAGTCACTATTGTGCTCCAATTGCCATACACAGTGCAAATAGCACTCGCGTCTGTTCCCCGGAAGTAAAGTGTATTGGACTGAAGAGGAGCTACTGTTCTTGTCAGTTTCCTAAACATAGTTGAACTAAATATGGCACGTGTGTGTAGGAAGCATAGTTCTTTTGTTCTGAGCAAGCTCACTGTTCGGACCCCATAGGAAACACAGTAGAGTAGAAGAGTGCTCTTTTCTAAAAGCAGAGTGTGTTTCATGTAAGGCGAGCTAGCATTTGTTTCCCAGTTCTAAATGGAGTTGAATCAAATGCAGTTTCTGGTCCTATGAGCAAGAGTTGTTTTCTTGTAAGGAAAGTCACTATTGTGCTCTCATTGCCATACACAGTGCAAATAGCACTCGCGTCTGTTCCCAGCAAGTACAGTGTATCAGACTGAAGAGGAGCTACTGTTCTTGTCAGTTTCCTAAGCAGAGTTGAA
The DNA here is from genome assembly GCF_949786415.1 of Peromyscus eremicus. Lineage (NCBI taxonomy): Eukaryota > Metazoa > Chordata > Mammalia > Rodentia > Cricetidae > Peromyscus > Peromyscus eremicus. The sequence goes on along the minus strand of NW_026734444.1, from coordinate 207,001 downwards.
CTAGATATGGACCATGTGTAGGAAGCACAGATCTTTTGTTCTGAGCAAGCTCACTGTTCTGGCCTTTTAGGAAACACAGTAGAGTAGAAGAGTGCTCTTTTCTCTAATGCAGAGTGTGTTTCTTGTAAGTCGATCTAGTGTTTGTTTCCCAGTCCTAAATGGAGTTGAATCACATGCAGTTTCTGGTCCTACGAGCAACAGTTGTTTTATGGTAAGAAGAGTCACTATTGTGCTGCCATTGCCATACACAGGACAAATAGCACTGGCGTCTGTTCCCAGCAAGTACAGTGTATTGGACTGAAGAGGATCTACTTTTCTTGTCAGGTTCCTAAGCAGACTTGAACTAGATATGGCCGTGTGTGTAGGAAGCACAGTTCGTTTGTTCTGAGCAAGCTCACTGTTCGGACCACATAGGAAACACAGTAGAGTAGATGAGTGCTCTTTTCTCAAAAGCAGAGTGTGTTTCTTGTAAGGTGAGCTAGTGTTTGTTTCCCAGTCCTAAATGGAGTTGAATCACATGCAGTTTTTGTTCCTATGAGCAAGAGTTGTTTTCTGGTAAGGAAAGTCACTATTGCGCTCCCATTGCCATACACAGTGCAAATAGCACTCGCGTCTGTTCCCAGCAAGTACAGTGTATCGGACTAAAGAGGAGCTACTTTTCTTGTCAGTTTCCTAAGCAGAGTTGAAGTAGATATGGCCCGTGTGTAGGAAGCACAGTTCTTATGTTCTGAGCAAGCTCACTGTTCTGGCCCTATAGGAAACACAGTAGAGTAGAAGAGTGCTCTTTTCTCTAAAGCAGAGTGTGTTTCTTGTAAGGCGAGCTAGCATTTGTTTCCTAGTCCTAAATGGAGTTGAATCACATGCAGTTTCAGTTCCTACGAACAAGAGTTCTTTTCTGGTAAGGAAAGTCACATTGTGCTCCCATTGCCATACACAGTGCAAATAGTACCCGCGTCTGTTCCCAGCAAGTACAGTGTATTGGACTGGATAGGTGCTACTGTTCTTGTCAGTTTTCTAAGCAGAGTTGAACTAGATATGATCCATGTTTCTAGGAAGCACAGTTCTTTTGTTCTTTGCAAGCTCACTGTTTGGACCCCATAGGAAACACAGTAGAGCAGAAGAGTGCTCTTTTCTCTAAAGCAGAGTGTGTTACTTATAACGCGAGCTAGCGTTTGTTTCGCAGTCCTAAATGGAGTTGAATCCCATGCAGTTTCTGGTACTATGAGCAAGAGATGTTTTCTGGTAAAAAGAGTCACTATTGTGCTGCCATTGCCATACACAGGACAAATAGCACTGGCGTCTGTTCGCAGCAAGTACAGTTTATTGGGCTGAAGAGGATCTATTGTTCTTGTCAGGTTCCTAAGCAGACTTGAACTAGATATGGCCGTGTGTGTAGGAAGCACAGTTTTTTTGTTCTGAGCAAGCTCACTGTTCGGACCCCATAGGAAACACAGTAGAGTAGAAGAGTGCTTTTTTCTCAAAAGCAGAGTGTGTTTCTTTTAAGGCGAACTAGCGTTTGTTTCCCATTCCTAAATGGAGTGGAATCACATGCAGTTTGTGTTCCTACGAGCAAGAGTTGTTTTCTGGTAAGGAAAGTCACTATTGCGCTCCCATTGCCATACACAGTGCAAATAGCCCTCCCATCTGTTCCCAGCAAGTACAGTGTATTGGACTGAAAAAGAGCTACTGTTCTTCTCAGTTTCCTAAAAAGAATTGAACTAAATATGGCCGTGTGTGAAGGAAGCACAGTTCTTTTGTTCTGAGCAAGCTCACTGTTCTGGCCATATAGGAAACACAGTAGAGTAGAAGAGTGCTCTTTTCTCTAAAGCAGAGTGTGTTTCTTGTAAGGCGAGCTAGCGTTTGTTTTCCAGTCCTAAATGGAGTTGAATCACATGCAGTTTCTAGTCCTACGAGCAAGAGTTGTTTTATGGTTACAAGAGTCACTTTTGCGCTGCCATTGCCATACACAGGACAAATAGCACTGGCGTCTGTTCCCAGCAAGTGCAGTGTATTGGACTGAAGAGGATCTACTGTTCTTGTCAGGTTCCTAAGCAGAATTGAACTAGATATGGCCCTGTGTGTAGGAAGCACAGTTCTTTTGTTCTGAGCAAGTTCAGTGTTCCTACTTTATAGGAAACACAGTAGAGTAGAAGAGTGCTCTTTTCTCAAAAGCAGAGTGTGTTTCTTGTAAGGCGAGCTAGCGTTTGTTTCCCAGTCCTAAATGGAGTTGAGTCACATGCAGTTTTTTGTCCTACGAGCAAGAGTTGTTTTTTGGTAAGACGAGTCACTATTGTGCTCCAATTGCCATACACAGTGCAAATAGCACTCGCGTCTCTTCCCCGCAAGTACAGTGTATTGGACTGAAGAGGAGCTACTGTTCTTGTCAGTTTCCTAAGCAGAGTTGAACTAGATATGGCCCCTGTGTGTAGGAAGCACAGTTCTTTTGTTCTGAGCAAGCTCACTGTTCGGAACCATAGGAAACACAGTAGAGTAGAAGAGTGCTCTTTTCTCAAAAGCAGAGTGTGTTTCATGTAAGGCGAGCTAGCATTTGTTTCCCAGACCTAAATGGAGTTGAATCACATGGAGTTTCTGGTCCTACGAGCAAGAGTTGTTTTATGGTAAGGAAAGTAACTATTGTGCTCCCATTGCCCTACACAAGGCAAATAGCACTCGCGTCTTTTCCCAAAAGTACAGTGTATTGGACTGAATAGGAGCTACTGTTCTTGTCAGTTTACTTAGCAGAGTTGAACTAGATATGGTCCGTGTGTGTAGGAAGCACAGTTCTTTTGTTCGGAGCAAGCTCACTGTTTGGACCACATAGGAAACACAGTAGAGTAGTAGAGTGCTCTTTTCTCTAAAGCAGAGTGTGTTTCTTGTAAGGCGAGCTACTGTTTGTTTCCCAGTCCTAAATGGAGTGGAATCACATGTAGTTTCTCGTCCTACCAGCAAGAGTTGTTTTATGGTAAACAAAGTCACTATTGCGCTCCCATTGCCATACACAGTGCAAATAGCCTTCGCGTCTGTTCCCAGCAAGTACAGTGTATTGGACTGAAGAGGAGCTACTGTTCTTCTCAGTTTCCTAAGTAGAGTTGAACTAGGTATGGCCCGTGTGTGTAGGATGCACAGTTGTTTTTTTCTGAGCAAGCTCACTGTTCGGACCCCATAGGAAACACAGGAGAGTAGAAGAGTGCTCTTTTCTCAAAAGCAGAGTGTGTTTCTTGGAAGTCGAGCTAGCGTTTGTTTCCCAGTCCTAAATGGAGTTGAGTCCCATGTAGTTTTTGGTCCTACGAGCAAGAGTTGTTTTCTGGTAAGAAGAGTCACTATTGTGCTCCAATTGCCATACACAGTGCAAATAGCACTCGCGTCTGTTCCCCGGAAGTAAAGTATATTGGACTGAAGAGGAGCTACTGTTCTTGTCAGTTTCCTAAACATAGTTGAACTAGATATGGCACGTGTGTGTAGGAAGCATAGTTCTTTTGTTCTGAGCAAGCTCACTGTTCGGACCCCATAGGAAACACAGTAGAGTAGAAGAGTGCTCTTTTCTAAAAGCAGAGTGTGTTTCATGTAAGGCGAGCTAGCATTTGTTTCCCAGTTCTAAATGGAGTTGAATCAAATGCAGTTTCTGGTCCTATGAGCAAGAGTTGTTTTCTTGTAAGGAAAGTCACTATTGTGCTCTCATTGCCATACACAGTGCAAATAGCACTCGCGTCTGTTCCCAGCAAGTACAGTGTATCAGACTGAAGAGGAGCTACTGTTCTTGTCAGTTTCCTAAGCAGAGTTGAACTAGATATGGACCATGTGTAGGAAGCACAGATCTTTTGTTCTGAGCAAGCTCACTGTTCTGGCCTTTTAGGAAACACAGTAGAGTAGAAGAGTGCTCTTTTCTCTAATGCAGAGTGTGTTTCTTGTAAGTCGATCTAGTGTTTGTTTCCCAGTCCTAAATGGAGTTGAATCACATGCAGTTTCTGGTCCTACGAGCAACAGTTGTTTTATGGTAAGAAGAGTCACTATTGTGCTGCCATTGCCATACACAGGACAAATAGCACTGGCGTCTGTTCCCAGCAAGTACAGTGTATTGGACTGAAGAGGATCTACTTTTCTTGTCAGGTTCCTAAGCAGACTTGAACTAGATATGGCCGTGTGTGTAGGAAGCACAGTTCGTTTGTTCTGAGCAAGCTCACTGTTCGGACCACATAGGAAACACAGTAGAGTAGATGAGTGCTCTTTTCTCAAAAGCAGAGTGTGTTTCTTGTAAGGTGAGCTAGTGTTTGTTTCCCAGTCCTAAATGGAGTTGAATCACATGCAGTTTTTGTTCCTATGAGCAAGAGTTGTTTTCTGGTAAGGAAAGTCACTATTGCGCTCCCATTGCCATACACAGTGCAAATAGCACTCGCGTCTGTTCCCAGCAAGTACAGTGTATCGGACTAAAGAGGAGCTACTTTTCTTGTCAGTTTCCTAAGCAGAGTTGAAGTAGATATGGCCCGTGTGTAGGAAGCACAGTTCTTATGTTCTGAGCAAGCTCACTGTTCTGGCCCTATAGGAAACACAGTAGAGTAGAAGAGTGCTCTTTTCTCTAAAGCAGAGTGTGTTTCTTGTAAGGCGAGCTAGCATTTGTTTCCTAGTCCTAAATGGAGTTGAATCACATGCAGTTTCAGTTCCTACGAACAAGAGTTCTTTTCTGGTAAGGAAAGTCACATTGTGCTCCCATTGCCATACACAGTGCAAATAGTACCCGCGTCTGTTCCCAGCAAGTACAGTGTATTGGACTGGATAGGTGCTACTGTTCTTGTCAGTTTTCTAAGCAGAGTTGAACTAGATATGATCCATGTTTCTAGGAAGCACAGTTCTTTTGTTCTTTGCAAGCTCACTGTTTGGACCCCATAGGAAACACAGTAGAGCAGAAGAGTGCTCTTTTCTCTAAAGCAGAGTGTGTTACTTATAACGCGAGCTAGCGTTTGTTTCGCAGTCCTAAATGGAGTTGAATCCCATGCAGTTTCTGGTACTACGAGCAAGAGATGTTTTCTGGTAAAAAGAGTCACTATTGTGCTGCCATTGCCATACACAGGACAAATAGCACTGGCGTCTGTTCGCAGCAAGTACAGTTTATTGGGCTGAAGAGGATCTATTGTTCTTGTCAGGTTCCTAAGCAGACTTGAACTAGATATGGCCGTGTGTGTAGGAAGCACAGTTTTTTTGTTCTGAGCAAGCTCACTGTTCGGACCCCATAGGAAACACAGTAGAGTAGAAGAGTGCTTTTTTCTCAAAAGCAGAGTGTGTTTCTTTTAAGGCGAACTAGCGTTTGTTTCCCATTCCTAAATGGAGTGGAATCACATGCAGTTTGTGTTCCTACGAGCAAGAGTTGTTTTCTGGTAAGGAAAGTCACTATTGCGCTCCCATTGCCATACACAGTGCAAATAGCCCTCCCATCTGTTCCCAGCAAGTACAGTGTATTGGACTGAAAAAGAGCTACTGTTCTTCTCAGTTTCCTAAAAAGAATTGAACTAAATATGGCCGTGTGTGAAGGAAGCACAGTTCTTTTGTTCTGAGCAAGCTCACTGTTCTGGCCATATAGGAAACACAGTAGAGTAGAAGAGTGCTCTTTTCTCTAAAGCAGAGTGTGTTTCTTGTAAGGCGAGCTAGCGTTTGTTTTCCAGTCCTAAATGGAGTTGAATCACATGCAGTTTCTAGTCCTACGAGCAAGAGTTGTTTTATGGTTACAAGAGTCACTTTTGCGCTGCCATTGCCATACACAGGACAAATAGCACTGGCGTCTGTTCCCAGCAAGTGCAGTGTATTGGACTGAAGAGGATCTACTGTTCTTGTCAGGTTCCTAAGCAGAATTGAACTAGATATGGCCGTGTGTGTAGGAAGCACAGTTCTTTTGTTCTGAGCAAGTTCAGTGTTCCTACTTTATAGGAAACACAGTAGAGTAGAAGAGTGCTCTTTTCTCAAAAGCAGAGTGTGTTTCTTGTAAGGCGAGCTAGCGTTTGTTTCCCAGTCCTAAATGGAGTTGAGTCACATGCAGTTTTTTGTCCTACGAGCAAGAGTTGTTTTTTGGTAAGACGTGTCACTATTGTGCTCCAATTGCCATACACAGTGCAAATAGCACTCGCGTCTCTTCCCCGCAAGTACAGTGTATTGGACTGAAGAGGAGCTACTGTTCTTGTCAGTTTCCTAAGCAGAGTTGAACTAGATATGGCCCTTGTGTGTAGGAAGCACAGTTCTTTTGTTCTGAGCAAGCTCACTGTTCGGAACCATAGGAAACACAGTAGAGTAGAAGAGTGCTCTTTTCTCAAAAGCAGAGTGTGTTTCATGTAAGGCGAGCTAGCATTTGTTTCCCAGACCTAAATGGAGTTGAATCACATGGAGTTTCTGGTCCTACGAGCAAGAGTTGTTTTATGGTAAGGAAAGTAACTATTGTGCTCCCATTGCCCTACACAAGGCAAATAACACTCGCGTCTTTTCCCAAAAGTACAGTGTATTGGACTGAATAGGAGCTACTGTTCTTGTCAGTTTACTTAGCAGAGTTGAACTAGATATGGTCCGTGTGTGTAGGAAGCACAGTTCTTTTGTTCGGAGCAAGCTCACTGTTTGGACCACATAGGAAACACAGTAGAGTAGTAGAGTGCTCTTTTCTCTAAAGCAGAGTGTGTTTCTTGTAAGGCGAGCTACCGTTTGTTTCCCAGTCCTAAATGGAGTGGAATCACATGCAGTTTCTCGTCCTACGAGCAAGAGTTGTTTTATGGTAAACAAAGTCACTATTGCGCTCCCATTGCCATACACAGTGCAAATAGCCTTCGCGTCTGTTCCCAGCAAGTACAGTGTATTGGACTGAAGAGGAGCTACTGTTCTTCTCAGTTTCCTAAGAAGACTTGAACTAGGTATGGCCCGTGTGTGTAGGATGCACAGTTGTTTTTTTCTGAGCAAGCTCACTGTTCGGACCCCATAGGAAACACAGGAGAGTAGAAGAGTGCTCTTTTCTCAAAAGCAGAGTGTGTTTCTTGGAAGTCGAGCTAGCGTTTGTTTCCCAGTCCTAAATGGAGTTGAGTCCCATGTAGTTTTTGGTCCTACGAGCAAGAGTTGTTTTCTGGTAAGAAGAGTCACTATTGTGCTCCAATTGCCATACACAGTGCAAATAGCACTCGCGTCTGTTCCCCGGAAGTAAAGTGTATTGGACTGAAGAGGAGCTACTGTTCTTGTCAGTTTCCTAAACATAGTTGAACTAGATATGGCACGTGTGTGTAGGAAGCATAGTTCTTTTGTTCTGAGCAAGCTCACTGTTCGGACCCCATAGGAAACACAGTAGAGTAGAAGAGTGCTCTTTTCTAAAAGCAGAGTGTGTTTCATGTAAGGCGAGCTAGCATTTGTTTCCCAGTTCTAAATGGAGTTGAATCACATGCACTTTCTGGTCCTATGAGCAAGAGTTGTTTCCTTGTAAGGAAAGTCACTATTGTGCTCTCATTGCCATACACAGTGCAAATAGCACTCGCGTCTGTTCCCAGAAAGTACAGTGTATCGGACTGAAGAGGAGCTACTGTTCTTGTCAGTTTCCTAAGCAGAGTTGAACTAGATATGGACCATGTGTAGGAAGCACAGTTCTTTTGTTCTGAGCAAGCTCAATGTTCTGGCCTTTTCGGAAACACAGTAGAGTAGAAGAGTGCTCTTTTCTCTAATGCAGAGTGTGTTTCTTGTAAGGCGAGCTAGTGTTTGTTTCCCAGTCTTAAATGGAGTTGAATCACATGCAGTTTCTGGTCCTACGAGCAACAGTTGTTTTATGGTAAGAAGAGTCACTATTGTGCTGCCATTGCCATACACAGGACAAATAGCACTGGCGTCTGTTCCCAGCAAGTACAGTGTATTGGACTGAAGAGGATCTACTTTTCTTGTCAGGTTCCTAAGCAGACTTGAACTAGATATGGCTGTGTGTGTAGGAAGCACATTTCGTTTGTTCTGAGCAAGCTCACTGTTCTGGCCCTATAGGAAACACAGTAGAGTAGAAGAGTGCTCTTTTCTCTAAAGCAGAGTGTGTTTCTGTAAGTTGAGGTAGCTTTTGTTTCCCAGTCCTAAATGGAGTTGAATCACATGCAGTTTCTGGTCCTACGTCCAAGAGTTGTTTTATAGTAAGAAGAGTCACTATTGTGCTGTCATTACCATACACAGGACAAATAGCACTGGCGTCTGTTCCCAGGAAGTACAGTGTATTGGACTGAAGAGGATCTACTGTTCTTGTCAGGTTCCTAAGCAGAATTGAACTAGTTATGGCCGTGTGTGTAGGAAGCACAGTTCTTTTGTTCTGAGCAAGCTCAATGTACGGACACCATAGGAAACACAGTAGAGTAGAAGAGTGCTCTTTTCTCAAAAGAAGAGTGTGTTTTTGTAAGGCGAGCTAGCGTTTGTTTCCTACTCCTAAATGGAGTTGAATCACATGCCGTTTCTGGTCCTACGAGCAAGAGTTGTTTTCTGGTAAGGAAAGTCACTATTGCGCTCCCATTGCCCTACACAAGGCAAATAGCACTCGCGTCTTTTCCCAGCAAATACAGTGTATTGGACGGAAGAGGAGCTACTGTTCTTGTCAGTTTCCTAAGCAGAGTTGAACTAGATATGGTCCGTGTGTGTAGGAAGCACAGTTATTTTGTTCTGAGCAAGCTCACTGTTTGGACCCCATAGGAAACACAGTAGAGTAGAAGAGTGCTCTTTTCTCTAAAGCAGACTTTGTTTCTGTAAGGCAAGCTAGCATTTGTTTCCCAGTCCTAAATGGAGTGGAATCACATGCAGTTTCTGGTCCTACGAGCAAGAGTTGTTTCTGGTAAGGAAAGTCACTATTTTGCTCCCATTGCCATACACAGTGCAAATAGCCCTCCCGTCTGTTCCCAGTAAGTACAGTGTATTACACTGAAGAGGAGCTACTGTTCTTCTCAGTTTCCAAAGCAGAGTTGAACTAGATATGGTCCCTGTGTCTAGGAAGCACAGTTCTTTTTTTCGGAGCAAGCTCACCGTTCTGGCCCTATAGGAAACACAGTAGAGTAGAAGAGTGCTCTTTTCTCAAAAGCAGAGTGTGTTTCTTGTAAAGCGAGCTAGAGTTTGTTTCCCAGTCCTAAATGGAGTTGAATCACATGCAGTTTCTGGTCCTAAGAGCAAGAGTTGTTTTCTGGTAACGAAAGTCACTATTGTGCTCCCCTTGCCATACACAGTGCAAATAGCTCCCGCGTCTGTTCCCATCAAGTACAGTGTATCGGACTGAAGAGGAGCTACTGTTCTTGTCAGTTTCCTAAGCAGAGTTGAACATGATATGGCCGTGTGTGTAGGAAGCACAGTTCTTATGTTCTGAGCAAGCTCACTGTTCTGGCCCTATAGGAAACACAGTAGAGTAGAAGCGTGCTCTTTTCTCAAAAGCAGAGTGTATTTTTGTAAGGCAAGCTAGCGTTTGTTTCCTAGTCCTAAATGGAGTTGAATCCCATGCAGTTTCTGGTCCTACGAACAAGAGTTGTTTTCTGGTAAGGAAAGTCTCTATTGCGCTCCCATTGCCCTACACAAGGCAAATAGCACTCGCGTCTTTTCCCAGCAAGTACGGTGTATCGGACTAGAGAAGGAGCTACTGTTCTTGTCAGTTTCCTAAGCAGAGTTGAACTAGATATGGCCCGTGTGTAGGAAGCACAGTTCTTTTGTTCTGAGCAAGCTCACTGTTCTGGCCCTATAAGAAACACAGTAGAGTAGAAGAGTGCTCTTTCCACAAAAACAGAGTGTGTTTCTTGTAACGTGAGTTAGCTTTTGTTTCCCAGTCCTAAATGGAGTTGAATCACATGCAGTTTCTGGTCCTATGACCAAGAGTTGTTTTATAGTAAGAAGAGTCACTATTGCGCTGTTATTACCATACACAGGACAAATAGCACTGGCGTCTGTTCCCAGCAAGCACAGTGTATTGGACTGAAGAGGATCTACTGTTCTTGTCAGGTTCCTAAGCAGAATTGAACTAGATATGGTCGTGTATGTAGGAAGCACAGTTCTTTTGTTCTGAGCAGGCTCACTGTTCGGACCCCATAGGAAACACAGTAGAGTAGAAGAGTGCTCTTTTCTCAAAAGCAGAGTGTGTTTCTTGTAAGGCGAGCTAGCGTTTGTTTCCCAGTCCTAAATGGAGTTGAGTCACATGCAGTTTCTGGTCCTACGAGCAAGAGATGTTTTCCGGTAAGACGAGTCACTATTGTGCTCCATTTGCCATACACAGTGCAAATAGCACTCGCATCTGTTCCCCGCAAGTACAGTGTATTGGACTGAAAGGAGCTACTGTTCTTGTCAGTTTCCTAAGCAGTGTTGAACTAGACATGGCCCGTGTGTGTAGGAAGCACAGTTCTTTTGTTCTGAGCAAGCTCACTGTTCGGACCACATAGGAAGCACAGTAGAGTAGAAGAGTGCTCTTTTCTCAAAAGCAGAGTGTGTTTCATGTAAGGCGAGCTAGCATTTGTTTCCCAGTCCTAATTGGAGTTGAGTCACATGCAGTTTCTGGTCCTAGGAGCAAGAGTTGTTTTCTGGTAAAGAAAGTCACTCTTGCGCTCCCAATCAATACACAGTGCAAATAGCACTCGCGTCTGTTCCCAGCAAGTACAGTGTATCGGACTGAAGAGGAGCTACTGTTCTTGTCAGTTTCCTAAGCAGAGTTGAACTAGATATGGCCCGTGTGTATTAACCACAGTTCTTTTGTTCTGAGCAAGCTCACTGTTCTGGCCCTATAGGAAACACAGTAGAGTAGAAGAGTGCTCTTTTCTCTAAAGCAGAGTGTGTTTATTGTAAGGTGAGCTAGCTTTTGTTTGCCAGTCCTAAATGGAGTTGAATCACATGCAGTTTCTGGTCCTACGAGCAATAGTTGTTTTATGGTAAGAAGAGTCACTATTGCGCTGCCATTGCCATACACAGGACAAATAGCACTGGCGTCTGTTCCCAGGAAGTACAGTGTATTGGACTGAAGAGGATCTACTGTTCTTGTCAGGTTCCTAAGCAGAATTGAACTAGTTATGGCCGTGTGTGTAGGAAGCACAGTTCTTTTGTTCTGAGCAAGCTCACTGTTCAGACCCAATAGGAAACAGTGTAGAGTAGAAGAGTGCTCTTTTCTCAAAGCAGAGTGTGTTTCTTGTAAGGCGAGCTAGCATTTGTTTCCCAGTCCTAAATGGAGTTGAGTCACATGCAGTTTTCTGTCCTATGAGCAAGAGTTGTTTTCTGGTAAGACGATTCACTATTGTGCTCCAATTGCCATACACAGTGCAAATAGCACTCGCGTCTGTTCCCCGAAAGTACAGTGTATTGGACTGAAGAGGAGCTACTGTTCTTCTCAATTTCCTAAGCAGAGTTGAACTAGATATGGCCCGTGTGTGTAGGAAGCCCAGTTCTTTTGTTCTGAGCAAGCTCACTGTTCGGACCCCATAGGAAGCACAGTAGAGTAGAAGAGTGCTCTTTTCTCAAAGCAGAGTGTGTTTCATGGAAGGCGAGCTAGCGTTTGTTTCCCAGTCCTAAATGGAGTTGAATCCCATGCACTTTCTGGTAATACAAGCAAGAGTTTTTTTCTGGTAAGGAAGGACACTATTGCTCTCCATTGCCATACACAGTGCAAATAGCACTCGCGTCTGTTCACAGCAAGTACAGTGTAACGGACTGAAGAGGAGCTACTGTTCTTGTCAGTTTCCTAAGCAGAGTTGAACTAGATATGGCCCGTGTGTGCAGGAAGCACATTTCTTATGTTCTGAGCAAGCTCACTCTTCTGGCCCTATAGGAAACACAGTAGAGTAGAAGAGTGCTCTTTTCTCAAAAGCAGAGTGTGTTTCTTGAAAGCGAGCTTGAGTTTTGTTTCCCAGTCCTAAATGGAGTTGAATCACATGCAGTTTCTGGTCCTACGAGCAAGAGTTGTTTTCTGGTAAGAAGGAGTCACTATTGCGCTTCCATGGCCATACACAGGACAAATAGCACTGGCGTCTGTTCCCAGCAAGTACAGTGTATTGGACTGAAGAGGAGCTACTGTTCTTGTCAGGTTCCTAAGCAGAATTGAACTAGATATGGCCGTGTGTGTAGGAAGCACAGTTCTTTTGTTCTGAGCAAGCTCACTGTTCGGGACCCAATAGCAAGCACAGTAGAGTGGGAAGAGTGCTCTTTTCTCAAAAGCAGATTGTGTTCATGTAGGGCAACCTAGCAATTTGTTTCCCAGTCCTAAATGGAGTTGAATCCCATGCAGTTTCTGGTCCCTACGAGCAAGAGTTGTTTTCTGGTAAGGAAAGTCATTATTGCGCTCCCATTGCCATACACAGTGCAAATAGCACTCGCGTCTGTTCCCAGCAAGTACAGTGTATCGGACTGAAGAGGAGCTACTGTTCTTGTCAGTTTCCTTAGCAGAGTTGAACTAGTTATGGTCCGTGTGTAGGAAGCACAGTTCTTTTGTTCTGAGCAAGCTCACTGTTCTGGCCCTATAGGAAACACAGTAGAGTAGAAGAGTGCTCTTTTCTCTAAAGCAGAGTGTGTTTCTTGTAAGGCGAGCTAGAGTTTGCTTCCCAGTCCTAAATGGAGTTTAATCACATGCAGTTTTTAGTCCTACGCGCAAGAGTTGTTTATAGTAAGAAGAGTCACTATTGCGCTGCCATTGCCATACACTGGACAAATAGCACTCCGCGTCTGTTCCCCGAAAGTACAGTGTATTGGACTGAAGAGGAGCTAATGTTCTTTTCAGTTTCCTAAGCAGAGTTGAACTAGATATGCCCGTGTGTACGAAGCACAGTTCTTTTGTTCTCAGCAAGCTCACTGTTCGGACCCCATAGGGAGCACAGTAGAGTAGAAGAGTGCTCTTTTCTCAAAAGCAGAGTGTGTTTCTTGTAAGGCGAGCTAGCGTTTGTTTCCAGTCCTAAATGGAGTGGAATCACATGCCAGTTTCTGGTCCTACGAGCAAGAGTTGTTTTCTGGTAAGGAAAGTCACTATTGCGCTCCCATTGCCATACACAGTGCAAATAGCACATGCGTCTGTTCCCAGCAAGTACAGTGTATTGGAATGAAGAGGAGCTACTGCTCTTGTCAGGTTCCTAAGCAGAGTTGAACTCGATATGGCCCGTGTGTGTAGGAAGCACAGTTCTTATGTTCTGAGCAAGCTCAATGTTCTGGCCCTATAGGAAACACAGTAGAGTAGAAGAGTGCTCTTTTCTCTAAGCAGAGTGTGTTTCTTGTAAGGCGAGCTAGCGTTTGTTCCCCAGTCTTAAATGGAGTTGAGTCACATGCAGTTTCTGGTCCGACGAGCAAGAGTTGTTTTCTGGTATGGAATGTCACTATTGTGCTCCCATTGGCATACACAGTGCCAAATAGCACTCGCGTCTGTTATCAGCAAGTACAGTGTATCGGACTGAGGGAGGAGCTACTGTTCTTGTCAGTTTCCTAAGCAGAGTTGAACTAGATATGGCCCGTGTGTGTAGGAAGCACAGTTTTTTTCTGAGCAAGCTCACTGTTCTGGCCCTATAGGAAACACAGTAGAGTAGAAGAGTGCTCTTTTCTCAAAAGCAGAGTGTGTTTCTTGTAAGGCGAGCTATCGTTTGTTTCCCAGTCCTAAATGGAGTTGAATCACATGTAGTTTCTGGTCCTACCAGCAAGAGTTGTTTTCTGGTAAGAAGAGTCACTATTGCGCTGCCATTGCCACATACAGGACAAATAGCACTGGCGTCTGTTCCCAGCAAGTACAGTGTATGGGACTGAAAAGGAGCTACTGTTCTTGTCAGTTTCCTAAGCAGAGTTGAAGTAGATATGGCCCGTGTGTGTAGGAAGCACAGTTTCTTATGTTCTGAGCAAGCTCACTGTTCTGGCCCTATAGGAACACAGTAGAGAAGAAGAGTGCTCTTTTCTCAAAAGCGGAGTGTGTTTCTTGTAGGGCGAGCTAGCATTTGTTTCCTAGTCCTAAATGGAGTTGAATCACATGCAGTTTCAGGTCCTACGATCAAGAGTTCTTTTCTGGTAAGGGAAAGTCACATTGCGCTCCTATTGCCATACACAGTGCAAATAGCACTCGCGTCTGTTCCCAGCAAGTACAGTGTATTGGACTGGATAGGTGCTAATGTTCTTGTCAGTTTCCTAAGCAGAGTTGAACTAGATATGATCGTGTTTGTAGGAAGCACAGTTCTTTTGTTCTTTGCAAGCTCAACTGTTTGGACCCCATAGGAAACACAGTAGAGTAGAAGAGTGCTCTTTTCTCTAAAGCAGAGTGTATTTCTTGTAAGGCGTGCTAGCGTTTGTTTCGCAGTCCTAAATGGAGTTGAATCCCATGCAGTTTCTGGTACTACGAGCAAGAGTTGTTTTATGGTAAGAAGAGTCACTATTGCACTGCCATTGCCATACACAGGACAAATAGCACTGGCATCTGTTCGCAGCAAGTACAGTGTATTGGCTGAAGAGGATCTACCTGTTCTTGTCAGGTTCCTAAGCAGACTTGAAATAGATATGGCCGTGTGTGTAGGAAGCACAGTTCTTTTGTTCGAAGCAAGCTCACTGTTGGACCACATAGGAAACACAGTAGAGTAGTAGAGTGCTCTTTTCTCTAAAGCAGAGTGTGTTTCTTGTAAGGCGAGCTACTGTTTGTTTCCCAGTCCTAAATGGAGTGGAATCACATGTAGTTTCTCGTCCTACGAGCAAGAGTTGTTTTATGGTAAACAAAGTCACTATTGCGCTCCCATTGCCATACACAGTGCAAATAGCCTTCGCGTCTGTTCCCAGCAAGTACAGTGTATTGGACTGAAGAGGAGCTACTGTTCTTCTCAGTTTCCTAAGTAGAGTTGAACTAGGTATGGCCCGTGTGTGTAGGATGCACAGTTGTTTTTTTCTGAGCAAGCTCACTGTTCGGACCCCATAGGAAACACAGGAGAGTAGAAGAGTGCTCTTTTCTCAAAAGCAGAGTGTGTTTCTTGGAAGTCGAGCTAGCGTTTGTTTCCCAGTCCTAATGGAGTTGAGTCCCATGTAGTTTTTGGTCCTACGAGCAAGAGTTGTTTTCTGGTAAGAAGAGTCACTGTTGTGCTCCAATTGCCATACACAGTGCAAATAGCACTCGCGTCTGTTCCCCGGAAGTAAAGTGTATTGGACTGAAGAGGAGCTACTGTTCTTGTCAGTTTCCTAAACATAGTTGAACTAGATATGGCACGTGTGTGTAGGAAGCATAGTTCTTTGTTCTGAGCAAGCTCACTGTTCGGACCCCATAGGAAACACAGTAGAGTAGAAGAGTGCTCTTTTCTAAAAGCAGAGTGTGTTTCATGTAAGGCGAGCTAGCATTTGTTTCCCAGTTCTAAATGGAGTTGAATCAAATGCAGTTTCTGGTCCTATGAGCAAGAGTTGTTTTCTTGTAAGGAAAGTCACTATTGTGCTCTCATTGCCATACACAGTGCAAATAGCACTCGCGTCTGTTCCCAGCAAGTACAGTGTATCAGACTGAAGAGGAGCTACTGTTCTTGTCAGTTTCCTAAGCAGAGTTGAACTAGATATGGACCATGTGTAGGAAGCACAGATCTTTTGTTCTGAGCAAGCTCACTGTTCTGGCCTTTTAGGAAACACAGTAGAGTAGAAGAGTGCTCTTTTCTCTAATGCAGAGTGTGTTTCTTGTAAGTCGATCTAGTGTTTGTTTCCCAGTCCTAAATGGAGTTGAATCACATGCAGTTTCTGGTCCTACGAGCAACAGTTGTTTTATGGTAAGAAGAGTCACTATTGTGCTGCCATTGCCATACACAGGACAAAATAGCACTGGCGTCTGTTCCCAGCAAGTACAGTGTATTGGACTGAAGAGGATCTACTTTTCTTGTCAGGTTCCTAAGCAGACTTGAACTAGATATGGCCATGTGTGTAGGAAGCACAGTTCGTTTGTTCTGAGCAAGCTCACTGTTCGGACCACATAGGAAACACCAGTAGAGTAGATGAGTGCTCTTTTCTCAAAAGCAGAGTGTAGTTTCTTGTAAGGTGAGCTAGTGTTTGTTTCCCAGTCCTAAATGGAGTTGAATCACATGCAGTTTTTGTTCCTATGAGCTAAGAGTTGTTTTCCTGGTAAGGAAAGTCACTATTGCGCTCCCATTGCCATACACAGTGCAAATAGCACTCGCGTCTGTTCCCAGCAAGTACAGTGTATCGGACTAAAGAGGAGCTACTTTTCTTGTCAGTTTCCTAAGCAGAGTTGAAGTAGATATGGCCCGTGTGTAGGAAGCACAGTTCTTATGTTCTGAGCAAGCTCACTGTTCTGGCCCTATAGGAAACACAGTAGAGTAGAAGAGTGCTCTTTTCTCTAAAGCAGAGTGTGTTTCTTGTAAGGCGAGCTAGCATTTGTTTCCTAGTCCTAAATGGAGTTGAATCACATGCAGTTTCAGGTCCTACGAACAAGAGTTCTTTTCTGGTAAGGAAAGTCACATTGTGCTCCCATTGCCATACACAGTGCAAATAGTACCCGCGTCTGTTCCCAGCAAGTACAGTGTATTGATGGTTAGGTGCTACTGTTCTTGTCAGTTTCTAAGCAGAGTTGACTAGATATGATCCATGTTTCTAGGAAGCACAGTTCTTTTGTTCTTTGCAAGCTCACTGTTTGGACCCCATAGGAAACACAGTAGAGCAGAAGAGTGCTCTTTTCTCTAAAGCAGAGTGTGTTACTTATAACGCGAGCTAGCGTTTGTTTCGCAGTCCTAAATGGAGTTGAATCCCATGCAGTTTCTGGTACTACGAGCAAGAGATGTTTTCTGGTAAAAAGAGTCACTATTGTGCTGCCATTGCCATACACAGGACAAATAGCACTGGCGTCTGTTCGCAGCAAGTACAGTTTATTGGGCTGAAGAGGATCTATTGTTCTTGTCAGGTTCCTAAGCAGACTTGAACTAGATATGGCCGTGTGTGTAGGAAGCACAGTTTTTTTGTTCTGAGCAAGCTCACTGTTCGGACCCCATAGGAAACACAGTAGAGTAGAAGAGTGCTTTTTTCTCAAAAGCAGAGTGTGTTTCTTTTAAGGCGAACTAGCGTTTGTTTCCCATTCCTAAATGGAGTGGAATCACATGCAGTTTGTGTTCCTACGAGCAAGAGTTGTTTTCTGGTAAGGAAAGTCACTATTGCGCTCCCATTGTCATACACAGTGCAAATAGCCCTCCCATCTGTTCCCAGCAAGTACAGTGTATTGGACTGAAAAGGAGCTACTGTTCTTCTCAGTTTCCTAAAAAGAATTGAACTAAATATGGCCGTGTGTGAAGGAAGCACAGTTCTTTTGTTCTGAGCAAGCTCACTGTTCTGGCCATATAGGAAACACAGTAGAGTAGAAGAGTGCTCTTTTCTCTAAAGCAGAGTGTGTTTCTTGTAAGGCGAGCTAGTGTTTGTTTTCCAGTCCTAAATGGAGTTGAATCACATGCAGTTTCTAGTCCTACGAGCAAGAGTTGTTTTATGGTTACAAGAGTCACTTTTGCGCTGCCATTGCCATACACAGGACAAATAGCACTGGCGTCTGTTCCCAGCAAGTGCAGTGTATTGGACTGAAGAGGATCTACTGTTCTTGTCAGGTTCCTAAGCAGAATTGAACTAGATATGGCCGTGTGTGTAGGAAGCACAGTTCTTTTGTTCTGAGCAAGTTCAGTGTTCCTACTTTATAGGAAACACAGTAGAGTAGAAGAGTGCTCTTTTCTCAAAAGCAGAGTGTGTTTCTTGTAAGGCGAGCTAGCGTTTGTTTCCCAGTCCTAAATGGAGTTGAGTCACATGCAGTTTTTTGTCCTACGAGCAAGAGTTGTTTTTTGGTAAGACGTGTCACTATTGTGCTCCAATTGCCATACACAGTGCAAATAGCACTCGCGTCTCTTCCCCGCAAGTACAGTGTATTGGACTGAAGAGGAGCTACTGTTCTTGTCAGTTTCCTAAGCAGAGTTGAACGAGATATGGCCCTTGTGTGTAGGAAGCACAGTTCTTTTGTTCTGAGCAAGCTCACTGTTCGGAACCATAGGAAACACAGTAGAGTAGAAGAGTGCTCTTTTCTCAAAAGCAGAGTGTGTTTCATGTAAGGCGAGCTAGCATTTGTTTCCCAGACCTAAATGGAGTTGAATCACATGGAGTTTCTGGTCCTACGAGCAAGAGTTGTTTTATGGTAAGGAAAGTAACTATTGTGCTCCCATTGCCCTACACAAGGCAAATAACACTCGCGTCTTTTCCCAAAAGTACAGTGTATTGGACTGAATAGGAGCTACTGTTCCTGTCAGTTTACTTAGCAGAGTTGAACTAGATATGGTCCCTGTGTGTAGGAAGCACAGTTCTTTTGTTCGGAGCAAGCTCACTGTTTGGACCACATAGGAAACACAGTAGAGTAGTAGAGTGCTCTTTTCTCTAAAGCAGAGTGTGTTTCTTGTAAGGCGAGCTACCGTTTGTTTCCCAGTCCTAAATGGAGTGGAATCACATGCAGTTTCTCGTCCTACGAGCAAGAGTTGTTTTATGGTAAACAAAGTCACTATTGCGCTCCCATTGCCATACACAGTGCAAATAGCCTTCGCGTCTGTTCCCAGCAAGTACAGTGTATTGGACTGAAGAGGAGCTACTGTTCTTCTCAGTTTCCTAAGAAGACTTGAACTAGGTATGGCCCGTGTGTGTAGGATGCACAGTTGTTTTTTTCTGAGCAAGCTCACTGTTCGGACCCCATAGGAAACACAGGAGAGTAGAAGAGTGCTCTTTTCTCAAAAGCAGAGTGTGTTTCTTGGAAGTCGAGCTAGCGTTTGTTTCCCAGTCCTAAATGGAGTTGAGTCCCATGTAGTTTTTGGTCCTACGAGCAAGAGTTGTTTTCTGGTAAGAAGAGTCACTATTGTGCTCCAATTGCCATACACAGTGCAAATAGCACTCGCGTCTGTTCCCCGGAAGTAAAGTGTATTGGACTGAAGAGGAGCTACTGTTCTTGTCAGTTTCCTAAACATAGTTGAACTAGATATGGCACGTGTGTGTAGGAAGCATAGTTCTTTTGTTCTGAGCAAGCTCACTGTTCGGACCCCATAGGAAACACAGTAGAGTAGAAGAGTGCTCTTTTCTAAAAGCAGAGTGTGTTTCATGTAAGGCGAGCTAGCATTTGTTTCCCAGTTCTAAATGGAGTTGAATCACATGCAGTTTCTGGTCCTATGAGCAAGAGTTGTTTTCTTGTAAGGAAAGTCACTATTGTGCTCTCATTGCCATACACAGTGCAAATAGCACTCGCGTCTGTTCCCAGAAAGTACAGTGTATCGGACTGAAGAGGAGCTACTGTTCTTGTCAGTTTCCTAAGCAGAGTTGAACTAGATATGGACCATGTGTAGGAAGCACAGTTCTTTTGTTCTGAGCAAGCTCAATGTTCTGGCCTTTTCGGAAACACAGTAGAGTAGAAGAGTGCTCTTTTCTCTAATGCAGAGTGTGTTTCTTGTAAGGCGAGCTAGTGTTTGTTTCCCAGTCTTAAATGGAGTTGAATCACATGCAGTTTCTGGTCCTACGAGCAACAGTTGTTTTATGGTAAGAAGAGTCACTATTGTGCTGCCATTGCCATACACAGGACAAATAGCACTGGCGTCTGTTCCCAGCAAGTACAGTGTATTGGACTGAAGAGGATCTACTTTTCTTGTCAGGTTCCTAAGCAGACTTGAACTAGATATGGCTGTGTGTGTAGGAAGCACAGTTCGTTTGTTCTGAGCAAGCTCACTGTTCGGACCCCATAGGAAAAACAGTAGAGTAGATGAGTGCTCTTTTCTCAAAAGCAGAGTGTGTTTCTTGTAAGGTGAGCTAATGTTTGTTTCCCAGTCCTAAATGGAGTTGAATCACATGCAGTTTCTGGTCCTACGACCAAGAGTTGTTTTCTGGTAAGGAAAGTCACTATTGTGCTCCCATTGCCATACACAGTGCAAATAGCACATGCGTCTGTTCCCAGCAAGTACAGTGTATTGGAATGAAGAGGAGCTACTGTCCTTGTCAGGTTCCTAAGCAGAGTTGAACTCGTTATGGCCCGTGTGTGTAGGAAGCACAGTTCTTATGTTCTGAGCAAGCTCACTGTTCTGGCCCTATAGGAAACACAGTAGAGTAGAAGAGTGCTCTTTTCTCTAAAGCAGAGTGTGTTTCTTGTAAGGTGAGCCAGCTTTTGTTTCCCAGTCCTAAATGGAGTTGAATCACATGCAGTTTCTGGTCCTACAAGCAAGAGTTGTTTTCTGGTAAGAAGAGTCACTATTGCGCTGCCATTGCCATACACAGGACAAATAGCACTGGCGTCTGTTCCCAGCAAGTACAGTGTATTGGACTATACAGGATCTACTGTTCTTGTCAGGTTCCTAAGCAGAATTGAACTAGATATGGCCGTGTGTGTAGGAAGCACAGTTCTTTTGTTCTGAGCAAGCTCACTGTTCGGACCCCATAGGAAACACAGTAGAGTAGAAGAGTGCTCTTTTCTCAAAAGCAGAGTGTGTTTCTTGTAAGTCGAGCTAGCTTTTGTTTCCCAGTCTTCAATGGAGTTGAGTCACATGCAGTTTCTGGTCCTACGAGCAAGAGTTGTTTTCTGGTATGGAATGTCACTATTGTGCTCCCTTTGGCATACACAGTGCAAATAGCACTCGCGTCTGTTCCCAGCAAGTACAGTGTATCGGACTGAGGGAGGAGCTACTGTTCTTGTCAGTTTCCTAAGCAGAGTTGAACTAGATATGGCCCGTGTGTGTAGGAAGCACAGTTTTTTTTCTGAGCAAGCTCACTGTTCTGGCCCTATAGGAAACACAGTAGAGTAGAAGAGTGCTCTTTTCTCAAAAGCAGAGTGTGTTTCTTGTAAGGCGAGCTATCGTTTGTTTCCCAGTCCTAAATGGAGTTGAATCACATGTAGTTTCTGGTCCTACCAGCAAGAGTTGTTTTCTGGTAAGAAGAGTCACTATTGCGCTGCCATTGCCATATACAGGACAAATAGCACTGGCGTCTGTTCCCAGCAAGTACAGTGTATGGGACTGAAAAGGAGCTACTGTTCTTGTCAGTTTCCTAAGCAGAGTTGAAGTAGATATGGCCCGTGTGTGTAGGAAGCACAGTTCTTATGTTCTGAGCAAGCTCACTGTTCTGGCCCTATAGGAAACACAGTAGAGTAGAAGAGTGCTCTTTTCTCAAAAGCGGAGTGTGTTTCTTGTAGGGCGAGCTAGCGTTTGTTTCATAGTCCTAAATGGAGTTGAATCACATGCAGTTTCAGGTCCTACGATCAAGAGTTCTTTTCTGGTAAGGAAAGTCACATTGCGCTCCTATTGCCATACACAGTGCAAATAGCACTTGCGTCTGTTCCCAGCAAGTACAGTGTATTGGACTGGATAGGTGCTACTGTTCTTGTCAGTTTCCTAAGCAGAGTTGAACTAGATATGATCCGTGTTTGTAGGAAGCTCAGTTCTTTTGTTCTTTGCAAGCTCACTGTTTGGACCCCTTAGGAAACACAGTAGAGTAGAAGAGTGCTCTTTTCTCTAAAGCAGAGTGTATTTCTTGTAAGGCGTGCTAGCGTTTGTTTCGCAGTCCTAAATGGAGTTGAATCCTATGCAGTTTCTGGTACTACGAGCAAGAGTTGTTTTATGGTAAGAAGAGTCACTATTGCACTGCCATTGCCATACACAGGACAAATAGCACTGGCATCTGTTCGCAGCAAGTACAGTGTATTGGGCTGAAGAGGATCTACTGTTCTTGTCAGGTTCCTAAGCAGACTTGAAATAGATATGGCCGTGTGTGTAGGAAGCACAGTTTTTTTTTTCTGAGCAAGCTCACTGTTCGGCCCCATAGGAAACACAATAGAGTAGAAGAGTGCTTTTTTCTCAAAAGCAGAGTGTGTTTCTTTTAAGGCGAGCTAGCGTTTGTTTCCCATTCCTAAATGGAGTGGAATCACATGCAGTTTGTGTTCCTACGAGCAAGAGTTGTTTTCTGGTAAGGAAAGTCACTATTGTGCTCCCATTGCCATACACAGTGCAAATAGGACTCCCATCTGATCCCAGCAAGTACAGTGTATTGGACTGAAGAGGCGCTACTGTTCTTC
Source organism: Peromyscus eremicus (assembly GCF_949786415.1). Taxonomy (NCBI): domain Eukaryota; kingdom Metazoa; phylum Chordata; class Mammalia; order Rodentia; family Cricetidae; genus Peromyscus; species Peromyscus eremicus. The sequence goes on along the minus strand of NW_026734444.1, from coordinate 185,016 downwards.
TCAGATTCCTAAGCAGAGTTGAACTAGATATAGCCCGTGTGTGTAGGAAGCACAGTTCTTTTTTTCTGAGCAAGCTCACTGTTCTGGCCCTATAGGAAACACAGTAGAGTAGAAGAGTGCTCTTTTCTCAAAAGCAGAGTGTGTTTCTTGTAAAGCGAGCTAGAGTTTGTTTCCCAGTCCTAAATGGAGTTGAATCACATGCAGTTTCCGGTCCACGAGCAAGAGTTGTTTTCTGGTAAGAAGAGTCACTATTGCGCTGCCATTGCCATACACAGGACAAATAGCACTGGCGTCTGTTCCCAGCAAGTACAGTGTATTGGACTGAAGAGGATCTACTGTTCTTGTCAGTTTCCTAAGCAGACTTGAACTAGATATGGCCGTGTGTGTAGGAAGCACAGTTCTTTTGTTCTGAGCAATCTCACTGTTCGGACCCTATAGGAAACACAGTAGTGTAGAAGAGTGCTCTTTTCTCAAAAGCAGAGTGTGTTTCTTGCAAGGCAAGCTAGCGTTTGTTTCCCAGTCCTAAATGGAGTTGAATCACATGCAGTTTCTGGTCCTATGAGCAAGAGTTGTTTTCTGGTAAGGAAAGTCACTATTGCGCTCCCATTGCCATACACAGTGCAAATAGCACTTGTGTCTGTTCCCAGCAAGTACAGTGTATTGGACTAAAGAGGAGCTACTTTTCTTGTCAGTTTCCTAAGCAGAGTTGAAGTAGATGTGGCCCGTGTGTAGGAAGCACAGTTCTTATGTTCTGAGCAAGCTCACTGTTCTGGCCCTATAGGAAAAACAGTAGAGTAGAAGAGTGCTCTTTTCTCTAAAGCAGAGTGTGTTTCTTGTAAGGCGAGCTAGCGTTTGTTTCCTAGTCCTAAATGGAGTTGAATCACATGCAGTTTCAGGTCCTACGAACAAGAGTTCTTTTCTGGTAAGGAAAGTCACATTGCGCTCCCATTGCCATTCACAGTGCAAATAGTACCAGCGTCTGTTCCCAGCAAGTACAGTGTATTGGACTGGATAGGTGCTACTGTTCTTGTCAGTTTTCTAAGCAGAGTTGAACTAGATATGATCCATGTTTCTAGGAAGCACAGTTCTTTTGTTCTTTGCAAGCTCACTGTTTGGACCCCATAGGAAACACAGTAGAGCAGAAGAGTGCTCTTTTCTCTAAAGCAGAGTGTGTTACTTATAAGGCGAGCTAGCGTTTGTTTCGCAGTCCTAAATGGAGTTGAATCCCATGCAGTTTCTGGTACTACGAGCAAGAGATGTTTTCTGGTAAAAAGAGTCACTATTGTGCTGCCATTGCCATACACAGGACAAATAGCACTGGCGTCTGTTCGCAGCAAGTACATTTTATTGGGCTGAAGAGGATCTATTGTTCTTGTCAGGTTCCTAAGCAGACTTGAACTAGATATGGCCGTGTGTGTAGGAAGCACAGTTTTTTTGTTCTGAGCAAGCTCACTGTTCGGACCCCATAGGAAACACAGTAGAGTAGAAGAGTGCTTTTTTCTCAAAAGCAGAGTGTGTTTCTTTTATGTCGAACTAGCGTTTGTTTCCCATTCCTAAATGGAGTGGAATCACATGCAGTTTGTGTTCCTACGAGCAAGAGTTGTTTTCTGGTAAGGAAAGTCACTATTGCGCTCCCATTGCCATACACAGTGCAAATAGCCCTCCCATCTGTTCCCAGCAAGTACAGTGTATTGGACTGAAAAGGAGCTACTGTTCTTCTCAGTTTCCTAAAAAGAATTGAACTAAATATGGCCATGTGTGAAGGAAGCACAGTTCTTTTGTTCTGAGCAAGCTCACTGTTCTGGCCATATAGGAAACACAGTAGAGTAGAAGAGTGCTCTTTTCTCTAAAGCAGAGTGTGTTTCTTGTAAGGCGAGCTAGCGTTTGTTTTCCAGGCGTAAATGGAGTTGAATCACATGCAGTTTCTAGTCCTACGAGCAAGAGTTGTTTTATGGTTAGAAGAGTCACTTTTGCGCTGCCATTGCCATACACAGGACAAATAGCACTGGCGTCTGTTCTCAGCAAGTGCAGTGTATTGTACTGAAGAGGATATACTGTTCTTGTCAGGTTCCTAAGCAGATTTGAACTAGATATGGCCGTGTGTGTAGGAAGCACAGTTCTTTTGTTCTGAGCAAGTTCAGTGTTCGGACTTTATAGGAAACACAGTAGAGTAGAAGAGTGCTCGTTTCTCAAAAGCAGAGTGTGTTTCTTGTAAGGTGAGCTAGCGTTTGTTTCCCAGTCCTAAATGGAGTTGAGTCACATGCAGTTTTTTGTCCTACGAGCAAGAGTTGTTTTTTGGTAAGACGAGTCACTATTGTGCTCCAACTGCCATACACAGTGCAAATAGCACTCGCGTCTCTTCCCCGCAAGTACAGTGTATTGGACTGAAGAGGAGCTACTGTTCTTGTCAGTTTCCTAAGCAGAGTTGAACTAGATATGGCCCTTGTGTGTAGGAAGCACAGTTCTTTTGTTCTGAGCAAGCTCACTGTTCGGAACCATAGGAAACACAGTAGAGTAGAAGAGTGCTCTTTTCTCAAAAGCAGAGTGTGTTTCATGTAAGGCGAGCTAGCATTTGTTTCCCAGACCTAAATGGAGTTGAATCACATGGAGTTTCTGGTCCTACGAGCAAGAGTTGTTTTATGGTAAGGAAAGTAACTATTGTGCTCCCATTGCCCTACACAAGACAAATAGCACTCGCGTCTTTTCCCAAAAGTACAGTGTATTGGACTGAAGAGGAGCTACTGTTCCTGTCAGTTTACTTAGCAGAGTTGAACTAGATATGGTCTGTGTGTAGGAAGCACAGTTCTTTTGTTCGGAGCAAGCTCACTGTTTGGACCACATAGGAAACACAGTAGAGTAGAAGAGTGCTCTTTTCTCTAAAGCCGAGTGTGTTTCTTGTAATGCGAGCTACCGTTTGTTTCCCAGTCCTAAATGGAGTGGAATCACATGCAGTTTCTGGTCCTACGAGCAAGAGTTGTTTTATGGTAAACAAAGTCACTATTGCGCTCCCATTGCCATACACAGTGCAAATAGCCCTCGCGTCTGTTCCCAGCAAGTACAGTGTATTGGACTGAAGAGGAGCTACTGTTCTTCTCAGTTTCCTAAGAAGAGTTGAACTAGGTATGGCCCGTGTGTGTAGGATGCACAGTTCTTTTTTTCTGAGCAAGCTCACTGTTCGGACCCCATAGGAAACACAGGAGAGTAGAAGAGTGCTCTTTTCTCAAAAGCAGAGTGTGTTTCTTGGAAGTCGAGCTAGCGTTTGTTTCCCAGTCCTAAATGGAGTTGAGTCCCATGTGGTTTTTGATCCTACGAGCAAGAGTTGTTTTCTGGTAAGAAGAGTCACTATTGTGCTCCAATTGCCATACACAGTGCAAATAGCACTCGCGTCTGTTCCCCGGAAGTAAAGTGTATTGGACTGAAGAGGAGCTACTGTTCTTGTCAGTTTCCTAAACATAGTTGAACTAGATATGGCACGTGTGTGTAGGAAGCATAGTTCTTTTGTTCTGAGCAAGCTCACTGTTCGGACCCCATAGGAAACACAGTAGAGTAGAAGAGTGCTCTTTTCTAAAAGCAGAGTGTGTTTCATGTAAGGCGAGCTAGCATTTGTTTCCCAGTCCTAAATGGAGTTGAATCACATGCAGTTTCTGGTCCTACGACCAAGAGTTGTTTTCTGGTAAGGAAAGTCACTATTGTGCTCCCATTGCCATACACAGTGCAAATAGCACATGCGTCTGTTCCCAGCAAGTACAGTGTATTGGACAGAAGAGGAGCTACTGTTCTTCTCAGTTTCCTAAGCAGAGTTGAACTAGATATGGCCCGTGTGTCTAGGAAGCACAGTTCATTTCTTCTGAGCAAGCTAACTGTTCTGGCCCTATAGGAAACACAGTAGAGTAGACGAGTGCTCTTTTCTCAAAAGCAGAGTGTATTTCTTGTAAGGTGAGCTAGAGTTTGTTTCCCAGTCCTATATGGAGTTGAGTCACATGCAGTTTTTGGTCCTATGAGCAAGAGTTGTTTTAAGGTAAGACGAGTCACTATTGTGCTCCAATTGCCATACACAGTGCACATAGCACTCGCGTCTGTTCTCAACTAGTACAGTGTATTGGACTGAAGAGGAGCTGTTGTTCTTGTCAGTTAACTAAGCAGAGTTGAAATAGATATGGCCCGTGTGTTTAGGAAGCACAGTTATTATGTTCTGAGCAAGCTCACTGTTCTGGTCCTACAGGAAACACAGTAGAGTAGAAGAGTGCTCTTTTCTCTAAAGCAGAGTGTGTTTCTTGTAAGGCGAGCTCGCGTTTGTTTCCCAGTCCTAAATGGAGTTGAATCACAGACAGTTTCTGGTCCTACAAGCAAGAAATGTTTTCTGGTAAGGAAAGTCATTATTGTGCTCCCATTGCCATACACAGTACAAATAGCACATGCGTCTGTTCCCAGCAAGTACAGTGTATTGGACTGAAGAGGAGCTACTGTTCTTGTCAGGTTCCTAAGCAGAGTTGAACTAGATATGGCCCGTGTGTAGGAAGCACAGTTCTTATGTTCTGAGCAAGTTCACTGTTCTGGCCGTATAGGAAGCACAGTAGAGTAGAAGAGTGCTCTTTTCTCAAAAGCAGAGTGTGTTTCATGTAAAGCGAGCTAGAGTTTGTTTCCCAGTCCTAAATGGAGTTGAGTCACATGCAGTTTTTTGTTCTATGAGCAAGAGTTGTTTTCTGGTAAGACGAGTCACTATTGTGCTCCAATTGCCATACACAGTGCAAATAGCACTGGCGTCTGTTCCCAGCAAGTACAGTGTATTGGACTGAAGAGGATCTACTGTTCTTCTCAGTTTCCTAAGCAGAGTTGAACTAGATATGGCCCGTGTGTGGGAAGCACAGTTCTTTTGTTCTGAGCAAGCTCACTGTTCTGGCCCTGTAGGAAACACAGTAGAGTAGAAGAGTGCTCTTTTTCTAAAGCAGAGTGTGTTTCTTGTAAGGCGAGCTAGCATTTGTTTCCCAGTCCTAAATGGCGTTGAATCACATGCAGTTTGTGGTCCTACGAGCAAGAGTTGTTTTCTGGTAAGCAAAGTCACTATTGCACTCTAATTGCCATACACAGTGTAAATAGCACTCGCATCTGTTCCCAGCAAGTACAGTGTATTGGACTGAAGAGGAGCTACTGTTCTTGTCAGTTTCCTAAGCAGAGTTGAACTACATATGGTCCGTGTGTAGGAAGCACAGTTCTTTTGCTCTGAGCAAGCTAACTGTTCTGGCCCTATAGGAAACACAGTAGAGTAGAAGAGTGCTCTTTTCTCAAAAGCAGAGTGTGTTTCTTGTAAGGCGAGCTAGCGTTTGTTTTCCAGTCCTAAATGGAGTTGAATCACATGCAGTTTGTGTTCCTAGGAGCAAGAGTTGTTTTCTGTTAAGGAAAGTCACTATTGCGCTCTCATTGCCATACACAGTGCAAATAGCACTCGCGTCTGTTCCCAGCAAGTACAGTGTATTGGACTGAAGAGCAGCTACTGTTCATGTCAGTTTCCTAAGCAGAGTTGAACTAGATATAGCCCCTGTGTGTAGGAAGCACAGTTCTTTTGTTCTGAGCAAGCTCACTGTTCTGGCCATAGAGGAAACACAGTAGAGTAGAAGAGTGCTCTTTTCTCAAAAGCAGAGTATGTTTCTTGTGAGCAGAGCTAGCGTTTGTTTCCCAGTCCTAAATGGAGTTGAGTCACATGCAGTTTGTGGTCCTACGAGCAAGAGTTGTTTTCTGGTAAGAAGAGTCACTATTGCGCTCCCATTGCCATACAGACTACAAATAGCACTCGCGTCTGTTCCCAGCAAGTACAGTGTATTAGACTGAAGAGGAGCTACTGTTCTTGTCAGTAACCTAAGCAAAGTTGAATTAGATATGGCCCATGTGTGTAGGAAGCACAGTTCTTTTGTTCTGAGCAAGCTCACTGTTCGGACCCCATATGAAACCCAGTAGAGTAGATGAGTGCTCTTTTCTCAAAAGCAGAGTGTGTTTCTTGTAGGCGAGCTAGCGTTTGTTTCGCAGTCCTAAATGGAGTTGAATTACATGCAGTTTCTGGTCCTACGAGCAAGAGTTGTTTTCTGGTAAGAAGAATCACTATTGTGATCTCAATGTCATACACAGTGCTTGTAGCATTGGCGTCGGTTCCCAACATGTACAGTGTATTGGATTGAAGAGAATCAACTGTTCTTGTCAGGTTCCTAAGCGGAATTGAACTAGATATGGTCGTGTGTGTAGGAAGCACAGTTCTTTTGTTCTGAGCAAGCTCACAGTTCGGACCCGTAGGAAACACAGTAGAGTAGAAGAGTGATCTTTTATCAAAAGCAGTGTGTGTTTCCTGTAAGGCGAGACAGCGTTTGTTACCCAGTACTAAATGGAGTTGAATCCCATGCAGTTTGTGGTCTTACGAGCAAGAGTTGTTTTCTGGTAAGAAGAGTCACTATTGCGCTCCCATTGTCATACACGGGGCAAATAGCACAGGCATCTGTTTCCAGCATGTACAGGGTATTGGACTGAAGAGGAGCTACTGTTCTTGTCAGTTTCCTAAGCAGAGTTGAACTAGATATGGCCCGTGTGTGTAGAAAGCACAGGTCTTTTGTTCTGAGCAAGCTCACAGTTCGGACCCCATAGGAAACCCAATAGAGTTGAAGAGTGCCCTTTTCTCAAAAGCAGAGTGTGTTTCTTGTAAGGCAAGCTAGCATTTTTTTCCCAGTCCTATATGGAGTTGAATCCCATGCAGTTTCTGGTCCTACGAGCAAGAGTTGTTTTCTGGTAAGAAGAGTCACTATTGTGCTCCCATTGTCATACAGAGGGCAAATAGCACTGGCGTCGGTTCCCAGCAAGTACAGTGTATTGGACTGAAGAGGATCTACTGTTCTTTTCAGTTTCCTAAGCAGAATTGAACTAGATATGGCCGTGTGTGTAGGAGGCACAGTTCTCTTGTTCTGATCAAGCTCACTGTTCTGGCCCTAAAGGAAACACAGTAGAGTAGAAGAGTGCTCTTTTCTCAAAAGCAGAGTGTGTTTCTTGTAAGGCGAGCTAGTGTTTGTTTCCCATTCCTAAATGGAGTGGAATCATATGCAGTTTCTGGTCCTATGAGCAAGAGTTTTTTTCTGGTAAGGAAAGTCACTACTGTGCTCCCATTGCCATACACAGTGCAAATAGCCCTCCCGTCTCTTCCCAGCAAGTACAGTGTATTGGACTGAAGAGGAGCTACTGTTCTTGTCAGTTTCCTAAGAAGAGTTGAACTAGATATGGCCCCTGTGTGTAGGAAGCACAGTTCTTTTTTTCTGAGCAAGCTCACTGTTCTGGCCGAATAGGAAACACAGTAGAGTAGAAGAGTGCTCTTTTCTCAAAAGCAGAGTGTGTTTCTTGTAAAGCGAGCTAGAGTTTGTTTCCCAGTCCTAAATGGAGTTGAGTCACATGCAATTTTTTCTTCTATGAGCAAGAGTTGTTTTCTGGTAAGACGAGTCACTATTGTGCTCCAATTGCCATACACAGTGTAAATAGCACTCGCGTCTGTTCCCAGCAAGTACAGTGTATTGGATTGAAGAGGAGCTACTGTTCTTGTCAGTTTCCTAAGCAGAGTTGAACTACATATGGTCCGTGTGTGTAGGAAGCACAGTTCTTTTGTTCTGAGCAAGCTCACTGTTTGGACCCCATAGGAAACACAGTAGAGTAGAAGAGTGCTCTTTTCTCTAAAGCCGTGTGTTTCTTGTAAGGCGAGCTAGCGTTTGTTTCCTAGTCCTCAATGGAGTTGAATCACATGCAGTTTCTGGTCCTACGAGCAAGAGTTGTTTTCTGGTAAGGAAAGTCACTATTGCGCTCCCATTGCCATACACAGTTCAAATAGCACTCGCGTCTTTTCCCAGCAAGTACAGTGTATTGGACTGAATAGGAGCTACTGTTCTTGTCAGTTTCCTAAGCAGAGTTGAACTACATATGGTCCTTGTGTGTAAAAAGCACAGTTCTTTTGTTCTGAGCAAGCTCACTGTTGGGACCCCATAGGAATCACAGTAGAGTAGAAGAGTGCTCTTTTCTCTAAAGCAGAGTGTGTTTCTTGTAAGGTGAGCTAGCGTTTGTGTCTCAGTCCTAAATGGAGTGGAATCACATGCAGTTTCTGGTCCTTTGAGCAAGAGTTGTTTTATGGTAAGAATAGTCACTATTGCGCTGCCATTGCCATACACAGGACAAATAGCACTGGCATCTGTTCCCAGCAAGTACAGTGTATTGGACTGAACAGGAGCTAAGGTTCTTGTCAGTTTCCTAAGCAGAGTTGAACTACATATGGTCCTTGTGTGTAGGAAGCACAGTTCTTTGTTCTAGGCAAGCTCACAGTTTGGACCCCATAGGAAACACAATAGAGTAGAAGAGTGCCCTTTTCTCAAAAGCAGAGTGTGTTTCCTGTAAGGCGAGACAGCGTTTGTTACCCAGTAATAAATGGAGTTGAATCCCATGCAGTTTGTGGTCCTACGAGCAAGAGTTGTTTTCTGGTAAGAAGACTCACTATTGCACTCCCATTGTCATACACTGGGCAAATAGCACAGGCATCTGTTCCCAGCATGTACAGTGTATTGGGCTGAAGAGGAGCTACTGTTCTTGTCAGGTTCCTACCCAGAATTGAACTAGATATGGTCGTGTGTGTAGGAAGCACAGTTCTTTTTTTCTGAGCAAGTTCACTGTTCTGGCCCTATAGGAAACACAGTAGAGTAGAAGAGTGCTTTTTTCTCAAAAGCAGAGTGTGTTTCTTTTAAGGCGAGCTAGCGTTTGTTTCCCATTCCTAAATGGAGTGGAATCACATGCAGTTTCTGGTCCTACAAGCAAGAGTTGTTTTCTGGTAAGGAAAGTCACTATTGTGCTCCCATTGCCATACACAGTGCAAATAGCCCTCCCGTCTTTTCCCAGCAAGTACAGTGTATTGGACTGAAGAGGAGCTACTGTTCTTGTCAGTTTCCAAAAAGAGTTGAACTAGATATGGCCCCTGTGTGTAGGAAGCACAGTTCTTTTTTTCTGAGCAAGCTCACTGTTCTGGCCCTATAGGAAACACAGTAGAGTAGAAGAGTGCTCTTTTCTCAAAAGCAGAGTGTGTTTCTTGTAAAGCGAGCTAGAGTTTGTTTCCCAGTCCTAAATGGAGTTGAGTCACATGCAATTTTTGTTCTATGAGCAAGAGTTGTTTTCTGGTAAGACGAGTCACTATTGTGCTCCAATTGCCATACACAGTGTAAATAGCACTCGCGTTGTTCCCAGCAAGTACAGTGTATTGGACTGAAGAGGAGCTACTGTTCTTGTCAGTTTCCTAAGCAGAGTTGAACTACATATGGTCCGTGTGTGTAGGAAGCACAGTTCTTTTGTTCTGAGCAAGCTCACTCTTCTGGCCTTATAGGAAACACAGTAGAGTAGAAGAGTGCTCTTTTCTCAAAAGCAGAGTGTGGTTCTTGTAAGGCGAGTTAGCGTTTGTTTCCCAGTCCTAAATGGAGTTGAATCCCATGCAGTTTCTGGTCCTACGAGCAAGAGTTTTTTTCTGGTAAGAAGAGTCACTATTGCGCTCCCATTGTCATACACAGGGCAAATAGCACTGGCATCTGATCCTAGGAAGTACAGTGTATTGGACTGAAGAGGATCTACTGTTCTTGTCAGGTTCCTACACAGAATTGAACTAGATATGGCCATGTGTGTAGAAAGCACAGTTCTTTTGTTCTGAGCAAGCTCACTGTTTGGACCCCATTGGAAACACAGTAGAGTAGAAGAGTGCTCTTTTCTCAAAAGCAGAGTGTGTTTATTGAAAGGCGAGCTAGTGTTTGTTTCCCAGTCAGAAATGGAATTGAATCCCGTGCAGTCTCTGGTCCTACGAGCAAGAGATTTTTCTGGTAAGAAGAGTCACTATTGCGCTCCCATTGCCATAAACAGTGCAAATAGCACTGGCATCTGTTCCATGCATGTACAGAGTATTGGACTGAAGAGGAGCTACTGTTATTGTCTGTTTCCTAAGCAGAGTTGAACTAGATATGGCCCCTGTGTGTAGGAAGCACAGTTCTTTTGTTCTGAGCAAGTTCACTGTTCTGGCCCTATAGGAAACACAGTAGAGTAGAAGAGTGCTCTTTTCTCAAAAGCAGAATGTGTTTCTTGTAAAGCAAGCTAGCGTTTCTTTCCCAGTCCTAAATGGAGTTGTGTCTCATGCAGTTTCTGGTCCTATGAGCAAGAGTTGTTTTCTGGTAAGAAGAGTCACTATTGCGCTCCCTTTGTCATACACAGGGCAAATAGCACTGGTGTCTGTTCCCAGCAAGTGCAGTGTATTTGACTGAAGAGCGTATACTATTCTCGTCAGTTTCCTAAGCAGAATTGAATTAGATACGGCCCGTGTGTGTAGGAAGCACAGTCCTTTTGTTCTGAGCAAGCTCATTGTTCTGGCCATAGAGGAAACACAGTAGGGTAGAAGATTGCTCTTTTCTCAAAAGCAGAGTGTGTTTCTTATGAGCAGAGCTAGCGTTTGTTTCCCAGTCCTAAATGGAGGTGAGTCACATGCAGTTTGTGGTCCTAAGAGCAAGAGTTGTTTTCTGGTAAGAAGAGTCACTATTGCGCTCCCATTGCCATACAGAGTACAAATAGCACTCGCGTCTCTTCCCAGCAAGTACAGTGTATTAGACTGAAGAGGAGCTACTGTTCTTGTCAGTAACCTAAGCAAAGTTGAATTAGATATGTCCCATGTGTGTAGGAAGCACAGTTCTTTTGTTCTGAGCAAGCTCACTGTTTGGACCCCATAGGAAACCCAATAGAGTAGATGAGTGCTCTTTTCTCAAAAGCAGAGTGTGTTCCTTGTAGGCGAGCTAGGGTTTGTTTCCCAGTCCTAAAGGGAGTTGAATCCCATGCAGTTTCTGGTCCTACGAGCAAGAGTTGTTTTCTGGTAAGAAGAGTCACTATTGCGCTCCCATTGTCATACACAGGGCAAATAGCACTGGCGTCGGTTCCCAGCATGTACAGTGTATTGGACTGAAGAGAATCTACTGTTCTTCTCAGGTTCCTAAGCAGAAATGAACTAGATATGGCCGTGTATGTAGGAAGCACTGTTCTTTTGTTCTGAGCATGCTCACTGTTCGGACCCCATAGGAAACACAGTAGAGTAGAAGAGTGATCTTTTCTCTAAAGCAGAGTGTGTTTCTTGTAAGGCGAGCTAGCGTTTGTTTCCCAGACCTAAATGGAGTTGAATCACATGCAGTTTCTGGTCCTACAAGCAAGAGATGTTTTCTGGTAGGGAAAGTCACTATTGCGATCTCATTGACATACACAGTTCAAATAGCACCTGCTTCTGTTCCCAGCAAGTACAGTGTATTGGACTGAAGAAGAGCTACTGTTCTTGTCAGTTTCCTAAGCAGAGTTGAACTAGATATGGCCCGTGTGTGTAGGAAGCACAGGTCTTTTGTTCGGAGCAAGCTCACTGTTCGGACCCCATAGGAAACCCAGTAGAGTAGATGAGTGCTCTTTTCTCAAAAGCAGAGTGTGTTTCTTGTAGGCAAGCTAGCGTTTGTTTCCCAGTCCTAAATGGAGTTGAATCCCATGCAGTTTCTGGTCTTACGAGCAAGAGTTGTTTTTTTTTTTTTTTTTTGTTGTTGTTTTTTTTTTTTAATTTTTATTTTGCAATACAATTCAGTTCTACATATCAGCCACAGGTTCCCTTGTTCTCCCCCCCTCCCGCCCCCCTCACCTTCCCCCCAGCCTGCCCCCCATTCCAATCTCCTCCAGGGCAAAGCCTTCCCCACAGACTGAGATCAACCTGGTGGACTCAGTCCAGGTAGGTCCAGTCCCCTCCTCCCATGCTGAGCCAAGGGACCCTGCATAGGCCCCAGGTTTCAAACAGCCAACTCATGCAATGAGCACAGGACCCGGTCCCACTGCCTGGCTGCCTCCCAAACAGATCAGGCCAATCAACTGTCTCACCCACTCAGAGGGCCTGATCCAGTTGGTGACCCCTCAGCCATTGGTTCATATTTCATGTGTTTCCGTTTGTTTGGCTATTTGTCTCTGTGCTAAGAGTTGTTTTCTGGTAAGAAGAATCACTATTGCGCTCACAATGTCATACACAGTGCAAATAGCTTTGGCGTCGGTTCCCAGCAAGTACAGTGTATTGGACAGAAGAGGAGCTACTGTTCTTGTCAGTTTTCTAAGCAGAGTTGAACTAGTTATGGCCCGTGTGTGTAGGAAGCACAGTTATTTTTTTCTAAGCAAGCTCACTGTTCGGACCCCATAGGAAACACAGTAGTGTAGAGGAGTGCTCTTTTCTCAAAAGCAGAGTGTGTTTCTTGTAAGGCGGGCTAGCGTTTCTTTCCCAGTCCTATATGGAAGTGAATCCCATGCAGTTTCTGGTCCTACGAGCAAGAGTGGTTTTCTGGTAAGAAGAGTCACTATTGTGCTCCCATTGTCATACACAGGGCAAATAGCACTGGCGTCGGTTCCCAGCAAGTACAGTGTATTGGACTGAAGAGGATCTACTGTTCTTGTCAGTTTCCTAAGCAGAATTGAACTAGATATGGCCGTGTGTGTAGGAGGCACAGTTCTCTTGTTCTGATCAAGCTCACTGTTCTGGCCCTATAGGAAACACAGTAGAGTAGAAGAGTGCTATTTTCTCAAAAGCAGAGTGTATTTCTTGTAAGGCTAGCTAGCGTTTGTTTCCCAGTCCTAAATGGAGTTGAATCACTTGCAGTTTCTGGTCCTATGAGCAAGAGTTGTTTTCTGGTAAGGAAAGACACTATTACGCTCCCATTGCCATACATAGTGCAAATAGCACTCGCGTCTGTTCCCAGCAAGTACAGTGTATTGGACTGAAGAGGAGCTACTGTTCTTGTCATTTTCCTAAGAGGAGTTGAACTAGATATGGCCCGTGTGTGTAGGAAACACAGTTCTTTTTTTCTGAGAAAGCACACTGTGCGGACACCAGAGGAAACACAGTAGAGTAGATGAGTGCTCTTTTCTCAAAATTAGATTGTGTTCCTTGAAAGGCGAGCTAGTATTTACTTCCCAGTCAAAAATGGAGTTGAATCCCATGCAGTTTCTGGTCCTACGAGTAAGAGTTGTTTTCTGGTAAGAAGAGTCACTATTGCGCTCCCATTGCCATACACAGTGCAAATAGCACTTGCGTCTGTTCCCAGCAAGTACAGTGTATTGGACTGAAGAGGAGCTACTGTTCTTGTCAGTTTCCTAAGTAGAGTTGAACCAGATATGGCCCGTGTGTGTAGTAAGCACAGTTCTTTTGTTCTGAGCAAGCTCACTGTTCGGACACCATAGGAAACACAGTAGAGTAGAAGAGTGCTCTTTTCTCAAAAGTAGAGTGTGTTTCTTGTAAGGCGAGCTAGCATTTTTTTTCCAGTCCTAAATGGAGTTGAATCACATGCAGTTTCTGGTCCTACGAGCAAGAGTTGTTTTCTGGTAAGAAGAGTCAATATTGCGCACCCATTGTAATACACAGGGCAAATAGCACTTGCGTCTGTTCCCAGCAAGTAGAGTGTATTGGACTGAAGAGGAGCTACTGTTCTTGTCAGTTTCCTAAGCAGAGTTGTACCAGATATGGCCCGTGTGTGTAGGAAACACAGGTCTTTTGTTCTGAGCAAGCTCACAGTTCGGACCCCGTAGGAAACACAATAGAGTAGAAGAGTGCCCTTTTCTCAAAAGCAGAGTGTGTTCCTTGTAAGGCGAGCTAGCATTTGTTTTCCAGTCCTAAATGGAGTTGAATCACATCCAGTTTCTGGTCCTATGAGCAAGAGATGTTTTCTGGTAAGGAAAGTCACTATTGCGCTCTCATTCCCATACATAGTGCAAATAGCACTCGCGTCTGTTCCCAGCAAGTACAGTGTATTGGACTGAAGAGGAGCTACTGTTCTTGTCATTTTCATAAGAGGAGTTGAACCAGATATATCCCATGTATGTAGGAAGCACAGTTCTTTTGTTCTGAGAAAGCACACTATGTGGACATCATAGGAAACACACTAGAGTAGATGAGTGCTCTATACTCAAAATTTGATTGTTTTTCTTGAAAGTCGAGCTAGTGTTTGTTTCCCAGTCAGAAATGCAGTTGAGTCCCATGCAGTTTCTGGTACTACGAGCACGAGTTGTTTTCTGGTAAGAAGAGTCACTATTGCGCTCCCATTGCCATACACAGTGCAAATAGCACTCGCGTCTGTTCCCAGCAAGTACAGTGTATTGGACTGAAGAGCAGCTACTGTTCTTGTCAGTTTCCTAAGCAGAGTTGAACTAGATATGGCCCGTGTGTGTAGGAAGCACAGTTCTTTTGTTCTGAGCAAGCTCACAGTTTGGAACCGTAGAAAACACAATAGAGTAGAAGAGTGCCCTTTTCTCAAAAGCAGTGTGTGTTTCCTGTAAGGTGAGACAGCGTTTGTTACCCAGTACTAAATGGAGTTGAATCCCATGCAGATTGTGGTCTTACGAGCAAGAGTTGTTTTCTGGTAAGAAGAGTCACTATTGTGCTCCCATTGTCATACACAGGGCAAATAGCACAGGCATCTGTTCCCAGCATGTACAGTGTATTGGACTGAAGAGGAGCTACTGTTCTTGTCAGTTTCCTAAGCAGAGTTGAACTAGATATGGCCCGTGTGTGTAGGAAGCACAGGTCTTTGGTTCTGAGCAAGCTCACAGTTCGGACCCCGTAGGAAACACAATAGAGTAGAAGAGTGCCCTTTTCTCAAAAGCAGAGTGTGTTTCTTGTAAGGCGAGCTAGCGTTTTTTCCCAGTCCTATATGGAGTTGAATCCCACGCAGTTTCTGGTCCTACGAGCAAGAGTTGTTTTCTGGTAAGAAGAGTCACTATTGTGCTCCCATTGTCATACACAGGGCAAATAGCACTGGCGTCGGTTCCCAGCAAGTACAGTGTATTGGACTGAAGAGGATCTACTGTTCTTTTCAGTTTCCTAAGCAGAATTGAACTAGATATGGCCGTGTGTGTAGGAGGCACAGTTCTCTTGTTCTGATCAAGCTCACTGTTCTGGCCCTATAGGAAACACAGAAGAATAGAAGAGTGCTCTTTTCTCAAAAGCAGAGTGTGTTTCTTGTAAGGCGAGCTAGTGTTTCTTTCCCAGTCCTAAATGGAGTTGAATCACATGCAGTTTCTGGTCCTACGAACAAGAGTTGTTTTCTGGTAAAGAAAGTCACATTGCGCTCCCATTGCCATACACTGTGCAAATAGCACTCGCGTCTGTTCCCAGCAATTACAGTGTATTGGACTGAAGAGGATCTACTGTTCTTGTCAGGTTCCTAAGCAGACTTGAACTAGATATGGCCGTGTGTGTAGGAAGCACAGTTTTTTTGTTCTGAGCAAGCTCACTGTTCGGACCCCATAGGAAACAGAGTAGAGTAGAAGAGTGCTTTTTTCTCAAAAGCAGAGTGTGTTTCTTTTAAGGCGAGCTAGCGTTTGTTTCCCATTCCTAAATGGAGTGGAATCACATGCAGTTTCTGGTCCTATGAGCAAGAGTTGTTTTCTGGTAAGGAAAGTCACTATTGTGCTCCCATTGCCATACACAGTGCAAATAGCCCTCCCGTCTCTTCCCAGCAAGTACAGTGTATTGGACTGAAGAGGAGCTACTGTTCTTGTCAGTTTACTAAGAAGAGTTGAACTAGATATGGCCCCTGTGTGTAGGAAGCACAGTTCTTTTTTTCTGAGCAAGCTAACTGTTCTGGCCCTATAGGAAACACAGTAGAGTAGAAGAGTGCTCTTTTCTCAAAAGCAGAGTATGTTTCTTGTAAAGCGAGCTAGAGTTTGTTTCCCAGTCCTAAATGGAGTTGAGTCACATGCAATTTTTTGTTCTATGAGCAAGAGTTGTTTTCTGGTAAGGAAAGTCACTATTGCGCTCCCATTGCCATACACAGTGCAAATAGCACATGCGTCTGTTCCCAGCAAGTACAGTGTATTGGACTGAAGAGGAGCTACTGTTCTTCTCAGTTTCCTAAGCAGAGTTGAACTAGATATGGCCCGTGTGTCTAGGAAGCACAGTTCATTTGTTCTGAGCAAGCTAACTGTTCTGGCCCTATAGGAAACACAGTAGATTAGAAGAGTGCTCTTTTCTCAAAAGCAGAGTGTGTTTCTTTTAAGGTGAGCTAGAGTTTGTTTCCCAGTCCTAAATAGAGTTGAGTCACATGCAGTATCTGGTCGTACGAGCAAGAGTTGTTTTCTGGTAAGATGAATCACTATTGTGCTCCAATTGCCACACACAGTGCAAATAGCTCTCACGTCTGTTCTCAGCAAGTACAGTGTATCGGACTGAAGAGGAGCTGCTGTTCTTTTCAGTTTCCTAAGCAGAGTTGAACTAGATATGGCGCGTGTGTTTAGGAAGCATAGTTATTATGTTTTGAGCAAGCTCACTCTTCTGGCCCTATAGGAAACACAGTAGAGTAGAAAAGTGCTCTTTTCTCAAAAGCAGAGTGTGTTTCTTGTAAGGAGAGCTAGCGTTTGTTTCCTAGTCCTAAATGGAGTTGAATCACATGCTATTTCTCGTCCTACGAACAAGAGTTGTTTTCTGGTAAGGAAAGTCACTATTGTGCTCCCATTGCCATACACAGGGCAAATAGCTCTCGCATCTTTTCCCAGCAAGTACAGTGTATTGGACTGAATAGGAGCTACTGTTCTTGTCAGTTTCCTAAGCAGAGTTGAACTACAAATGGTCCTTGTGTGTAGGAAGCACACTTCTTTTGTTCTGAGCAAGCTCACTGTTTGCACCCCATAGGAAACACAGTAGAGTAGATTAGTGCTCTTTTCTCTAAAGCAGAGTGTGTTTCTTGTAAGGTGAGCTAGCGTTTGTGTCTCAGTCCTAAATGGAGTGGAATCACATGCAGTTTCTGGTCCTACGAGCAAGAGTTGTTTTATGGTAAGAATAGTCACTATTGCGCTGCCATTGCCATACACAGGACAAATAGCACTGGCATCTGTTCCCAGGAAGTACAGTGTATTGGACTGAAGAGGATCTACTGTTCTTGTCAGGTTCCTAAGCAGAATTGAACTAGATATGGCCGTGTGTGTAGGAAGCACAGTTCTTTTGTTCTGAGCAACCTCACTGTTCAGACACCACAGGAAACACAGTAGAGTAGAAGAGTGCTCTTTTCTAAAAAGCAGAGAGTGTTTCTTGTAAGGAGAGCTAGCGTTTGTTTCCCAGTCTTAAATGGCGTTGAATCACATGCAGGTTGTGTTCCTAGGAGCAAGAGTTGTTTTCTGTTAAGGAAAGTCACTATTGTGCTCTCATTGCCATACACAGTGCAAATAGCACTCGTGTCTGTTCCCAGCAAGTACAGTGTATTGGACTGAAGAGGAGCAACTGTTCTTGTCAGTTTCCTAAGCAGAGTTGAACTAGTTATGGCCCGTGTGTAGGAAGCACAGTCCTTTTGTTCTGAGCAAGCTCACTGTTTGGACCCCTTTGGAAACACAGTAGAGTAGAAG
The DNA here is from genome assembly GCF_949786415.1 of Peromyscus eremicus. Classification (NCBI taxonomy): domain Eukaryota; kingdom Metazoa; phylum Chordata; class Mammalia; order Rodentia; family Cricetidae; genus Peromyscus; species Peromyscus eremicus. The sequence continues at coordinate 167,592 of NW_026734444.1, read as the reverse complement.
AGTGCTCTTTTCTCAAAAGCAGAGTGTGTTTATTGAAAGGCGAGCTAGTGTTTGTTTCCCAGTCAGAAATGGAATTGAATCCCGTGCAGTTTCTGGTCCTACGAGCAAGAGATTTTTCTGGTAAGAAGAGTCACTATTGCGCTCCCATTGCCATAAACAGTGCAAATAGCACTGGCATCTGTTCCATGCATGTACAGAGTATTGGACTGAAGAGGAGCTACTGTTCTTGTCAGGTTCCTAAGCAGAGTTGAACTAGATATGCCCCCTGTGTGTAGGAAGCACAGTTCTTTTGTTCTGAGCAAGTTCACTGTTCTGGCCCTATAGGAAACACAGTAGAGTAGAAGAGTGCTCTTTTCTCAAAAGCAGAGTGTGTTTCTTGTAAGGCAAGCTAGCGTTTCTTTCCCAGTCCTAAATGGAGTTGTGTCTCATGCAGTTTCTGGTCCTATGAGCAAGAGTTGTTTTCTGGTAAGAAGAGTCACTATTGCGCTCCCTTTGTCATACACAGGGCAAATAGCACTGGTGTCTGTTCCCAGCAAGTGCATTGTATTTGACTGAAGAGCGTATACTATTCTCGTCAATTTCCTAAGCAGAATTGAATTAGATACGGCCCGTGTGTGTAGGAAGCATAGTCCTTTTGTTCTGAGCAAGCTCATTGTTCTGGCCATAGAGGAAACACAGTAGAGTAGAAGAGTGCTCTTTTCTCAAAAGCAGAGTGTGTTTCTTGTGAGCAGAGCTAGCGTTTGTTTCCCAGTCCTAAATGGAGTTGAGTCACATGCAGTTTGTGGTCCTAAGAGCAAGAGTTGTTTTCTGGTAAGAAGAGTCACTATTGCGCTCCCATTACCATACAGAGTACAAATAGCACTCGCGTCTCTTCGCAGCAAGTACAGTGTATTAGACTGAAGAGGAGCTACTGTTCTTGTCAGTATCCTAAGCAAAGTTGAATTAGATATGGCCCATGTGTGTAGGAAGCACAGTTCTTTTGTTCTGAGCAAGCTCACTGTTTGGACCCCATAGGAAACCCAATAGAGTAGATGAGTGCTCTTTTCTCAAAAGCAGATTGTGTTTCTTGTAGGCGAGCTAGCGTTTGTTTCCCAGTCCTAAATGGAGTTGAATCCCATGCAGTTTCTGGTCCTACGAGCAAGAGTTGTTTTCTGGTAAGAAGAATCACTATTGTGCTTTCAATGTCATACACAGTGCAAATAGCATTGTCGTCGGTTCCCAGCATGTACAGTGTATTGGACTGAAGAGAATCTACTGTTCTTGTGAGGTTCCTAAGCAGAATTGAACTAGATATGGTCGTGTGTGTAGGAAGCACAGTTCTTTTTTTTTGAGCAAGTTCACTGTTCTGGCCCTACAGGAAACACAGTAGAGTAGAAGAGTGCTCTTTTCTCAAAATTAAATTGTGTTTCTTGAAAGGCGAGCTTGAAAGGCCAGCAAGTACGGTGTATTGGACTGAAGAGCAGCTACTGTTCTTGTCAGTTTCCTAAGCAGAGTATAACTAGATATGGCCCGTGTGTGTAGGAAGCACAGTTCATTTGTTCTTAGCAAGCTCACTGTTCGGACCCCATAGGAAACACTGAGAGTAGAAGAGTGCTCTTTTCTCAAAAGCAGAGTGCGTTTCTTGAAAGGCGTGCTAGTGTTTGTTTCCCAGTCAGAAATGGAATTGAATCCCATGCAGTTTCTGGTCCTATGAGCAAGAGTTTTTTTCTGGTAAGAAGAGTCACTATTGTGCTCCCATTGCCATACACAGTGCAAATAGCACTGGCGTCTGTTCCCTGCATGTACAGAGTATTGGACTGAATTGGACCTCCTGTTCGTGTCAGATTCCTAAGCAGAGTTGAACTAGATATGTCCCCTGTGTGTAGGAAGCACAGTTCTTTTGTTCTGAGCAAGTTCACTGTTCTGGCCCTGTAGGAAACACAGTAGAGTAGAAGAGTGCTCTTTTCTCAAAAGCAGAGTGTGTTTCTTATAAGGCGAGCTAGCGTTTCTTTCCCAGTCCTAAATCGAGTTGAATCACATGCAGTTTCCTGTCCTACGAACAAGAGTTGTTTTCTTGTAAGAAGAGTCACTATTGCGCTCCCATTGTCATACACAGGGCAAATAGCACTGGCATCTGCTCCCAGCATGTACAGTGTATTGGACTGAAGAGGTTCTACTGTTCTTGTCAGTTTCCTAAGTAGAATTGAACTAGATATGGCCCGTGTGTGTAGGAAGCACAGTTTTTTTGTTCTGAGCAAGCTCACTGTTCGGAACACATAGGAAACACAGTAGAGTAGAAGAGTGCTCTTTTCTCAAAAGCAGAGTGTGCTTCCTGGAAGTCGAGCTAGTGTTTGTTTCCTAGTCCTAAATGGAGTTGAGTCACATGCAGTTTTTTCTCCTAAGAGCAAGAGATGTTTTCTGGTAAGACAAGTCACTATTGTGCTCCAATTGCCATACACAGTGCAAATAGCACTCGCGTCTGTTCCCCGCAAGTACAGTGTATTGGACTGAAGAGGAGCTACTGTTCTTGTCAGTTTCCTAAGCAGAGTTGAACTAGATATGGCCCGTGTGTGTAGGAAGCACAGTTCTTTTGTTCTGAGCAAGCTCACTGTTTGGACCTCATAGGAAACACAGTAGAGTAGAAGAGTGCTCTTTTCTCTAAAGCAGAGTGTGTTTCTTGTAAGGTGAGCTAGCGTTTGTTTCCCAGTCCTAAATGGAGTTGAATCACATGCAGTTTCTGGTCCTACGAGCAAGAGTTGTTTTATGGTAAGAAGAGTCACTATTGTGCTGCCATTGCCATACACAGGACAAATAGCACTGGCGTCTGTTCCCAGCAAGTACAGTGTATTGGACTGAAGAGGATCTACTGTTCTTGTCAGTTTCCTAAGCAGAATTGAACTAGATATGGCCATGTGTGTAGGAAGCACAGTTCTTTTGTTCTGAGCAAGCTCAATGTTCGGACACCATAGGAAACACAGTAGAGTAGAAGAGTGCTCTTTTCTCAAAAACAGAGTGTGTTTTTGTAAGGCAAGATAGCGTTTGTTTCCTACTCCTAAATGGAGTTGAAGCACATGCAGTTTCTTGTCCTACGAGCAAGAGTTGTTTTCTGGTAAGGAAAGTCACTATTGTGCTCCCATTGCCATACACAGTGCAAATAGCCCTCCCGTCTGTTCCCAGCAAGTACAGTGTATTGGATTGAAGAGGAGCTACTGTTCTTCTCAGTTTCCTAAGCAGAGTTGAACTAGATATGGTCCGTGTGTGTAGGAAGCACAGTTCTTTTTTTCTGAGCAAGCTCACTGTTCTGGCCCTATAGGAAAAACAGTAGAGTAGAAGAGTGCTCTTTTCTCAAAAGCAGAGTGTGTTTCTTGTAAAGCGAGCTAGAGTTTGTTTCCCAGTCCTAAATGGAGTTGAATCACATGCAGTTTCTGGTCTTAAGAGCAAGAGTTGTTTTCTGGTAAGAAGAGTCACTATTGCGCTGTCATTGACATACACAGGACAAATAGCACTGGCGTCTGTTCCCAGCAAGTACAGTGTATTGGACTGAAGAGGATCTACTGTTCTTGTCAGGTTCCTAAGCAGACTTGAACTAGATATGCCGTGTGTGTAGGAAGCACATTTTTTTTGTTCTGAGCAAGCTCACTGTTCGGAACACATAGGAAACACAGTAGAGTAGAAGAGTGCTCTTATCTCAAAAGCAGAGTGTGTTTCTTGGAAGTCGAGCTAGCGATTGTTTCCCAGTCCTAAATGGAGTTGAGTCACATGCAGTTTTTTGTCCAACGAGCAAGAGTTGTTTTCTGGTAAGACAAGTCACTATTGTGCTCCAATTGCCATACACAGTACAAATATCACTCGCTTCTGTTCCCCACAAGTACAGTGTATCGGACTGAAGAGGAGCTACTCTTCTTGTCAGTTTCCTAAGCAGAGTTGAACTAGATATGGCCCGTGTGTGTAGGAAGCACAGTTCTTATGTTCTGAGCAAGCTCACTGTTCTGGCCCTATAGGAAACACAGTAGAGGAGAAGAGTGCTCTTTTCTCAAAAGCAGAGTGTGTTTCTTGTAAAGCGAGCTAGAGTTTGTTTCCCAGTCCTAAATGGAGTTGAATCACATGCAGTTTCTGGACCTACGAACAAGTGTTGTTTTCTGGTAAGGAAAGTCACTATTGCGCTCCCATTGCCCTACACAAGGCAAATAGCACTCGCGTCTTATCCCAGCAAGTACAGTGTATTGGACTGAATAGGAGCTACTGTTCTTGTCAGTTTCCTAAGCAGAGTTGAACTAGATGTGGTCCGTGTGTGTATTAAGCACAGTTCTTTTGTTCTGAGCAAGCTCACTGTTTGGACCCCATAGGAAACACAGTAGAGTAGAAGAGTGCTATTTTCTCTAAAGCAGAGTGTGTTTCTTGTAAGGCGAGCTAGCATTTGTTTCCCCGTCCTAAATGGAGTGGAATCACATGCAGTTTCTAGTCCTATGAGCAAGAGTTGTTTTCTGGTAAGGAAAGTCACTATTGCGCTCCCATTGCCATTCACAATGCAAATAGAACATGCGCCTGTTGCCAGCAAGTACAGTGTATTGGACTGAAGAGGAGCTACTGTTCTTCTCAGTTTCCTAAGCAGAGTTGAACTAGATATGGCCCATGTGTTTAGGAAGCACAGTTCTTTTGTTCTGAGCAAGCTCACTGTTCGGACCTCATAGGAAACACAGTAGAGTAGAAGAGTGCTCTTTAATCAAAAGCAGAGTGTGTTTCATGTAAGGTGAGCTAACATTTGTTTCCCAGTCCTAAATGGAGTTGAATCACATGCAGTTTCTGGTCCTACGAGCAAGAGGTGTTTTCTGGTAAGGAAAGTCACTATTTTGCTCCCATTGCCATCCACAGTGCAAATAGCCCTCCTGTCTGTTCCCAGCAAGTACAGTGTATTGGACGGAAGAGGAGCTACTGTTCTTGTCAGTTTCCTAAGCAGAGTTCAACTAATTATGGCCCTGTGTTGGAAGCACAGTTCTTTTGTTCTGAGCAAGCTCACTGTTCTGGCCCTATAGGAAACACAGTAGAGTAGAAGAGTGCTCTTTTCTCTTAAGCAGAGTGTGTTTCTTGTAAGGCGAGCTAACGTTTGTTTCCCAGTCATAAATGGAGTTGAATCACATGCTGTTTCTAGTCTTACGAGCAAGAGTTGTTTCATGGTAACCAGAGTCACTGTTGCTCTGCCATTGCCATACACAGGACAAATAGCACTGGCGTCTGTTCCCAGCAAGTACAGTGTAATGGACTGAAGAGGATCTACTGTTCTTGTCAGGTTCCTAAGCAGAATTCAACTAGATATGTCCGTGTGTGTAGGAAGCACAGTTTTTTTGTTCTGAGGAAGCTCACTGTTCGGAACACATAGGAAACACAGTAGAGTAGAAGAGTGCTCTTTTCTCAAAAGCAGAGTGAGTTTCTTGGAAGTCGAGCTAGCGTTTGTTTCCCAGTCCTTAATGGAGTTGAGTCACATGCAGTTTTTTGTCCTACGAGCAAGAGTTGTTTTCTGGTAAGACAAGTCACTATTGTGCTCCAATTGCCATACACAGTGCAAATAGCACTCGCCTCTGTTCCCCGAAAGTACCGTGTATTGGACTGAAGAGGAGCTAGTGTTCTTGTCAGTTTCCTAAGCAGAGTTGAACTAGATATGGCCCGTGTGTGTAGGAAGCACAGTTCTTTTGTTCTGAGCAAGCTCACTGTTCGGACCCCATAGGAAACACAGTAGAGTAGAAGAGTGCTCTTTTCTCAAAAGCAGAGTGTGTTTCATGTAAGGCGAGCTAGCATTTGTATCCCAGTCCTAAATGGAGTTGAATCACATCCAGTTTCTGGTCCTACGAGCAAGAGTTGTTTTCTGGAAAGGAAAGTCACTATTGCACTCCTATTGCCATACACAGTGCAAATATCACTCGCGTCTGTTCCCAGCAAGTACAGTGTATCGGACTGAAGAGGAGCTACTGTTCTTGTCAGTTTCCTAAGCAGAGTTGAACTAGTTATGGCCCTGTGTTGGAAGCACAGTTCTTTTGTTCTGAGCAAGCTCACTGTTCTGGCCCTATAGGAAACACAGTAGAGTAGAAGAGTGCTCCTTTCTCTAAAGCAGAGTGTGTTTCTTGTAAGGCGAGCTAGCATTTGTTTCCCAGTCATAAATGGAGTTGAATCACATGCTGTTTCTAGTCTTACGAGCAAGAGTTGTTTCATGGTAACCAGAGTCACTATTGCTCTGCCATTGCCATACACAGGACAAATAGCACTGGCGTCTGTTCCCAGCAAGTACAGTGTAATGGACTGAAGAGGATCTACTGTTCTTGTCAGGTTCCTAAGCAGAATTGAACTAGATATGGCCGTGTGTGTAGGAAGCACAGTTTTTTTGTTCTGAGGAAGCTCACTGTTCGGAACACATAGGAAACACAGTAGAGTAGAAGAGTGCTCTTTTCTCAAAAGCAGAGTGTGTTTCTTGGAAGTCGAGCTAGCGTTTGTTTCCCAGTCCTAAATGGAGTTGAGTCACATGCAGTTTTTTGTCCTATGAGCAAGAGTTGTTTTCTGCTAAGACAAGTCACTATTGTGCTCCAATTGCCATACACAGTGCAAATAGCACTCGCGTCTGTTCCCCGAAAGTACCGTGTATTGGACTGAAGAGGAGCTAGTGTTCTTGTCAGTTTCCAAAGCAGAGTTGAACTAGATATGGCCCGTGTGTGTAGGAAGCACAGTTCTTTTGTTCTGAGCAAGCTCACTGTTCGGACCCCATAGGAAACACAGTAGAGTAGAAGAGTGCTCTTTTCTCAAAAGCAGAGTGTGTTTCATGTAAGGCGAGCTAGCATTTGTATCCCAGTCCTAAATGGAGTTGAATCACATGCAGTTTCTGGTCCTACGAGCAAGAGTTGTTTTATAGTAAGAAGAGTCACTATTGTGCTGTCATTACCATACACAGGACAAATAGCACTGGCGTCTGTTCCCAGGAAGTACAGTGTATTGGACTGAAGAGGATCTACTATTCTTGTCAGGTTCCTAAGCAGAATTGAACCAGTTATGGCCGTGTGTGTAGGAAGCACAGTTCTTTTGTTCTGAGCAAGCTCAATGTTCGGACACCATAGGAAACACAGTAGAGTAGAAGAGTGCTATTTTCTCAAAAACAGAGTGTGTTTTTGTAAGGCGAGCTAGCGTTTGTTTCCTACTCCTAAATGGAGTTGAATCACATGCAGTTTCTGGTCCTACGAGCAAGAGTTGTTTTCTGGTAAGGAAAGTCACTATTGCGCTCCCATTGCCCTACACAAGGCAAATAGCACTCGCGTCTTTTCCCAGCAAGTACAGTGTATTGGACGGAAGAGGAGCTACTGTTCTTGTCAGTTTCCTAAGCAGAGTTGAACTAGATATGGTCCGTGTTTGTAGGAAGCCCAGTTATTTTGTTCTGAGCAAGCTCACTGTTTGGACCCCATAGGAAAGACAGTAGAGTAGAAGAGTGCTCTTTTCTCTAAAGCAGAGTTTGTTTCTGTAAGGCGAGCTAGCATTTGTTTTCCAGTCCTAAATGGAGTGGAATCACATGCAGTTTCTGGTCCTACGAGCAAGAGTTGTTTTCTGGTAAGGAAAGTCACTATTGTGCTCCCATTGCCATACACAGTGCAAATAGCCCTCCCGTCTTTTCCCAGTAAGTACAGTGTATTAGACTGAAGAGGAGCTACTATTCTTCTCAGTTTCCAAGGCAGAGTTGAACTAGATATGGTCCGTGTGTCTAGGAAGCACAGTTCTTTTTTTCGGAGCAAGCTCACTGTTCTGGCCCTATAGGAAACACAGTAGAGTAGAACAGTGCTCTTTTCTCAAAAGCAGAGTGTGTTTCTTGTAAAGCGAGCTAGAGTTTGTTTCCCAGTCCTAAATGGAGTTGAATCACATGCAGTTTCTGGTCCTAAGAGCAAGAGTTGTTTTCTGGTAAGGAAAGTCACTATTGTGCTCCCCTTGCCATACACAGTGCAAATAGCTCCCGCGTCTGTTCCCATCAAGTACAGTGTATCGGACTGAAGAGGAGCTACTGTTCTTGTCAGTTTCCTAAGCAGAGTTGAACATGATATGGCCCGTGTGTGTAGGAAGCACAGTTCTTATGTTCTGAGCAAGCTCACTGTTCTGGCCCTATAGGAAACACAGTAGAGTAGAAGCGTGCTCTTTTCTCAAAAGCAGAGTGTATTTTTGTAAGGCAAGCTAGCGTTTGTTTCCTAGTCCTAAATGGAGTTGAATCCCATGCAGTTTCTGGTCCTACGAACAAGAGTTGTTTTCTGGTAAGGAAAGTCTCAATTGCGCTCCCATTGCCCTACACAAGGCAAATAGCACTCGCGTCTTTTCCCAGCAAGTACGGTGTATCGGACTGAAGAGGAGCTACTGTTCTTGTCAGTTTCCTAAGCAGAGTTGAACTAGATATGGCCCGTGTGTAGGAAGCACAGTTCTTTTGTTCTGAGCAAGCTCACTGTTCTGGCCCTATAGGAAACACAGTAGAGTAAAGAGTGCTCTTTCCACAAAAACAGAGTGTGTTTCTTGTAAGGTGAGCTAGCTTTTGTTTCCCAGTCCTAAATGGAGTTGAATCACATGCAGTTTCTGGTCCTATGACCAAGAGTTGTTTTATAGTAAGAAGAGTCACTATTGCGCTGTTATTACCATACACAGGACAAATAGCACTGGCGTCTGTTCCCAGCAAGCACAGTGTATTGGACTGAAGAGGATCTACTGTTCTTGTCAGGTTCCTAAGCAGAATTGAACTAGATATGGTCGTGTATGTAGGAAGCACAGTTCTTTTGTTCTGAGCAGGCTCACTGTTCGGACCCCATAGGAAACACAGTAGAGTAGAAGAGTGCTCTTTTCTCAAAAGCAGAGTGTGTTTCTTGTAAGGCGAGCTAGCGTTTGTTTCCCAGTCCTAAATGGAGTTGAGTCACATGCAGTTTCTGGTCCTACGAGCAAGAGATGTTTTCCGGTAAGACGAGTCACTATTGTGCTCCATTTGCCATACACAGTGCAAATAGCACTCGCGTCTGTTCCCAGCATGTACAGTGTATTGGACTGAAGAGGAGCTACTGTTCTTGTCAGTTTCCTAAGCAGCGTTGAACTAGATATGGCCCGTGTGTGTAGGAAGCACAGTTCTTTTGTTCTGAGCAAGCTCACTGTTCGGACCACATAGGAAGCACAGTAGAGTAGAAGAGTGCTCTTTTCTCAAAAGCAGAGTGTGTTTCATGTAAGGCGAGCTAGCATTTGTTTCCCAGTCCTAATTGGAGTTGAGTCACATGCAGTTTCTGGTCCTACTAGCAAGAGTTGTTTTCTGGTAAAGAAAGTCACTCTTGCGCTCCCATTGCAATACACAGTGCAAATAGCACTCGCGTCTGTTCCCAGCAAGCACAGTGTATCGGACTGAAGAGGAGCTACTGTTCTTGTCAGTTTCCTAAGCAGAGTTGAACTAGATATGGCCCGTGTGTATTAAGCACAGTTCTTTTGTTCTGAGCAAGCTCACTGTTCTGGCCCTATAGGAAACACAGTAGAGTAGAAGAGTGCTCTTTTCTCTAAAGCAGAGTGTGTTTATTGTAAGGTGAGCTAGCTTTTGTTTGCCAGTCCTAAATGGAGTTGAATCACATGCAGTTTCTGGTCCTACGAGCAAGAGTTGTTTTATGGTAAGAAGAGTCACTATTGCGCTGCCAGTGCCATACACAGGACAAATAGCACTCGCGTCTGTTCCCAGGAAGTACAGTGTATTGGACTGAAGAGGATCTACTGTTCTTGTCAGGTTCCTAAGCAGAATTGAACTAGTTGTGGCCGTGTGTGTAGGAAGCACAGTTCTTTTGTTCTGAGCAAGCTCACTGTTCAGACCAAATAGGAAACAGTGTAGAGTAGAAGAGTGCTCTTTTCTCAAAAGCAGAGTGTGTTTCTTGTAAGGCGAGCTAGCGTTTGTTTCCCAGTCCTAAATGGAGTTGAGTCACATGCAGTTTTCTGTCCTATGAGCAAGAGTTGTTTTCTGGTAAGACGATTCACTATTGTGCTCCAATTGCCATACACAGTGCAAATAGCACTCGCGTCTGTTCCCCGAAAGTACAGTGTATTGGACTGAAGAGGAGCTACTGTTCTTCTCAGTTTCCTAAGCAGAGTTGAACAAGATATGGCCTGTGTGTGTAGGAAGCACAGTTCTTTTGTTCTGAGCAAGCTCACTGTTCGGACCCCATAGGAAGCACACTAGAGTAGAAGAGTGCTCTTTACTCAAAAGCAGAGTGTGTTTCATGGAAGGCGAGCTAGCATTTGTATCCCAGTCCTAAATGGAGTTGAATCACATGCAGTTTCTGGTCCTATGAGCAAGAGTTGTTTTCTGGTAAGGAAAGTCACTATTGCGCTCCCATTTCCATACACAGTGCAAATAGCACTCGCGTCTGTTCCTAGCAAGTACAGTGTTTCGGTCTGAAGAGGAACTACTGTTCTTGTCAGTTTCCTAAGCAGAGTTGAACTAGTTATGGCCCGTGTGTAGGAAGCACAGTTCTTTTGTTCTGACCAAGCTCACTGTTCTGGCCATATAGGAAACACAGTAGAGTAGAAGAGTGCTCTTTTCTCTAAAGCAGAGCATGTTTCTTGTAAGGCGAGCTAGCGTTTGTTTCCCAGTCCTAAATGGAGTTGAATCACATGCAGTTTCTAGTCCTACGTGTAAGAGTTGTTTTATGGTAAGAAGAGTCACTATTGCGCTGCCATTACCATACACAGGACAAATAGCACTGGCGTCTGTTCCCAGTAAGTACAGTGTTTTGGACTGAAGAGGATCTACTGTACTTGTCAGGTTCCTAAGCAGAATTGAACTAGATATGGCCGTGTGTGTAGGAAGCACAGTTCTTTTGTTCTGAGCAAGCTCACTGTTCGGACACCATAGGAAACACAGTAGAGTAGAAGAGTGCTCTTTTCTCAAAAGCAGAGTGTGTTTCTTGTAAGGCGAGCTAGCGTTTGTTTCCCAGTCCTAAATGGAGTTGAATCACATGCAGTTTCTGGTCCTAAGTGCATGAGTTGTTTTCTGGTAAGGAAAGTCACTATTGCGCTCCCCTTGCCATACACAGTGCAAATAGCTCTCGCGTCTGTTCCCAGCAAGTACAGTGTAATCGGACTGAAGAGGAGCTACTGTTCTTGTCAGTTTCCTAAGCAGAGTTGAACATGATATGGCCCGTGTGTGTAGGAAGCACAGTTCTTATGTTCTGAGCAAGCTCACTCTTCTGGCCCTATAGGAAACACAGTAGAGTAGAAGCGTGCTCTTTTCTCAAAAGCAGAGTGTATTTTTGTAAGGCGAGCTAGTGTTTGTTTCCTAGTTAAATGGAGTTGAATCACATGCAGTTTCTGGTCCTACAAAGAAGAGTTGTTTTCTGGTAAAGAAAGTCACTATTGCGCTCCCATTGCCATACACAGTGCAAATAGCACTCGTGTCTGTTCCCAGCAAGTACAGTGTATCGGACTGAAGAGGAGCTACTGTTCTTGTCAATTTCCTAAGCAGAGTTGAACTAGATATGGCCCGTGTGTAGGAAGCACAGTTCTTTTGTTCCTAGCAAGCTCAATGTTCTGGCCCTACAGGAAACACAGTAGAGTAGAAGTGTGCTCTTTTCTCTAAAGCAGAGTGTGTTTCTTGTAAGGTGAGCTAGCGTTTGTTTCCCAGTCCTAAATGGAGTTGAATCACATGCAGTTTCTGGTCCTACGAGCAAGAGTTGTTTTCTGGTAAGGAAAGTCACTATTGCGCTCCCTTTGCCCTACACAAGGCAAATAGCACTCGCGTCTTTTCCCAGCAAGTACAGTGTATTGGACGGAAAAGGAGCTACTGTTCTTGTCAGTTTCCTAAGCAGAGTTGAACTAGATATGGTCCGTGTGTGTAGGAAGCACAGTTATTTTGTTCTGAGCAAGCTCACTGTTTGGACCCCATAGGAAACACAGTAGAGTAGAAGAGTGCTCTTTTCTCTAAAGCAGAGTTTGTTTCTGTAAGGCGAGCTAGCATTTGTTTCCCAGTCCTAAATGGAGTGGAATCACATGCAGTTTCTGGTCCTACGAGCAAGAGTTGTTTTCTGGTAAGGAAAGTCACTATTGTGCTCCCATTGCCATACACAGTGCAAATAGCCCTCCCGTCTTTTCCCAGTAAGTACAGTGTATTAGACTGAAGAGGAGCTACTGTTCTTCTCAGTTTCCAAAGCAGAGTTGAACTAGATATGGTCCGTGTGTCTAGGAAGCACAGTTCTTTTTTTCGGAGCAAGCTCACTGTTCTGGCCCTATAGGAAACACAGTAGAGTAGAAGAGTGCTCTTTTCTCAAAAGCAGAGTGTGCTTCTTGTAAAGCGAGCTAGAGTTTGTTTCCCAGTCCTAAATGGAGTTGAATCACATGCAGTTTCTGGTCCTAAGAGCAAGAGTTGTTTTCTGGTAAGGAAAGTCACTATTGTGCTCCCCTTGCCATACACAGTGCAAATAGCTCCCGCGTCTGTTCCCATCAAGTATAGTGTATCGGACTGAAGAGGAGCTACTGTTCTTGTCAGTTTCCTAAGCAGAGTTGAACATGATATGGCCCGTGTGTGTAGGAAGCACAGTTCTTATGTTCTGAGCAAGCTCACTGTTCTGGCCCTATAGGAAACATAGTAGAGTAGAAGCGTGCTCTTTTCTCAAAAGCAGAGTGTATTTTTGTAAGGCAAGCTAGCGTTTGTTTCCTAGTCCTAAATGGAGTTGAATACCATGCAGTTTCTGGTCCTACGAACAAGAGTTGTTTTCTGGTAAGGAAAGTCTCTATTGCGCTCCCATTACCCTACACAAGGCAAATAGCACTCGCGTCTTTTCCCAGCAAGTACGGTGTATCGGAATGAAGAGGAGCTACTGTTCTTGTCAGTTTCCTAAGCAGAGTTGAACTAGATATGGCCCGTGTGTAGGAAGCACAGTTCTTTTGTTCTGAGCAAGCTCACTGTTCTGGCCCTATAGGAAACACAGTAGAGTAGAAGAGTGCTCTTTCCACAAAAACAGAGTGTGTTTCTTGAAAGGTAAGCTAGCTTTTGTTTCCCAGTCCTAAATGGAGTTGAATCACATGCAGTCTCTGGTCCTATGACCAAGAGTTGTTTTATAGTAAGAAGAGTCACTATTGCGCTGTTATTACCATACACAGGACAAATAGCACTGGCGTCTGTTCCCAGCAAGCACAGTGTATTGGACTGAAGAGGATCTACTGTTCTTGTCAGGTTCCTAAGCAGAATTGAACTAGATATGGTCGTGTATGTAGGAAGCACAGTTCTTTTGTTCTGAGCAGGCTCACTGTTCGGACCCCATAGGAAACACAGTAGAGTAGAAGAGTGCTCTTTTCTCAAAAGCAGAGTGTGTTTCTTGTAAGGCGAGCTAGCGTTTGTTTCCCAGTCCTAAATGGAGTTGAGTCACATGCAGTTTCTGGTCCTACGAGCAAGAGATGTTTTCCGGTAAGACGAGTCACTATTGTGCTCCATTTGCCATACACAGTGCAAATAGCACTCGCGTCTGTTCCCAGCAAGTACAGTGTATTGGACTGAAGAGGAGCTACTGTTCTTGTCAGTTTCCTAAGCAGAGTTGAACTAGATATGGCCCGTGTGTATTAAGCACAGTTCTTTTGTTCTGAGCAAGCTCACTGTTCTGGCCCTATAGGAAACACAGTAGAGTAGAAGAGTGCTCTTTTCTCTAAAGCAGAGTGTGTTTATTGTAAGGTGAGCTAGCGTTTGTTTCCCAGTCCTAAATGGAGTTGAATCACATGCAGTTTCTGGTCCTACGAGCAAGAGTTGTTTTCTGGTAAGACGAGTCACTATTGTGCTCCAATTGCCATACACAGTGCAAATAGCACTCGCGTCTGTTCCCCGAAAGTACAGTGTATTGGACGGAAGAGGAGCTACTGTTCTTCTCAGTTTCCTAAGCAGAGTTGAACTATATATGGCCCGTGTGTAGGAAGCACAGTTCTTTTGTTCTGAGCAAGCTCACTGTTCGGACCCCATAGGAAGCACAGTAGAGTAGAAGAGTGCTCTTTTCTCAAAAGCAGAGTGTGTTTCATGGAAGGCGAGCTAGCATTTGTATCCCAGTCCTAAATGGAGTTGAACCACATGCAGTTTCTGTTCCTATGAGCAAGAGATGTTTTCTGGTAAGGAAAGTCACTATTACGCTCCCATTGCCATACACAGTGCAAATAGCACTCTCGTCTGTTCACAGCAAGTACAGTGTTTCCGACTGAAGAGGAGCTACTGTTCTTGTCAGTTTCCTAAGCAGAGTTGAACTAGTTATGGCCCGTGTGTAGGAAGCACAGTTCTTTTGTTCTGACCAAGCTCACTGTTCTGGCCATATAGGAAACACAGTAGAGTAGAAGAGTGCTCTTTTCTCTAAAGCAGAGTGTGTTTCTTGTAAAGCAAGCTAGCGTTTGTTTCCCAGTCCTAAATGGAGTTGAATCACATGCAGTTTCTACTCCTACGAGCAAGAGTTGTTTTCTGGTAAGAAGAGTCACTATTGCGCTGCCATTGCCATATACAGACAAATAGCACTGGCGTCTGTTCCCAGCAAGCACAGTGTATTGGACTGAAGAGGATCTACTGTTCTTGTCAGGTTCCTAAGCAGAATTGAACTAGATATGGCCGTGTGTGTAGGAAGCACAGTTCTTTTGTTCTGAGCAAGCTCACTGTTTGGGCACCATAGGAAACACAGTAGAGTAGAAGAGTGCTCTTTTCTCAAAAGCAGAGTGTGTTTCTTGTAAGGCGAGCTAGCGTTTGTTGCCCAGTCCTAAATGGAGTTGAATCACGTGCAGTTTCTGGTCCTAAGAGCAAGAGTTGTTTTCTGGTAAGGAAAGTCACTATTGCGCTCCCCTTGCCATACACAGTGCAAATAGCTCTCGCGTCTGTTCCCAGCAAGTACAGTGTATCGGACTGAAGAGGAGCTACTGTTCTTGTCAGTTTCCTAAGCAGAGTTGAACATGATATGGCCCGTGTGTGTAGGAAGCACAGTTCTTATGTTCTGAGCAAGCTCACTGTTTTGGCCCTATTGGAAAAACAGTCGAGTAGAAGCGTGCTCTTTTCTCAAAAGCAGAGTGTGTTTTTGTAAGGCGAGCTAGCGTTTGTTTCCTAGTTAAATGGAGTTGAATCACATGCAGTTTCTGGTCCTACGAACAAGAGTTGTTTTCTGGTAAGAAAAGTCACTATTGCGCTCCTATTGCCCTACACAAGGCAAATAGCACTCACGTCTTTTCCCAGCAAGTACAGTGTATTGGACTGAATAGGAGCTACTGTTCTTGTCAGTTTCCTAAGCAAAGTTGAACTAGATATGGTCCGTGTGTGTAGGAAGCACAGTTCTTTTGTTCTGAGCAAGCTCACTGTTTGGACCCCATAGGAAACACAGTAGAGTAGAAGAGTGCTCTTTTCTCTAAAGCAGAGTGTGTTTCTTGTAAGGCGAGCTACCTTTGTTTCCCAGTCCTAAATGGAGTTGAATCACATGCAGTTTCTGGTCCTACGAGCAAGAGTTGTTTTCTGGTAAAGAAGGTCACTATTGTGCTCCCATTGCCATACACAGTGCAAATCGCACATGCGTCTGTTCCCAGCAAGTACAGTGTATTGGACTGAAGAGGAGCTACTGTTCTTGTCAGTTTCCTAAGCAGAATTGAACTGGATATGGCCGTGTGTGTAGGAAGCACAGTTCTTTTGTTCTGAGCAACCTCACTGTTTGGACACCATAGGAAACACAGTAGAGTAGAAGGGTGCTCTTTTCTCAAAAGCAGAGTGTGTTTCTTGTAAGGCAAGCTAGCGTTTGTTTCCCAGTTCTAAATGGAGGTGAATCACATGCAGTTTCTGGTCCTAAGAGCAAGAGTTGTTTTCTCGTAAGAAGAGTCACTATTGCGCTGCCATTGCCATACACAGGATAAATAGCACTGGCGTCTGTTCCCAGCAAGTACAGTGTATTGGACTGAAGAGGATATACTGTTCTTGTCAGGTTCCTAAGCAGACTTGAACTAGATATGGCCGTGTGAGTAGGAAGTATAGTTTTTTTGTTCTGAGCAAGCTCAATATTCGGAACACATAGGAAACACAGTAGAGTAGAAGAGTGCTCTTTTCTCAAAAGCAGAGTGTGTTTCACGTAAGGCGAGCTAGCGTTTGTTTCCCAGTCCTAAATGGAGTTGAGTCACATACAGTTTTTTGTCCTATGAGCAAGAGTTGTTTTCTGGTAAGGAAAGTCACTATTGTGCTCCCCTTGCCTTACATAGTGCAAATAGCTCTCACGTCTGTTCCCAGCAAGTACAGTGTATCGGACTGAAGAGGAGCTAATGTTCTTGTCATTTTCCTATGAAGAGTTGAACTAGATATGGCCCGCATGTGTAGGAAGCACAGTTCTTTTGTTCTGAGCAAGCTCACTGTTTGGACCCCATAGGAAACACAGTAGAGTAGAAGAGTGCTCTTTTGTCTAAAGCAGAATGTGTTTCTTGTAAGGCGAGCTAGCGTTTGTTTCCCAGTCCTAAATGGAGTGGAATCACATGCAGTTTCTGGTCCTACAAGCAGGAGTTGTTTTCTGGTAAGGAAAGTCACTATTGCGCTCCCATTGCCATACACAGAGCAAATAGCCCCCCCGTCTGTTCCCAGCAAGTACAGTGTATTGGACTGAAAATGAGCTACTGTTCTTCTCAGTTTCCTAAGCAGAGTTGAACTAGATATGGCCCGTGTGTGTAGGAAGTACAGTTCTTTTTTTCTGAGCAAGCTCACTGTTCTGGCCCTATAAGAAACACAGAAGAGTAGAAGAGTGCTCTTTTATCAAAAGCAGAGTGTGTTTCTTGTAAAGTGAGCTAGAGTTTGTTTCCCAGTCCTACATGGAGTGGAATCACATGCAGTTTCTGGTCCTACTAGCAAGATTTGTTTTCTGGTAAGAAGAGTCACTATTGCGCTGCCATTGCCATACACAGGACAAATAGCACTGGCGTCTGTTCCCAGTAAGTACAGAGTATTGAACTGAAGAGGATCTACTGTTCTTGTCAGTTTACTAAGCAGAGTTGAACTAGATATGGTCCGTGTGTGTAGGAAGCACAGTTCTTTTGTTCTTAGCAAGCTCACTGTTTGGACCCCATAGGAAACACAGTAGAGTAGAAGAGTGCTCTTTTCTCTAAAGCAGAGTGTGTTTCTTGTAAGGCAAGCTACCGTTTGTTTCCCAGTCCTAAATGGAGTGGAATCACATGCAGTTTCTGGTCCTATGAGCAAGAGTTGTTTTCTGGTAAGGAAAGTCACTATTGCGCTCCCATTGCCATACACAGTGCAAATAGCCCTCCCGTCTGTTCCCAGCAAGTACAGTGTATTGGACTGAAGAGGAGCTACTGTTCTTCTCAGTTTCCTAAGCAGAGTTGAACTAGATATGGTCCGTGTGTGTAGGAAGCACAGTTCTTTTGTTCCGAGCAAGCTCACTGTTCTGGCCCTATAGGAAACACAGTAGAGTAGAAGAGTGCTCTTTTCTCAAAAGCAGAGTGTGTTTCTTGTAAAGCGAGCTAGAGTTTGTTTCCCCGTCCTAAATGGAGTTGAATCACATGCAGTTTCTTGTCCTACGAGCAAGAGTTGTTTTCTGGTAAGAAGAGTCACTATTGCGCTGCCATTGCCATACACAGGATAAATAGCACTGGCGTCTGTTCCCAGCAAGTACAGTGTATTGGATTGAAGAGGATATACTGTTCTTGTCAGGTTCCTAAGCAGACTTGAACTAGATATGGCCGTGTGAGTAGGAAGTATAGTTTTTTTGTTCTGAGCAAGCTCAATGTTCGGAACACATAGGAAACACAGTAGAGTAGAAGAGTGCTCTTTTCTCAAAAGCAGAGTGTGTTTCATGTAAGGCGAGCTAGCGTTTGTTTCCCAGTCCTAAATGGAGTTGAGTCACATGCAGTTTTTTGTCCTATGAGCAGGAGTTGTTTTCTGGTAAGGAAAGTCACTATTGTGCTCCCCTTGCCATACATAGTGCAAATAGCTCTCACGTCGGTTCCCAGCAAGTACAGTGTATCGGACTGAAGAGGAGCTAATGTTCTTGTCAGTTTCCTAAGAAGAGTTGAACTAGATATGGCCCGCGTGTGTAGGAAGCACAGTTCTTTTGTTCTGAGCAAGCTCACTGTTTGGACCCCATAGGAAACACAGTAGAGTAGAAGAGTGCTCTTTTGTCTAAAGCAGAATGTGTTTCTTGTAAGGCGAGCTAGCGTTTGTTTCCCAGTCCTAAATGGAGTGGAATCACATGCAGTTTCTGGTCCTACAAGCAGGAGTTGTTTTCTGGTAAGGAAAGTCACTATTGCGCTCCCATTGCCATACACAGAGCAAATAGCCCCCCCGTCTGTTCCCAGCAAGTACAGTGTATTGGACTGAAAATGAGCTACTGTTCTTCTCAGTTTCCTAAGCAGAGTTGAACTAGATATGGCCCGTGTGTGTAGGAAGTACAGTTCTTTTTTTCTGAGCAAGCTCACTGTTCTGGCCCTATAAGAAACACAGAAGAGTAGAAGAGTGCTCTTTTATCAAAAGCAGAGTGTGTTTCTTGTAAAGCGAGCTAGAGTTTGTTTCCCAGTCCTACATGGAGTGGAATCACATGCAGTTTCTGGTCCTACTAGCAAGATTTGTTTTCTGGTAAGAAGAGTCACTATTGCGCTGCCATTGCCATACACAGGACAAATAGCACTGGCGTCTGTTCCCAGTAAGTACAGAGTATTGAACTGAAGAGGATCTACTGTTCTTGTCAGTTTACTAAGCAGAGTTGAACTAGATATGGTCCGTTTGTGTAGGAAGCACAGTTCTTTTGTTCTTAGCAAGCTCACTCTTTGGACCACATAGGAAACACAGTAGAGTAGAAGAGTGCTCTTTTCTCTAAAGCAGAGTGTGTTTCTTGTAAGGCAAGCTACCGTTTGTTTCCCAGTCCTAAATGGAGTGGAATCACATGCAGTTTCTGGTCCTACGAGCAAGAGTTGTTTTCTGGTAAGGAAAGTCACTATTGCGCTCCCATTGCCATACACAGTGCAAATAGCCCTCCCGTCTGTTCCCAGCAAGTACAGTGTATTGGACTGAAGAGGAGCTACTGTTCTTCTCAGTTTCCTAAGCAGAGTTGAACTAGATATGGTCCGTGTGTGTAGGAAGCACAGTTCTTTTGTTCCGAGCAAGCTCACTGTTCTGGCCCTATAGGAAACACAGTAGAGTAGAAGAGTGCTCTTTTCTCAAAAGCAGAGTGTGTTTCTTGTAAAGCGAGCTAGAGTTTGTTTCCCCGTCCTAAATGGAGTTGAATCACATGCAGTTTCTTGTCCTACGAGCAAGAGTTGTTTTCTGGTAAGAAGAGTCACTATTGCGCTGCCATTGCCATACACAGGATAAATAGCACTGGCGTCTGTTCCCAGCAAGTACAGTGTATTGGATTGAAGAGGATATACTGTTCTTGTCAGGTTCCTAAGCAGACTTGAACTAGATATGGCCGTGTGAGTAGGAAGTATAGTTTTTTTGTTCTGAGCAAGCTCAATGTTCGGAACACATAGGAAACACAGTAGAGTAGAAGAGTGCTCTTTTCTCAAAAGCAGAGTGTGTTTCATGTAAGGCGAGCTAGCGTTTGTTTCCCAGTCCTAAATGGAGTTGAGTCACATGCAGTTTTTTGTCCTATGAGCAGGAGTTGTTTTCTGGTAAGGAAAGTCACTATTGTGCTCCCCTTGCCATACATAGTGCAAATAGCTCTCACGTCTGTTCCCAGCAAGTACAGTGTATCGGACTGAAGAGGAGCTAATGTTCTTGTCAGTTTCCTAAGAAGAGTTGAACTAGATATGGCCCGCGTGTGTAGGAAGCACAGTTCTTTTGTTCTGAGCAAGCTCACTGTTTGGACCCCATAGGAAACACAGTAGAGTAGAAGAGTGCTCTTTTGTCTAAAGCAGAATGTGTTTCTTGTAAGGCGAGCTAGCGTTTGTTTCCCAGTCCTAAATGGAGTGGAATCACATGCAGTTTCTGGTCCTACAAGCAGGAGTTGTTTTCTGGTAAGGAAAGTCACTATTGCGCTCCCATTGCCATACACAGGGCAAATAGCCCTCCCGTCTGTTCCCAGCAAGTACAGTGTATTGGACTGAAAATGAGCTACTGTTCTTCTCAGTTTCCTAAGCAGAGTTGAACTAGATATGGCCCGTGTGTGTAGGAAGTACAGTTCTTTTTTTCTGAGCAAGCTCACTGTTCTGGCCCTATAGGAAACACAGAAGAGTAGAAAAGTGCTCTTTTATCAAAAGCAGAGTGTGTTTCTTGTAAAGCGAGCTAGAGTTTGTTTCCCAGTCCTAAATGGAGTGGAATCACATGCAGTTTCTGGTCCTACTAGCAAGATTTGTTTTCTGGTAAGAAGAGTCACTATTGCGCTGCCATTGCCATACACAGGACAAATAGCACTGGCGTCTGTTCCCAGCAAGTACAGTGTATTGGACTGTAGAGGATCTACTGTTCTTGTCAGGTTCCTAAGCAGAATTGAACTAGATATGGCCGTGTGTGTAGGAAGCACAGTTCTTTTGTTCTGAGCAAGCTCACTTTTCGGAACACATAGGAAACACAGTAGAGTAGAAGAGTGCTCTTTTCTCAAAAGCAGAGTGTGTTTTTGTAAGGCGAGCTAGCGTTTGTTTCCTAGTCCTAAATGGAGTTGCATCACATGCAGTTTCTGGTCCTATGAACAAGAGTTGTTTTCTTGTAAGGAAAGTCACTATTGTGCTCCCATTGCCCTTACAAGGCAAATAGCACTCGCGTCTTTTCCCAGCAAGTACAGTGTATTGGACTGAATAGGAGCTACTGTTCTTGTCAGTTTACTAAGCAGAATTGAACTAGATATGGTCCGAGCGTGTAGGAAGCACAGTTCTTTTGTTCTGAGCAAGCTCACTGTTTGGACCCCATAGGAAACACAGTAGAGTAGAATTGTGCTCTTTTCTCAAAAGCAGAGTGTGTTTCATGTAAGGCGAGCTAGCATTTGTTTCCCAGTCCTAAATGGAGTTGATCATATGCAGTTTCTGGTCCTACAATCAAGAGTTGTTTTCTGGTAAGGAAAGTCACTATTGCGCTCCCATTGCCATACACAGTGCAAATAGCACTCGCGTCTGATCCCAGCAAGTACAGTGTATCGGACTGAAGAGGAGCTACTGTTCTTGTCAATGTCCTTAGCAGAGTTGAACTAGTTATGGCCCGTGTGTAGGAAGCACAGTTCTTTTGTTCTGAGCAAGCTCACTGTTCTGGCCCTATAGGAAACACAGTAGAGTGGAAGAGTGCTCTTTTCTCTAAAGCAGAGTGTGTTTCTTGGAAGGCGAGCTACCGTTTGTTTCCCAGTCCTAAATGGAGTTGAATCATATGCAGTTTTTAGTCCTACGAGCAAGAGTTGTTTTATGGTAAGAAGAGTCACTATTGTGCGGCCATTGCCATACACAGGACAAATAGCACTGGCGTCTGTTCCCAGCAAGTACAGTGTATTGGACTGAAGAGCATCTACTGTTCTTGTCAGGTTCCTAAGCAGAATTGAACTAGATATGGCCGTGTGTGTACGAAGCACAGTTCTTATGTTCTGAGGAAGGTCACTCGTCTGGCCCTATAGGAAACACAGTAGAGTAGAAGAGTGCTCTTTTCTCAAAAGCAGAGTGTGTTTTTGTAAGGCGAGCTAGCCTTTGTTTCCTAGTCCTAAATGGAGTTGAATCATAGGCAGTTTCTGGTCCTATGAACAAGAATTGTTTTCTGGTAAAAAAAAGTCACTATTGCGCTCCCATTGCCCTACACAAGGCAAATAGCACTCGCGTCTTTTCCCAGCAAGTACAGTGTATTGGCCTGAATAGGAGCTACTGTTCTTGTCAGTTTACTAAGCAGAGTTGAACTAGATATGGTCCGTGTGTGTAGGAAGCACAGTTCTTTTGTTCTGAGCAAGCTCACTGTTTGGACCACATAGGAAACACAGTAGAGTAGAAGAGTGCCCTTTTCTCTAAAGCAGAGTGTGTTTCTTGTAAGGCGAGCTAGCATTTGTTTCCCAGTCCTAAATGGAGTATAATCACATGCAGTTTCTGGTCCTACGAGCAAGAGTTGTTTTCTGGTAAGGAAAGTCACTATTGCGCTCCCATTGCCATACACAGTGCAAATAGCCCTCCCATCTTTTCCCAGCAAATGCAGTGTATTGGACTGAATAGGAGCTACTGTTCTTGTGAGTTTACTAAGCAGAATTGAACTAGATATGGTCCGAGCGTGTAGGAAGCACAGTTCTTTTGTTCTGAGCAAGCTCACTATTCGGACCCCATAGGAAACACAGTAGAGTAGAAGGGTGCTCTTTTCTCAAAAGCAGAGTGTGTTTCATGTAAGGCGAGCTAGCATTTGTTTCCCAGTCCTAAATGGAGTTGATCATATGCAGTTTCTGGTCCTACGATCAAGAGTTGTTTTCTGGTAAGGAAAGTCACTATTGTGCTCCCATTGCCATACACAGTGCAAATAGCACTCGCGTCTGTTCCCAGTAAGTACGGTGTATCGGAATGAAGAGGAGCTACTGTTCTTGTCAATGTCCTAAGCAGAGTTGAACTAGTTATGGCCCGTGTGTAGGAAGCACAGTTCTTTTGTTCTGAGCAAGCTCACTGTTCTGGCCCTATAGGAAACACAGTAGAGTGGAAGAGTGCTCTTTTCTCAAAAGCAGAGTGTGTTTCTTGTAAGGCGAGCTAGCGTTTGTTTCCCAGTCCTAAATGGAGTTGAATCACATGCAGTTTCTAGTCCTACGAGCAAGAGTTGTTTTATGGTAAGAAGAGTCACTATTGCGCTGCCATTGCCATACATAGGACAAATAGCACTGGAGTCTGTTCCCAGTAAGTACAGGGTATTGGACTGAAGAGGATCTACTGTTCCTGTCAGATTCCTAAGCAGAATTGAACTAGATATGGCCGTGTGTGTAGGAAGCACAGTTCTTTTGTTCTGAGCAAGCTCACTGTTCGGACACCATAGGAAACACAGTAGAGTAGAAGAGTGCTCTTTTCTCTAAAGCAGAGTGTGTTTCCTGTAAGGCGAGCTAGCGTTTGTTTCCCAGGCCTAAATGGAGTTGAATCACATGCAGTTTCTGGTCCTAAGAGCAAGAGTTGATTTCTGGTAAGGAAAGTCACTATTGCGCTCCCATTGTCATACACAGTGCAAATAGCACATGCGTCTGTTCCCAGCAATTACAGTGTATTGGACTGAAGAGGAGCTACTGTTCTTGTCAGGGTCCTAAGCAGAGTTCAACTAGATAAGGCCCGTGTGTGTAGGAAGCACAGTTCTTATGTTCTGAGCAAGCTCACTGCTCTGGCCCCATAAGAAACACAGTAGAGTAGAAGAGTGCTCTTTTCGCTAAAGCAGAGTATGTTTCTTGTAAGGCGAGCTAGCGTTTGTTTCCCAGTCCTAAATGGAGTTGAGTCACATGCAGTTTTTTTTCCTACGAGCAAGAGTTTTTTTCTGGTAAGATGAGTCACTATTGTGCTCCAATTGCCATACACGGTGCAAATAGCACTCGCGTCTGTTCCCAGCATGTACAGTGTATCGGACTGAAGAGGAGCTACTATTCTTGTCAGTTTCCTAAGCAGAGTTGAACTAGATATGGCCCGTGTGTGTAGGAAGCACAGTTCTTTTGTTCTGAGCAAGCTCACTGTTCGGACCCCATAGGAAACACAGTAGAGTAGAAGAGTTCTCTTTTCTCAAAAGCAGAGTGTGTTTCATGTAAGGCGAGCTAGCATTTGTTTCCCAGTCCTAAATGGAGTTGAATCACATGCAGTTTCTGGTCCTACGAGCAAGGGTTGTTTTCTGGTAAGAAGAGTCACTATTGCGCTGCCATTGCCATACACAGGACAAATAGCACTGGCGTCTGTTCCCAGCAAGTACAGTGTATTGGTCTGAAGAGGATCTACTGTTCTTGTCAGGTTCCTAAAAAGACTTGAACTAGATATGGCCTTGTGTGTAGGAAGCACAGTTTTTTTGTTCTGAACAAGCTCACTTTTCGGAACACATAGGAAACACAGTAGACTAGAAGAGTGCTCTTTTCTCAAAAGCAGAGTGTGTTTCTTGGAAGGCGAGCTAGCATTTGTTTCCCAGTCCTAAATGGAGTTGACTCACATGCAGTTTTTTGTCCTACGAGCAAGAGTTGTTTTTTCGTAAGACAAGTCTCTATTGTGCTCCAATTGCCATACACAGTGCAAATAGCACTTGCGTCTGTTCCCCGCAAGTACAGGGTATTGGACTGAAGAGGAGCTACTGTTCTTGTTTGTTTCCTAAGCAGAGTTGAACTAGATATGGCCCGTGTGTGTAGGAAGCACAGTTCTTTTGTTCTGAGCAAGCTCACTGTTCGGACCCCATAGGAAGCACAGTAGAGTAGAAGAGTGCACTATTCTCAAAAGCAGAGTGTGTTTCATGTAAGGCGAGCTAAGACTTGTTCCCCAGTCCAAAATGGAGTTGAATCACATGCAGTTTCTGGTCCTACGAGCAAGAGTTGTTTTCTGGTAAGGAAAGTCACTATTGCGCTCCCATTGACATACACAGTGCAAATAGCACTCGCGTCTGTTCCCAGCAAGTACAGTGTATCGGAGTGAAGAGGAGCTACTGTTCTTGTCAGTTTCCTAAGCAGAGTTGAACTAGTTATGGGCCGTATGTAGGAAGCACAGTTCTTTTGTTTTGAGCAAGCTCTCTGTTCTGGTCCTATAGGAAACACAGTAGAGTAGAAGAGTGCTCTTTTCTCTAAAGCAGAGTGTGTTTCTTGTAAGGCGAGCTAGCGTTTGTTTCCCAGTCCTAAATGGAGTTGAATCACATGCAGTTTCTAGTCCTAAGAGCAAGAGTTGTTTTATGGTAAGAAGAGTCACTATTGCGCTGCCTTTGTCATAAACAGGACAAATAGCACTGGCGTCTGTTCCCAGCAAGTACAGTGTATCGGACTGAAGAGGATCTACTGTTCTTGTCAGTCTCCTAAGCAGAGTTGAACTAGATATGGCCCGTGTGTGTAGGAAGCACCGTTCTTATGTTATGAGCAAGCTCACTGTTCTGGCCCTATAGGAAACACAGTAGAGTAGAAGAGTGCTCTTTTCTCTAAAGCAGAGTGTGTTTCATGTAAGGCGAGCTAGCGTTTGTTTCCCAGTCCTAAATGGAGTTGAATCACATGAAGTTTCTAGTCCTAAGAGCGAGAGTTGTTTTCTGGTAAGAAGAGTCACTATTGCGCTGCCATTGCCATACACAGGACAAGTAGCACTGGCGTCTCTTCCCAGCAAGTACAGTGTATTGGACTGAAGAGGATCTACTGTTCTTGTCAGGTTCCTAAGCAGACTTGAACTAAAAATGGCCGTGTGAGTAGGAAGCACATTTTTTTGTCCCAGCAAGCTCATTGTTCGGAACACATAGGAAACACAGTAGACTAGAAGAGTGCTCTTTTCTCAAAAGCAGAGTGTGTTTCTTGGAAGTCGAGCTAGCGTTTGTTTTCCAGTCCTAAAGGAGTTGAGTCACATGCAGTTTTTTGTCCAACGAGCAAGAGTTGTTTTCTGGTAAGACAAGTCACTATTGTGCTCCAATTGCCATACACAGTGCAAATAGCACTCGCGTCTGTTCCCCGCAAGTACAGTGTATTGGACGGAAGAGGAGCTACTGTTCTTGTCAGTTTCCTAAGCAGAGTTGAACTAGATAAGGCCCGTGTGTGTAGGAAGCACAGTTCTTTTGTTCTGAGCAAGCTCACTGTTCGGACACCATAAGAAAGAAAGTAGAGTAGAAGAGTGCTCTTTTCTCAAAAGCAGAGTGTGTTTCTTGTAAGGATAGCTAGCGTTTGTTTCCCAGTCCTAAATGGAGTTGAATCACATGCAGTTTCTGGTCCTACGAGCAAGAGTTGTTTTCTGGTAAGGAAAGTCAATATTGTGCTCCTATTGCCATCCACAGTACAAAGAGCACTCGCGTCTTTTCCCAGCAAGTACAGAGTTTTGGACTGAAGAGGATCTACTGTTCTTGTCAGTTTCCTAAGCAGAGTTCAACTAGATATGGCCCGTGTGTAGGAAGCACAGTTCTTATGTTCTGAGCAAGCTCACTGTTCTGGCCCTATAGGAAACACAGTAGAGTAGAAGAGTGCTCTTTTCTCTAAAGCCGAGTGTGTTTCTTGTAAGGCGAGCTAGCGTTTGTTTCCCAATCCTAAATGGAGTTGAATCACATGCAGTTTCTGGTCCTACGAGCAAGAGTTGTTTTATGGTAAGACGAGTCACTATTGTGCTCCCATTGACAGACACAGTGCAAATAGCACTCGCGTCTCTTTCCAGCAAGTACAGTGTATCGGACTAAAGAGGAGCTACTGTTCTTGTCAGTTTCCTAAGCAGAGTTGAACTAGATATGGCCTTGTGAGTAGGAAGCACATTTTTTTTGTTCTGAGCAAGCTCACTGTTCGGAACATAGGAAACATAGTAGAGTACAAGAGTGCTCTTTTCTCAAAAGCAGAGTGTGTTTCTTGGAAGTCGAGCTAGCGTTTGTTTCCCAGTTAAATGGAGTTGAGTCACATGCAGTTTTTTGTCCTACGAGCAAGAGTTGTTTTCTGGTAAGAGAAGTCACTATTGTGCTCCAATGCCATACACAGTGCAAATAGCACTCGCGTCTGTTCCCTGCAAGTACAGTGTATTGGACTGAAGAGGAGCTAGTGTTCTTCTCAGTTTCCTAAGCAGAGTTGAACTAGATATGGCCCGTGTGTAGGAAGCACAGTTCTTTTGTTCTGAGCAAGCTCACTGTTCTGGCCCTATAGGAAACACAGTAGAGTAGAAGAGTGCTCTTTTCTCTAAAGCAGAGTGTGTTTCTTGTAAGGTGAGCTAGCTTTTGTTTGCCAGTCCTAAATGGAGTTGAATCACATGCAGTTTCTGGTCCTACAAGCAAGAGTTGTTTTCTGGTAAGAAGAGTCACTACTGCGCTGCCATTGCCATACACAGGACAAACAGCACTGGCATCTGTTCCCAGTAAGTACAGTGTATTGGACTGAAGAGGATCTACTGTTCTTGTCAGGTTCCTAAGCAGACTTGAACTAGATATGGCCGTGTGTGTAGGAAGCACAGTTTTTTTGTTCTGAGCAAGCTAACTTTTCGGAACACCTAGGAAACACAGAAGAGTAGAAGAGTGCTCTTTTCTCAAAAGCAGAGTGTGTTTCTTTTAAAGCGAGCTAGAGTTTGTTTCCCAGTCCTAAATGGAGTGGAATCACATGCAGTTTCTGGTCCTACGAGCAAGAGTTGTTTTCTGGTAAGAAGAGTCACTATTGCGCTGCCTTTGCCATACACAGGACAAATAGCACTGGCGACTGTTCCCAGCAAGTATAGTGTATTGGACTGAGGAGGATCTACTGTTCTTGTCAGGTTCCTAAGCAGAATTGAACTAGATATGGCCGTGTGTGTAGGAAGCACAGTTCTTTTGTTCTGAGCAAGCTCACTGTTTGGACCCCATAGGAAACACAGTAGAGTAGAAGAGTGCTCTTTTCTCAAAAGCAGAGTGTGTTTCTTGTAAGTCGAGCTAGCGTTTGTTTCCCAGTCCTAAATGGAGTTGAGTCACATGCAGTTTTTTGTCCTACGAGCAAGAGTTGTTTTCTGGTAAGACGAGTCACTATTGTGCTCCAATGCCATACACAGTGCAAATAGCACTCGCGTCTGTTCCCCGCAAGTACAGTGTATCGGACTGAAGAGGAGCTACTGTTCTTGTTTGTTTCCTAAGCAGAGTTGAACTAGATATGGCCCGTGTGTGTAGAAAGGACAGTTCTTTTGTTCTGAGCAAGCTCACTGTTCGGACCCCATAGGAAACACAGTAGAGTAGAAGAGTGCTCTTTTCTCAAAAGCAGAGTGTGTTTCTTGTAAGGCGAGCTAGCATTTGTTTCCCAGTCTAAATGGAGTAGAATCACATGCAGTTTCTAGTCCTACGAGCAAGAGTTGTTTTATGGTAAGAAGAGTCACTATTGCGCTGCCATTGCCATACACAGGACAAATAGCACTGGCGTCTGTTCCCAGCAAGTACAGTGTATTGTACAGAAGAGGATCTACTGTTCTTGTCAGGTTCCTAAGCAGAATTGAACTAGATATGGCCGTGTGTGTAGGAAGCACAGTTCTAATGTTCTGAGCAAGTTCACTCTTCTGGCTCTATAGGAAACACAGTAGAGTAGAAGAGTGCACTTTTCTCAAAAGCAGAGTGTGTTTCTTGTAAGGCGAGCTAGCGTTTGTTTCCCAGTCCTAAATGGAGTTGAATCCCATGCAGTTTCTAATCCTACGAGCAAGGGATGTTTTATGGTAAGAAGAGTCACTATTGCGCTGCCATTGCCACACACAGGACAAATAGCACTGGCGTCTGTTCCCCGCAAGTACAGTGTATTGTACAGAAGAGGATCTACTGTTCTTGTCAGGTTCCTAAGCAGAATTGAACTAGATATGGCCGTGTGTGTAGGAAGCACAGTTCTAATGTTCTGAGCAA
Source organism: Peromyscus eremicus (assembly GCF_949786415.1). Taxonomy (NCBI): domain Eukaryota; kingdom Metazoa; phylum Chordata; class Mammalia; order Rodentia; family Cricetidae; genus Peromyscus; species Peromyscus eremicus. The sequence continues at coordinate 139,220 of NW_026734444.1, read as the reverse complement.
GTTCACTCTTCTAGCTCTATAGGAATCACAGTAGAGTAGAAGAGTGCTCTTTTCTCAAAAGCAGAGTGTGTTTCTTGGAAGTCGAGCTAGCATTTGATTCCTAGTCCTAAATGGAGTTGAGTCACATGCAGTTTTTTGTCCTTCGAGCAAGAGTTGTTTTCTGGTAAGACAAGTCACTATTGTGCTCCAATTGCCATACACACTGCAAATAGCACTCGCGTCTGTTCCCTGCAAGTACAGTGTATTGGAAGGAAGAGGAGCTATTGTTCTTGTCAGTTTACTAAGCAGAGTTGAACTAGATATGGCCCGTGTGTGCCGGAAGCACAATTCTTTTGTTCTGAGCAAGGTCACTGTTCGGACCCCATAGGAAACACAGTAGAGTAGAAGAGTGCTCTTTTCTCAAAAGCAGAGAGTGTTTCATGTAAGGCGAGCTAGCGTTTGTTTCCCAGTCCTAAATGGAGTTGAATCACATGCAGTTTCTGGTCCTAAGAGCAAGAATTGTTTTCTGGTAAGGAAAGTCACTATTGTGCTCCCCTTGCCATACATAGTGCAAATAGCTCTCACGTCTGTTCCCAGCAAGTACAGTGTATCGGACTGAAGAGGAGCTACTGTTCTTGTCAGTTTTTTAAGGAGAGTTGAACTAGATATGGCCCGCATGTGTATGAAGCACAGTGCTTTTGTTCTGAGCAAGCTCACTGTTTGGACCCCATAGGAAACACAGTAGAGTAGAAGAGTGCTCTTTTCTCTAAAGCAGAATGTGTTTCTTGTAAGGCGAGCTAGCGTTTGTTTCCCAGTCCTAAATGGAGTGGAATCACATGCAGTTTCTGGTCCTACGAGCAGGAGTTGTTTTCTGGTAAGGAAAGTCACTATTGCGCTCCCATTGCCATACACAGGGCAAATAGCCCTCCCGTCTGTTCCCAGCAAGTACAGTGTATTGGACTGAAAAGGAGCTACTGTTCTTCTCAGTTTCCTAAGCAGAGTTGAAATAGTAATGGCCCGTGTGTGTAGGAAGTACAGTTCTTTTTTTCTGAGCAAGCTCACTGTTCTGGCCCTATAGGAAACACAGAAGAGTAGAAGAGTGATCTTTTCTCAAGAGCAGAGTGTGTTTCTTGTAAAGCGAGCTAGAGTTTGTTTCCCAGTCCTCAATGGAGTGGAATCACATGCAGTTTCTGGTCCTACGACCAAGAGTTGTTTTCTGGTAAGAAGAGTCACTATTGCGCTGCCATTGCCATACACAGGACAAATAGCACTGGCGTCTGTTCCCAGCAGTGTATTGGACTGAAGAGGATCTACTGTTCTTGTCAGGTTCCTAAGCAGACTTGAACTAGAAATGGCCGTGTGAGTAGGAAGCACATTTTTTTTGTCCCAGCAAGCTCACTGTTCGGAACACATAGAAAACACAGTAGAATAGAAGAGTGCTCTTTTATCAAAAGCAGAGTCTGTTTCTTGGAAGTCGAGGTAGCGTTTGTTTTCCAGTCCTAAAGGAGTTGAGTCACATGCAGTTTTTTGTCCAACGAGCAAGAGTTGTTTTCTGGTAAGACAAGTCACTATTGTGCTCCAATTGCCATACACAGTGCAAATAGCACTCGCGTCTGTTCCCCGCAAGTACAGTGTATTGGACGGAAGAGGATCTACCATTCTTGTCAGTTTCCTACGCAGAGTTGAACTAGATATGGCCCGTGTGTGTAGGAAGCACAGTTCTTTTGTTCTGAGCAAGCTCACTGTTCGGACACCATAGGAAGCACAGTAGAGTAGAAGAGTGCTCTTTTCTCAAAAGCAGAGTGTGTTTCACGTAAGGCGAGCTAGCATTTGTTTCCCAGTCCTAAATGGAGTTGAATCACATGCAGTTTCTGGTCTTACGAGCAAGAGTTGTTTTCTGGTAAGGAAAGTCACTATTGCGCTCCCATTGCCATACACAGTGCAAATAGCACTCGCGTCTGTTCCCAGCAAGTACAGTATATCGGACTGAAGAGGAGCTACTGTTCTTGTCAGTTTCCTAAGCAGAGTTGAACTAGATATGGCCCGTGTGTAGGAAGCACAATTCTTTTGTTCTGAGCAAGCTCACTGTTCTGGCCCAATAGGAAACACAGTAGAGTAGAAGAGTGCTCTTTTCTCAAAAGCAGAGTGTGTTTCTTCTAAGGCGAGCTAGCATTTGTTTCCCAGTCCTAAATGGAGTTGAATCACATGCAGTTTCTGGTCCTACGAGCAAGAGTTGTTTTCTGGTAAGGAAAGTCACTATTGCACTCCCATTGCCATACACAGTGCAAATAGCACTCGCGTCTGTTCCCAGCAAGTACAGTGTATCAGACTGAAGAGGAGCTACTGTTCTTGTCAGTTTCCTAGGCAGAGTTGAACTAGTTATGGCCCGTGTGTAGGAAGCACAGTTCTTTTGTTCTGAGCAAGCTCACTGTTCTGGCCCTATAGGAAACACAGTAGAGTAGAAGAGTGCTCTTTTCTCAAAAGCAGAGTGTATTTATTGTTAGTCGAGCTAGCATTTGTTTCCCAGTCCTAAATGGAGTGGAATCACATGCAGTTTCTGGTCCTACGAGCAAGAGTTGATTTCTGGTAAGGAAAGTCACTATTGCGCTCCCATTGTCATACACAGTGCAAATAGCACATGCGTCTGTTCCCAGCAATTACAGTGTATTGGACTGAAGAGGAGCTACTGTTCTTGTCAAGGTCCTAAGCAGAGTTCAACTAGATAAGGCCCGTGTGTGTAGGAAGCACAGTTCTTATGTTCTGAGCAAGCTCACTGCTCTGGCCCCATAGGAAACACAGTAGAGTAGAAGAGTGCTCTTTTCGCTAAAGCAGAGTATGTTTCTTGTAAGGCGAGCTAGCGTTTGTTTCCCAGTCCTAAATGGAGTTGAGTCACATGCAGTTTTTTTTCCTACGAGCAAGAGTTTTTTTCTGGTAAGATGAGTCACTATTGTGCTCCAATTGCCATACACGGTGCAAATAGCACTCGCGTCTGTTCCCAGCATGTACAGTGTATCGGACTGAAGAGGAGCTACTATTCTTGTCAGTTTCCTAAGCAGAGTTGAACTAGATATGGCCCGTGTGTGTAGGAAGCACAGTTCTTTTGTTCTGAGCAAGCTCACTGTTCGGACCCCATAGGAAACGCAGTAGAGTAGAAGAGTTCTCTTTTCTCAAAAGCAGAGTGTGTTTCATGTAAGGCGAGCTAGCATTTGTTTCCCAGTCCTAAATGGAGTTGAATCACATGCAGTTTCTGGTCCTACGAGCAAGGGTTGTTTTCTGGTAAGAAGAGTCACTATTGCGCTGCCATTGCCATACACAGGACAAATAGCACTGGCGTCTGTTCCCAGCAAGTACAGTGTATTGGTCTGAAGAGGATCTACTGTTCTTGTCAGGTTCCTAAAAAGACTTGAACTAGATATGGCCTTGTGTGTAGGAAGCACAGTTTTTTTGTTCTGAACAAGCTCACTTTTCGGAACACATAGGAAACACAGTAGACTAGAAGAGTGCTCTTTTCTCAAAAGCAGAGTGTGTTTCTTGGAAGGCGAGCTAGCATTTGTTTCCCAGTCCTAAATGGAGTTGACTCACATGCAGTTTTTTGTCCTACGAGCAAGAGTTGTTTTTTCGTAAGACAAGTCTCTATTGTGCTCCAATTGCCATACACAGTACAAATAGCACTTGCGTCTGTTCCCCGCAAGTACAGGGTATTGGACTGAAGAGGAGCTACTGTTCTTGTTTGTTTCCTAAGCAGAGTTGAACTAGATATGGCCCGTGTGTGTAGGAAGCACAGTTCTTTTGTTCTGAGCAAGCTCACTGTTCGGACCCCATAGGAAGCACAGTAGAGTAGAAGAGTGCACTATTCTCAAAAGCAGAGTGTGTTTCATGTAAGGCGAGCTAAGACTTGTTCCCCAGTCCAAAATGGAGTTGAATCACATGCAGTTTCTGGTCCTAAGAGCAAGAGTTGTTTTCTGGTAAGGAAAGTCACTATTGCGCTCCCATTGACATACACAGTGCAAATAGCACTCGCGTCTGTTCCCAGCAAGTACAGTGTATCGGAGTGAAGAGGTGCTACTGTTCTTGTCAGTTTCCTAAGCAGAGTTGAACTAGTTATGGGCCGTATGTAGGAAGCACAGTTCTTTTGTTTTGAGCAAGCTCTCTGTTCTGGTCCTATAGGAAACACAGTAGAGTAGAAGAGTGCTCTTTTCTCTAAAGCAGAGTGTGTTTCTTGTAAGGCGAGCTAGCGTTTGTTTCCCAGTCCTAAATGGAGTTGAATCACATGCAGTTTCTAGTCCTAAGAGCAAGAGTTGTTTTATGGTAAGAAGAGTCACTATTGCGCTGCCTTTGTCATAAACAGGACAAATAGCACTGGCGTCTGTTCCCAGCAAGTACAGTGTATCGGACTGAAGAGGATCTACTGTTCTTGTCAGTCTCCTAAGCAGAGTTGAACTAGATATGGCCCGTGTGTGTAGGAAGCACCGTTCTTATGTTCTGAGCAAGCTCACTGTTCTGGCCCTATAGGAAACACAGTAGAGTAGAAGAGTGCTCTTTTCTCTAAAGCAGAGTGTGTTTCATGTAAGGCGAGCTAGCGTTTGTTTCCCAGTCCTAAATGGAGTTGAATCACATGAAGTTTCTAGTCCTAAGAGCGAGAGTTGTTTTCTGGTAAGAAGAGTCACTATTGCGCTGCCATTGCCATACACAGGACAAGTAGCACTGGCGTCTCTTCCCAGCAAGTACAGTGTATTGGACTGAAGAGGATCTACTGTTCTTGTCAGGTTCCTAAGCAGACTTGAACTAGAAATGGCCGTGTGAGTAGGAAGCACATTTTTTTGTCCCAGCAAGCTCATTGTTCGGAACACATAGGAAACACAGTAGACTAGAAGAGTGCTCTTTTCTCAAAAGCAGAGTGTGTTTCTTGGAAGTCGAGCTAGCGTTTGTTTTCCAGTCCTAAAGGAGTTGAGTCACATGCAGTTTTTTGTCCAACGAGCAAGAGTTGTTTTCTGGTAAGAAAAGTCACTATTGTGCTCCAATTGCCATACACAGTGCAAATAGCACTCGCGTCTGTTCCCCGCAAGTACAGTGTATTGGACGGAAGAGGAGCTACTGTTCTTGTCAGTTTCCTAAGCAGAGTTGAACTAGATAAGGCCCGTGTGTGTAGGAAGCACAGTTCTTTTGTTCTGAGCAAGCTCACTGTTCGGACACCATAAGAAAGAAAGTAGAGTAGAAGAGTGCTCTTTTCTCAAAAGCAGAGTGTGTTTCTTGTAAGGATAGCTAGCGTTTGTTTCCCAGTCCTAAATGGAGTTGAATCACATGCAGTTTCTGGTCCTACGAGCAAGAGTTGTTTTCTGGTAAGGAAAGTCAATATTGTGCTCCTATTGCCATCCACAGTACAAAGAGCACTCGCGTCTTTTCCCAGCAAGTACAGAGTTTTGGACTGAAGAGCATCTACTGTTCTTGTCAGTTTCCTAAGCAGAGTTCAACTAGATATGGCCCGTGTGTAGGAAGCACAGTTCTTATGTTCTGAGCAAGCTCACTGTTCTGGCCCTATAGGAAACACAGTAGAGTAGAAGAGTGCTCTTTTCTCTAAAGCCGAGTGTGTTTCTTGTAAGGCGAGCTAGCGTTTGTTTCCCAATCCTAAATGGAGTTGAATCACATGCAGTTTCTGGTCCTACGAGCAAGAGTTGTTTTATGGTAAGACGAGTCACTATTGTGCTCCCATTGACAGACACAGTGCAAATAGCACTCGCGTCTCTTTCCAGCAAGTACAGTGTATCGGACTAAAGAGGAGCTACTGTTCTTGTCAGTTTCCTAAGCAGAGTTGAACTAGATATGGCCTTGTGAGTAGGAAGCACATTTTTTTTTGTTCTGAGCAAGCTCACTGTTCGGAACATAGGAAACATAGTAGAGTACAAGAGTGCTCTTTTCTCAAAAGCAGAGTGTGTTTCTTGGAAGTCGAGCTAGCGTTTGTTTCCCAGTTAAATGGAGTTGAGTCACATGCAGTTTTTTGTCCTACGAGCAAGAGTTGTTTTCTGGTAAGAGAAGTCACTATTGTGCTCCAATGCCATACACAGTGCAAATAGCACTCGCGTCTGTTCCCTGCAAGTACAGTGTATTGGACTGAAGAGGAGCTAGTGTTCTTCTCAGTTTCCTAAGCAGAGTTGAACTAGATATGGCCCGTGTGTAGGAAGCACAGTTCTTTTGTTCTGAGCAAGCTCACTGTTCTGGCCCTATAGGAAACACAGTAGAGTAGAAGAGTGCTCTTTTCTCTAAAGCAGAGTGTGTTTCTTGTAAGGTGAGCTAGCTTTTGTTTGCCAGTCCTAAATGGAGTTGAATCACATGCAGTTTCTGGTCCTACAAGCAAGAGTTGTTTTCTGGTAAGAAGAGTCACTACTGCGCTGCCATTGCCATACACAGGACAAACAGCACTGGCATCTGTTCCCAGTAAGTACAGTGTATTGGACTGAAGAGGATCTACTGTTCTTGTCAGGTTCCTAAGCAGACTTGAACTAGATATGGCCGTGTGTGTAGGAAGCACAGTTTTTTTGTTCTGAGCAAGCTCACTTTTCGGAACACCTAGGAAACACAGAAGAGTAGAAGAGTGCTCTTTTCTCAAAAGCAGAGTGTGTTTCTTTTAAAGCGAGCTAGAGTTTGTTTCCCAGTCCTAAATGGAGTGGAATCACATGCAGTTTCTGGTCCTACGAGCAAGAGTTGTTTTCTGGTAAGAAGAGTCACTATTGCGCTGCCTTTGCCATACACAGGACAAATAGCACTGGCGACTGTTCCCAGCAAGTATAGTGTATTGGACTGAGGAGGATCTACTGTTCTTGTCAGGTTCCTAAGCAGAATTGAACTAGATATGGCCGTGTGTGTAGGAAGCACAGTTCTTTTGTTCTGAGCAAGCTCACTGTTTGGACCCCATAGGAAACACAGTAGAGTAGAAGAGTGCTCTTTTCTCAAAAGCAGAGTGTGTTTCTTGTAAGTCGAGCTAGCGTTTGTTTCCCAGTCCTAAATGGAGTTGAGTCACATGCAGTTTTTTGTCCTACGAGCAAGAGTTGTTTTCTGGTAAGACGAGTCACTATTGTGCTCCAATGCCATACACAGTGCAAATAGCACTCGCGTCTGTTCCCCGCAAGTACAGTGTATCGGACTGAAGAGGAGCTACTGTTCTTGTTTGTTTCCTAAGCAGAGTTGAACTAGATATGGCCCGTGTGTGTAGAAAGGACAGTTCTTTTGTTCTGAGCAAGCTCACTGTTCGGACCCCATAGGAAACACAGTAGAGTAGAAGAGTGCTCTTTTCTCAAAAGCAGAGTGTGTTTCTTGTAAGGTGAGCTAGCATTTGTTTCCCAGTCTAAATGGAGTAGAATCACATGCAGTTTCTAGTCCTACGAGCAAGAGTTGTTTTATGGTAAGAAGAGTCACTATTGCGCTGCCATTGCCATACACAGGACAAATAGCACTGGCGTCTGTTCCCAGCAAGTACAGTGTATTGTACAGAAGAGGATCTACTGTTCTTGTCAGGTTCCTAAGCAGAATTGAACTAGATATGGCCGTGTGTGTAGGAAGCACAGTTCTAATGTTCTGAGCAAGTTCACTCTTCTGGCTCTATAGGAAACACAGTAGAGTAGAAGAGTGCACTTTTCTCAAAAGCAGAGTGTGTTTCTTGTAAGGCGAGCTAGCGTTTGTTTCCCAGTCCTAAATGGAGTTGAATCCCATGCAGTTTCTAATCCTACGAGCAAGGGATGTTTTATGGTAAAAAGAGTCACTATTGCGCTGCCATTGCCACACACAGGACAAATAGCACTGGCGTCTGTTCCCCGCAAGTACAGTGTATTGTACAGAAGAGGATCTACTGTTCTTGTCAGGTTCCTAAGCAGAATTGAACTAGATATGGCCGTGTGTGTAGGAAGCACAGTTCTAATGTTCTGAGCAAGTTCACTCTTCTAGCTCTATAGGAATCACAGTAGAGTAGAAGAGTGCTCTTTTCTCAAAAGCAGAGTGTGTTTCTTGGAAGTCGAGCTAGCATTTGATTCCTAGTCCTAAATGGAGTTGAGTCACATGCAGTTTTTTGTCCTACGAGCAAGAGTTGTTTTCTGGTAAGACAAGTCACTATTGTGCTCCAATTGCCATACACACTGCAAATAGCACTCGCGTCTGTTCCCTGCAAGTACAGTGTATTGGAAGGAAGAGGAGCTATTGTTCTTGTCAGTTTACTAAGCAGAGTTGAACTAGATATGGCCCGTGTGTGCAGGAAGCACAATTCTTTTGTTCTGAGCAAGGTCACTGTTCGGACCCCATAGGAAACACAGTAGAGTAGAAGAGTGCTCTTTTCTCAAAAGCAGAGAGTGTTTCATGTAAGGCGAGCTAGCATTTGTTTCCCAGTCCTAAAAGGAGTTGAATCTCATGCAGTTTCTGGTCTTACAAGCAAGAGTTGTTTTCTGGTAAGGAAAGTCACTATTGCGCTCCCATTGACATACACAGTGCAAATAGCACTCGCGTCTGTTCCCAGCAAGTACAGTGTATCGGACTGAAGAGGAGCTACTGTTCTTGTCAGTTTCCTAAGCAGAGTTGAACTAGATATGGCCCCTGTGTAGGAAGCACAGATCTTTTGTTCTGAGCAAACTCACTGTTCTGGCCCTATAGGAAACACAGTAGAGTAGAAGAGTGCTCTTTTCTCTAAAGCAGAGTGTGTTTCTTGTAAGGCAAGCTAGCTTTTGTTTTCCAGTCCTAAATGGAGTTGAATCACATGCAGTTTCTGGTCCTACAAGCAAGAGTTGTTTTCTGGTAAGAAGAGTCACTATTACGCTGCCATTGCCATACACAGTGCAAATAGCACTGGCGTCTGTTCCCAGTAAGTACAGTGTATTGGACTGAAGAGGATCTACTGTACTTGTCAGGTTCCTAAGCAGAAGTGAACTAGATTTGGCCTTGTGTGTAGGAAGCACACTTCTTTTGTTCTGAGCAAGCTCACTGTTCAGACCCCATAGGAAACACAGTAGAGTAGAAGAGTGCTCTTTTCTCAAAAGCAGAGTGTGTTTCTTGTAAGTCGAGCTAGCGTTTGTTTCCCAGTCCTAAATGGAGTTGAGTCACATGCAGTTTTTTGTCCTACGAGCAAGAGTTGTTTTCTGGTAAGGCGAGTCACTATTGTGCTCCAATGCCATACAGAGTGCAAATAGCACTCGCGTCTGTTCCCCGCAAGTACAGTGTATCGGACTGAAGAGGAGCTACTGTTCTTGTTTGTTTCCTAAGCAGAGTTGAACTAGATATGGCCCGTGTGTGTAGAAAGCACAGTTTTTTTGTTCTGAGCAAGCTCACTGTTCGGACCCCATAGGAAACACAGTAGAGTAGAAGAGTGCTCTTTTCTCAAAAGCAGAGTGTGTTTCTTGTAAGGCGAGCTAGCATTTGTTTCCCAGTCCTAAATGGAGTTGAATCACATGCAGTTTCTGGTCCTACGAGCAAGAGATATTTTCTGGTAAGGAAAGTCACTATTGCGCTCCCATTGCCATACACAGTGCAAATAGCACTCACGTCTGTTCCCTGCAAGTACAGTGTATCAGACTGAAGAGGAGCTACTGTTCTGGTCAGTTTCCTAGGCAGAGTTGAACTAGTTATGGCCCGTGTGCAGGAAGCACAGTTCTTTTGTTCTGAGCAAGCTCACTGTTCTGGCCCTATAGGAAACACAATAGAGTAGAAGAGTGCTCTTTTCCCTGTAGTAGAGTGTGTTTCTTGTAAGGCAAGCTAGTGTTTGTTTCCCAGTCCTAAATGGAGTTGAATCACATGCAGTTTCTAGTCCTACGAGCAAGAGTTGTTTTATGGTAAGAAGAGTCACTATTGTGCTGCCATTGCCATACACAGGACAAATAGCACTGGCGTCTGTTCCCAGCAAGTACAGTATATCAGACTGAAAAGGAGCTACTGTTCTTGTCAGTTTCCTAGGCAGAGTTGAACTAGTTATGGCCCGTGTGTAGGAAGCACAGTTCTTTTGTTCTGAGCAAGCTCACTGTTCTGGCCCAATAGGAAACACAGTAGAGTAGAAGAGTGCTCTTTTCTCAAAAGCAGAGTGTGTTTCTTCTAAGGCGAGCTAGCATTTGTTTCCCAGTCCTAAATGGAGTTGAATCACATGCAGTTTCTGGTCCTACGAGCAAGAGTTGTTTTCTGGAAAGGAAAGTCACTATTGCACTCCCATTGCTATACACAGTGCAAATAGCACTCGCGTCTGTTCCCAGCAATTACAGTGTATTGGACTGAAGAGGAGCTATTGTTCTTGTCAGTTTCCTAAGCAGAGTTGAACTAGTTATGGGCCGTATGTAGGAAGCACAGTTCTTTTGTTTTGAGCAAGCTCTCTGTTCAGGCCCTATAGGAAACACAGTAGAGTAGAAGAGTGCTCTTTTCTCTAAAGCAGAGTGTGTTTCTTGTAAGGCGAGCTAGCGTTTGTTTCCCAGTCCTAAATGGAGTTGAATCACATGAAGTTTCTAGTCCTAAGAGCAAGAGTTGTTTTATGGTAAGAAGAGTCACTATTGCGCTGCCATTGCCATACACAGGACAAATAGCACTTGCGTCTGTTCCCAGCAAGTACAGTGTATTGGACTGAAGAGGATCTACTGTTCTTGTCAGTTTCCTAAGCAGAGTTGAACTAGATATGGCCCGTGTGTGTAGGAAGCACAGTTCTCTTGTTCTGAGCAAGCTCACTGTTCTGGCCCTATAGGAAGCACAGTAGAGTAGAAGAGTGCTCTTTTCTCAAAAGCAGAGTGTGTTTCATGTAAGGCTAGCTAGCATTTGTTTCCCAGTCCTAAATGGAGTTGAATCACATGCAGTTTCTGGTCCTACGAGCAAGAGTTGTTTTCTGGTAAGGAAAGTCACAATTGCGCTCCCATTGCCATACACAGTGCAAATAGCAATCGCGTCTGTTCCCATCAAGTACAGTGTATCGGACTGAAGAGGAGCTACTGTTCTTGTCAGTTTCCTAAGCAGAGTTGAATTAGTTATGGCCCGTGTGTAGGAAGCACAGTTCTTTTGTTCTGAGCAAGCTCACTGTTCTGGCCCTATAGAAAACACAGTAGAGTAGAAGATTGCTCTTTTCTCCAAAGCACCGTGTGTTTCTTGTAAAGCGAGCTAGAGTTTGTTTCCCAGTCCTAAATGGAGTGGAATCACATGCAGTTTCTGGTCCTACGAGCAAGAGTTGTTTTCTGGTAAGAAGAGTCACTATTGTGCTCCCTTGCCTTACACAGGACAAATAGCACTGGCGTCTCTTCCCAGCAAGTACAGTGTATTGGACTGAAGAGGATCTACTGTTCTTGTCAGGTTCCTAAGCAGACTTGAACTAGAAATGGCCGTGTGAGTAGGAAGCATATTTTTTTGTCCCAGCAAGCTCACTATTCGGAACACATAGGAAACACAGTAGAGTAGAAGAGTGCTCTTTTCTCAAAAGCAGAGTGTGTTTCTTGGAAGTCGAGCTAGCGTTTGTTTCCCAGTCCTAAATGGAGTTGAGTCACATGCAGTTTTTTGTCCTACGAGCAAGAGTTGTTTTCTGGTAAGACAAGTCACTATTGTGCTCCAATGCCATACACAGTGCAAATAGCACTCGCGTCTGTTCCCCGCAAGTACAGTGTATTGGACTGAAGAGGATCTACTGTTCTTGTCAGTTTCCTAAGCAGAGTTCAACTAGATATGGCCCGTGTGTAGGAAGCACAGTTCTTATGTTCTGAGCAAGCTCACTGTTCTGGCCCTATAGGAAACACAGTAGAGTAGAAGAGTGCTCTTTTCTCTAAAGCCGAGTGTGTTTCTTGTAAGGCGAGCTAGCGTTTGTTTCCCAATCCTAAATGGAGTTGAATCACATGCACTTTCTGGTCCTACGAGCAAGAGTTGTTTTCTGGTAAGACGAGTCACTATTGTGCTCCCATTGACATACACTGTGCAAATAGCACTCGCGTCTCTTTCCAGCAAGTACAGTGTATCGGACTAAAGAGGAGCTACTGTTCTTGTCAGTTTCCTAAGCAGAGTTGAACTAGATATGGCCGTGTGAGTAGGAAGCACATTATTTTTGTTCTGAGCAAGCTCACTGTTCGGAACACATAGGAAACACAGTAGAGTAGAAGAGTGCTCTTTTCTCAAAAGCAGTGTGTGTTTCTTATAAGGCGAGCTAGCGTTTGTTTCCCAGTCCTAAATGGAGTTGAATCACATGCAGTTTCTGGTCCTAAGAGCAAGAGTTGTTTTCTGGTAAGGAAAGTCACTATTGTGCTCCCCTTGCCATACATAGTGCAAATAGCTCTCATGTCTGTTCCCAGCAGTACAGTGTATCTGACTGAAGAGGAGCTACTGTTCTTGTCAGTTTCCTAAGCAGAGTTGAACTCGATATGGCCCGCATGTGTAGGAAGCACAGTTCTTTTGTTCTGAGCAAGCTCACTGTTTGGACCCCATAGGAAACACAGTAGAGTAGAAGAGTGCTCTTTTGTCTAAAGCAGAATGTGTTTCTTGTAAGGTGAGCTAGCGTTTGTTTCCCAGTCCTATATGGAGTGGAATCACATGCAGTTTCTGGTCCTACAAGCAGGAGTTGTTTTCTGGTAAGAAGAGTCACTATTGCGCTGCCATTGCCATACACAGGACTAATAGCACTGGCGTCTGTTCCCAGCAAGTACAGTGTATTGGACTGTAGAGGATCTACTGTTCTTGTCAGGTTCCTAAGCAGAATTGAACTAGATATGGCCGTGTGTGTAGGAAGCACAGTTCTTTTGTTCTGAGCAAGCTCACTTTTCGGAACACATAGGAAACACAGTAGAGTAGAAGAGTGCTCTTTTCTCAAAAGCAGAGTGTGTTTTTGTAAGGCGAGCTAGCGTTTGTTTCCTAGTCCTAAATGGAGTTGAATCACATGCAGTTTCTGGTCCTATGAACAAGAGTTGTTTTCTTGTAAGGAAAGTCACTATTGCGCTCCCATTGCCCTTTACAAGGCAAATAGCACTCGCGTCTTTTCCCAGCAAGTACAGTGTATTGGACTGAATAGGAGCTACTGTTCTTGTCAGTTTACTAAGCAGAATTGAACTAGATATGGTCCGAGCGTGTAGGAAACACAGTTCTTTTGTTCTGAGCAAGCTCACTATTCGGACCCCATAGGAAACACAGTAGAGTAGAAGAGTGTTCTTTTCTCAAAAGCAGAGTGTGTTTCATGTAAGGCGAGCTAGCATTTGTTTCCCAGTCCTAAATGGAGTTGATCATATGCAGTTTCTGGTCCTACGATCAAGAGTTGTTTTCTGGTAAGGAAAGTCACTATTGTGCTCCCATTGCCATACACAGTGCAAATAGCACTCGCGTCTGTTCCCAGTGAGTACAGTGTATCGGACTGAAGAGGAGCTACTGTTCTTGTCAATGTCCTAAGCAGAGTTGAACTAGTTATGGCCCGTGTGTAGGAAGCACAGTTCTTTTGTTCTGAGCAAGCTCACTGTTCTGGCCCTATAGGAAACACAGTAGAGTGGAAGAGTGCTCTTTTCTCTAAAGCAGAGTGTGTTTCTTGGAAGGCGAGCTAGCGTTTGTTTCCCAGTCCTAAATGGAGTTGAATCACATGCAGTATCTAGTCCTACGAGCAAGAGTTTTTTTTCTGGTAAGAAGAGTCACTATTGCACTGCCATTGCCATACATAGGACAAATAGCACTGGAGTCTGTTCCCAGCAAGTACAGGGTATTGTACTGAAGAGTATCTACTGTTCCTGTCAGGTTCCTAAGCAGAATTGAACTAGATATGGCCGTGTGTGTAGGAAGCACAGTTCTTTTGTTCTGAGCAAGCTCACTGTTCGGACACCATAGGAAACACAGTAGAGTAGAAGAGTGCTCTTTTCTCTAAAGCAGAGTGTGTTTCCTGTAAGGCGAGCTAGCGTTTGTTTCCCAGGCCTAAATGGAGTTGAATCACATGCAGTTTCTGGTCCTAAGAGCAAGAGTTGTTTTCTGGTAAGGAAAGTCACTATTGTGCTCCCCTTGCCATACATAGTGCAAATAGCTCTCACGTCTGTTCCCAGCAAGTACAGTGTATCGGACCGAAGAGGAGCTACTGTTCTTGTCAGTTTCCTAAGCAGAGTTGAACTAGATATGGCCCGCATGTTTAGGAAGCACAGTTCTTTTGTTCTGGGCAAGCTCACTGTTTGGACCCAATAGGAAACACAGTAGAGTAGAAGAGTGCTCTTTTATCTAAAACAGAATGTGTTTCTTGTAAGGCGAGCTAGCGTTTGTTTCCCAGTCCTAAATGGAGTGGAATCACATGCAGTTTCTGGTCCTACGAGCAGGATTTGTTTTCTGGTAAGACAAGTCACTATTGTGCTCCAATGCCATACACAGTGCAAACAGCACTCGCGTCTGTTCCCCGCAAGTACAGTGTATTGGACTGAAGAGGAGCTACTGTTCTTGTTGGTTTCCTAAGCAGAGTTGAACTAGATATGGCCCGTGTGTGTAGGAAGCACAGTTCTTTTGTTCTGAGCAAGCTCACTGTTCGGACCCGATAGGAAACACAATAGAGTAGAAGAGTGCTCTTTTCTCAAAAGCAGAGTGTGTTTTTGTAAGGCGAGCTAGCGTTTGTTTCCCAGTCCTAAATGGAGTTGAATCACATGCAGTATCTGGTCCTACGAGCAAGAGTTGTTTTCTGGTAAGAAGAGTCACTATTGCGCTGCCATTGCCATACACAGGACTAATAGCACTGGCGTCTGTTCCCAGCAAGTACAGTGTATTGGACTGTAGAGGATCTACTGTTCTTGTCAGGTTCCTAAGCAGAATTGAACTAGATATGGCCGTGTGTGTAGGAAGCACAGTTCTTTTGTTCTGAGCAAGCTCACTTTTCGGAACACATAGGAAACACAGTAGAGTAGAAGAGTGCTCTTTTCTCAAAAGCAGAGTGTGTTTTTGTAAGGCGAGATAGCGTTTGTTTCCTAGTCATAAATGGAGTTGAATCACATGCAGTTGCTGGTCCTATGAACAAGAGTTGTTTTCTGGTAAGGAAAGTCACTATTGTGCTCCCATTGCCCTTTACAAGGCAAATAGCTCTCGCGTCTTTTCCCAGCAAGTACAGTGTATTGGACTGAATAGGAGCAACTTTTCTTGTCAGTTGTCTAAGCAGAATTGAACTAGATATGGTCCGTGCGTGTAGGAAGCACAGTTCTTTTGTTCTGAGCAAGCTCACTGTTTGGACCTCATAGGAAACACAGTAGAGTAGAAGAGTGCTCTTTTCTCAAAAGCAGAGTGTGTTTCATGTAAGGCGAGCTAGCATTTGTTTCCCAGTCCTAAATGGAGTTGATCATATGCAGTTTCTGGTCCTACGATCAAGAGTTGTTTTCTAATAAGGAAAGTCACTATTGTGCTCTCATTGCCATACACAGTGCAAATAGCACTCGCGTCTGTTCCCAGCAAGTACAGTGTATCGGACTGAAGAGGAGCTACTGTTCTTGTCAGTTTCCTAAGCAGAGTTGAACTAGTTATGGCCCGTGTGTAGGAAGCACAGTTCTTTTGTTCTGAGCAAGCTCACTCTTCTGGCCCGAAAGGAAACACAGTAGAGTGTAAGAGTGCTCTTTTCTCTAAAGCAGAGTGTGTTTCTTGTAAGGCGAGCTACCGTTTGTTTCCTAGTCCTAAATGGAGTTGAATCACATGCAGTTTCTAGTCCTACGAGCAAGAGTTGTTTTCTGGTAAGAAGAGTCACTATTGCGCTGCCATTGCCATACATAGGACAAATAGCACTGGCGTCTGTTCCCAGCAAGTACAGTGTATTGGACTGAAGAGGATCTACTGTTCTTGTCAGGTTCCTAGAGCAGAATTGAACTAGATATGGCCGTGTGTGTAGGAAGCACAGTTCTTTTGTTATGAGCAAGCTCACTGTTCGGACACCATAGGAAACACAGTAGTGTAGAAGAGTGCTCTTTTCTATAAAGCAGAGTGTGTTTCTTGTAAGGCGAGCTAGCATTTGTTTCCCAGTCCTAAATGGAGTTGAATCACATGCAGTTTCTGGTCCTAAGAGCAAGAGTTGTTTTCTGGTAAGGAAAGTCACTATTGTGCTCCCCTTGCCATACATAGTGCAAATAGCTCTCACGTCTGTTCCCAGCAAGTACAGTGTATCGGACTGAAGAGGAGCTACTGTTCTTGTCAGTTTCCTAAGCAGAGTTGAACTAGATATGGCCCGTGTGTGTAGGAAGCACAGTTCTTTTGTTCTGAGCAAGCTCACTGTTTGGACCCCATAGGAAACACAGTAGAGTAGAAGAGTGCTCTTTTCTCTAAAGCAGAATGTGTTTCTTGTAAGGCGAGCTAGAGTTTGTTTCCCAGTCCTAAATGGAGTTGAATCCCATGCAGTTTCTGGTCCTACGAGCAAGAGTTGTTTTCTGGTAAGAAGAGTCACTATTGCGCCGCCATTGCCATACACAGGACAAATAGCACAGGCGTCTGTTCCCAGCAAGTACAGTGTACTGAACTGAAGAGGATCTACTGTTCTTGTCAGGTTCCTAAGCAGACTTGAACTAGATATGGCCGTGTGTGTAGGAAGCACAGTTTTTTTGTTCTGAGCAAACTCACTTTTCGGAACACATAGGAAACACAGAAGAGTAGAAGAGTGCTCTTTTCTCAAAAGCAGAGTGTGTTTTTGTAAGGCGAGCTAGTGTTTGTTTCCTAGTCCTAAATGGAGTTGAATCACATGCAGTTTCTGGTCCTATGAACAAGAGTTGTTTTCTGGTAAGGAAAGTCACTTTTGAGCTCCCATTGCCCTTTACAAGGCAAATAGCACTCGCGTCTTTTCCCAGCAAGTACAGTGTTTTGGACTGAATAGGAGCTACTGTTCTTGTCAGTTTACTAAGCAGAATTGAACTAGATATGGTCTGTGCATGTAGGAAGCACAGTTCTTTTATTCTGAGCAAGCTCACTGTTTGGACCCCATAGGAAACACAGTAGAGTAGAAGAGTGCTCTTTTCTAAAAAGCAGAGAGTGTTTCTTGTAAGGTGAGCTAGCTTTTGTTTCCCAGTCCTAAATTGTGTTGAATCACATGCAGTTTCTGATCCTACGAGCAAGAGTTGTTTTCTGGTATGAAGAGTCACTATTGCGCTGCCATTGCCATACACAGGACAAACAGCACTGGTGTCTGTTCCCAGCAATTACAGTGTACTGGACTGAAGAGGATCTACTGTCCTTGTCAGGTTCCTAAGCAGAATTGAACTAGATATGGCCGTGTTTAGGAAGCACAGTTCTTTTGTTCTGAGCAAGCTCACTGTTCTGGCCCTATAGGAAACACAGTAGAGTAGTAGAGTGCTCTTTTGTCAAAAGCAGAGTGTGTTTCTTGTAAGGCGAGCTAGCGTTTGTTTCCCAGTCCTAAATGGAGTTGAGTCACATGCAGTTTTTTGTCCTACGAGCAAGAGTTGTTTTCTGGTAAGACGAGTCACTATTGTGCTCCAATTATCATACACAGTGCAAATAGCACTCGCGTCTGTTCCCCGCAAGTACAGTGTATTGGACGGAAGAGGAGCTACTATTCTTGTCAGTTTCCTAAGCAGAGTTGAACTAGATATGCCCGTGTGTGTAGAAAGCACAGTTCTTTTGTTCTGAGCAAGCTCACTGTTCGGACCCCATAGGAAACACAGTAGAGTAGAAGTGTGCTCTTTTCTCTAAAGCAGAGTGTGTTTCATGTAAGGCGAGCTAGCATTTGTTTCCCAGTCCTAAATGGAGTTGAATCACATGAAGTTTCTGGTCTTACGAGCAAGAGTTGTTTTCTGGTAAGGAAAGTCACTATTGCGCTCCCATTGCCATACACAGTGCAAATAGCACTCGCTTCTGTTCCCAGCAAGTACAGCGTATCGGACTGAAGAAGAGCTACTGTTCTTGTCAGTTTCCTAAGCAGAGTTAAACTAGATATGGTCCGTGCGTGTAGGAAGCACAGTTCTTTTGTTCTGAGCAAGCTCACTCTTCTGGCCCTATAGGAAACACAGTAGAGTGGACGAGTGCTCTTTCTCTCAAGCAGAGTGTGTTTCTTGTAAGGCGAGCTAGCGTTTGTTTCCCAGTCCTAAATGGAGTTGAATCACATGCAGTTTCTAGTCCTACCAGCAAGAGTTGTTTTCTGGTAAGAAGAGTCACTATTGCGCTGCCATTGCCATACATAGGACAAATAGCACTGGCGTCTGTTCCCAGCAAGTACAGTGTATTGGACTGAAGAGGATCTACTGTTCTTGTCAGGTTCCTAAGCAGAATTGAACTAGATATGGCCGTGTGTGTAGGAAGCACAGTTCTTTTGTTCTGAGCAAGCTCACTGTTCGGACACCATAGGAAACACAGTAGTGTAGAAGAGTGCTCTTTTCTCTAAAGCAGAGTGTGTTTCTTGTAAGGCGAGCTAGCATTTGTTTCCCAGTCCTAAATGGAGTTGAATCACATGCAGTTTCTGGTCCTAAGAGCAAGAGTTGTTTTCTGGTAAGGAAAGTCACTATTGTGCTCCCCTTGCCATACATAGTGCAAATAGCTCTCACGTCTGTTCCCAGCAAGTACAGTGTATCGGACTGAAGAGGAGCTACTGTTCTTGTCAGTTTCCTAAGCAGAGTTGAACTAGATATGGCCCGCATGTGTATGAAGCACAGTGCTTTTGTTCTGAGCAAGCTCACTGTTTGGACCCCATAGGAAACACAGTAGAGTAGAAGAGTGCTCTTTTCTCTAAAGCAGAATGTGTTTCTTGTAAGGCGAGCTAGCGTTTGTTTCCCAGTCCTAAATGGAGTGGAATCACATGCAGTTTCTGGTCCTACGAGCAGGAGTTGTTTTCTGGTAAGGAAAGTCACTATTGCGCTCCCATTGCCATACACAGGGCAAATAGCCCTCCCGTCTGTTCCCAGCAAGTACAGTGTATTGGACTGAAAAGGAGCTACTGTTCTTCTCAGTTTCCTAAGCAGAGTTGAAATAGATATGGCCCGTGTGTGTAGGAAGTACAGTTCTTTTTTTCTGAGCAAGCTCACTGTTCTGGCCCTATAGGAAACACAGAAAAGTAGAAGATTGATCTTTTCTCAAGAGCAGAGTGTGTTTCTTGTAAAGCGAGCTAGAGTTTGTTTCCCAGTCCTCAATGGAGTGGAATCACATGCAGTTTCTGGTCCTACGACCAAGAGTTGTTTTCTGGTAAGAAGAGTCACTATTGCGCTGCCATTGCCATACACAGGACAAATAGCACTGGCGTCTGTTCCCAGCAGTGTATTGGACTGAAGAGGATCTACTGTTCTTGTCAGGTTCCTAAGCAGACTTGAACTAGAAATGGCCGTGTGAGTAGGAAGCACATTTTTTTTCTCCCAGCAAGCTCACTGTTCGGAACACATAGAAAACACAGTAGAATTGAAGAGTGCTCTTTTATCAAAAGCAGAGTGTGTTTCTTGGAAGTCGAGGTAGCGTTTGTTTTCCAGTCCTAAAGTAGTTGAGTCACATGCAGTTTTTTGTCCAACGAGCAAGAGTTGTTTTCTGGTAAGACAAGTCACTATTGTGCTCCAATTGCCATACACAGTGCAAATAGCACTCGCGTCTGTTCCCCGCAAGTACAGTGTATTGGACGGAAGAGGATCTACCGTTCTTGTCAGTTTCCTACGCAGAGTTGAACTAGATATGGCCCGTGTGTGTAGGAAGCACAGTTCTTTTGTTCTGAGCAAGCTCACTGTTCGGACACCATAGGAAGCACAGTAGAGTAGAAGAGTGCTCTTTTCTCAAAAGCAGAGTGTGTTTCACGTAAGGCGAGCTAGCATTTGTTTCCCAGTCCTAAATGGAGTTGAATCACATGCAGTTTCTGGTCTTACGAGCAAGAGTTGTTTTCTGGTAAGGAAAGTCACTATTGCGCTCCCATTGCAATACACAGTGCAAATAGCACTCGCGTCTGTTCCCAGCAAGTACAGTATATCGGACTGAAGAGGAGCTACTGTTCTTGTCAGTTTCCTAAGCAGAGTTGAACTAGATATGGCCCGTGTGTAGGAAGCACAGTTCTTTTGTTCTGAGCAAGCTCACTGTTCTGGCCCAATAGGAAACACAGTAGAGTAGAAGAGTGCTCTTTTCTCAAAAGCAGAGTGTGTTTCTTCTAAGGCGAGCTAGCATTTGTTTCCCAGTCCTAAATGGAGTTGAATCACATGCAGTTTCTGGTCCTACGAGCAAGAGTTGTTTTCTGGTAAGGAAAGTCACTATTGCACTCCCATTGCCATACACAGTGCAAATAGCACTCGCGTCTGTTCCCAGCAAGTACAGTGTATCAGACTGAAGAGGAGCTACTGTTCTTGTCAGTTTCCTAGGCAGAGTTGAACTAGTTATGGCCCGTGTGTAGGAAGCACAGTTCTTTTGTTCTGAGCAAGCTCACTGTTCTGGCCCTATAGGAAACACAGTAGAGTAGAAGAGTGCTCTTTTCTCAAAAGCAGAGTGTATTTATTGTTAGGCGAGCTAGCATTTGTTTCCCAGTCCTAAATGGAGAGGAATCACATGCAGTTTCTTGTCCTACGAGCAAGAGTTGATTTCTGGTAAGGAAAGTCACTATTGCGCTCCCATTGTCATATACAGTGCAAATAGCACATGCGTCTGTTCCCAGCAATTACAGTGTATTGGACTGAAGAGGAGCTACTGTTCTTGTCAGGGTCCTAAGCAGAGTTCAACTAGATAAGGCCCGTGTGTGTAGGAAGCACAGTTCTTATGTTCTGAGCAAGCTCACTGCTCTGGCCCCATAGGAAACACAGTAGAGTAGAAGAGTGCTCTTTTCGCTAAAGCAGAGTATGTTTCTTGTAAGGCGAGCTAGCGTTTGTTTCCCAGTCCTAAATGGAGTTGAGTCACATGCAGTTTTTTTTCCTACGAGCAAGAGTTTTTTTCTGGTAAGATGAGTCACTATTGTGCTCCAATTGCCATACACGGTGCAAATAGCACTCGCGTCTGTTCCCAGCATGTACAGTGTATCGGACTGAAGAGGAGCTACTATTCTTGTCAGTTTCCTAAGCAGAGTTGAACTAGATATGGCCCGTGTGTGTAGGAAGCACAGTTCTTTTGTTCTGAGCAAGCTCACTGTTCGGACCCCATAGGAAACACAGTAGAGTAGAAGAGTTCTCTTTTCTCAAAAGCAGAGTGTGTTTCATGTAAGGCGAGCTAGCATTTGTTTCCCAGTCCTAAATGGAGTTGAATCACATGCAGTTTCTGGTCCTACGAGCAAGGGTTGTTTTCTGGTAAGAAGAGTCACTATGCGCTGCCATTGCCATACACAGTGCAAATAGCACTGGCGTCTGTTCCCAGCAAGTACAGTGTATTGGTCTGAAGAGGATCTACTGTTCTTGTCAGGTTCCTAAAAAGACTTGAACTAGATATGGCCTTGTGTGTAGGAAGCACAGTTTTTTTGTTCTGAACAAGCTCACTTTTCGGAACACATAGGAAACACAGTAGACTAGAAGAGTGCTCTTTTCTCAAAAGCAGAGTGTGTTTCTTGGAAGTCGAGCTAGCGTTTGTTTCCCAGTCCTAAATGGAGTTGACTCACATGCAGTTTTTTGTCCTACGAGCAAGAGTTGTTTTTTCGTAAGACAAGTCTCTATTGTGCTCCAATTGCCATACACAGTGCAAATAGCACTTGCGTCTGTTCCCCGCAAGTACAGGGTATTGGACTGAAGAGGAGCTACTGTTCTTGTTTGTTTCCTAAGCAGAGTTGAACTAGATATGGCCCGTGTGTGTAGGAAGCACAGTTCTTTTGTTCTGAGCGAGCTCACTGTTCGGACCCCATAGGAAGCACAGTAGAGTAGAAGAGTGCACTATTCTCAAAAGCAGAGTGTGTTTCATGTAAGGCGAGCTAAGATTTGTTCCCCAGTCCAAAATGGAGTTGAATCACATGCAGTTTCTGGTCCTACGAGCAAGAGTTGTTTTCTGGTAAGGAAAGTCACTATTGCGCTCCCATTGACATACACAGTGCAAATAGCACTCGCGTCTGTTCCCAGCAAGTACAGTGTATCGGAGTGAAGAGGAGCTACTGTTCTTGTCAGTTTCCTAAGCAGAGTTGAACTAGTTATGGGCCGTATGTAGGAAGCACAGTTCTTTTGTTTTGAGCAAGCTCTCTGTTCTGGCCCTATAGGAAACACAGTAGAGTAGAAGAGTGCTCTTTTCTCTAAAGCAGAGTGTGTTTCTTGTAAGGCGAGCTAGCGTTTGTTTCCCAGTCCTAAATGGAGTTGAATCACATGCAGTTTCTAGTCCTAAGAGCAAGAGTTGTTTTATGGTAAGAAGAGTCACTATTGCGCTGCCTTTGTCATACACAGGACAAATAGCACTGGCGTCTGTTCCCAGCAAGTACAGTGTATCGGACTGAAGAGGATCTACTGTTCTTGTCAGTTTCCTAAGCAGAGTTGAACTAGATATGGCCCGTGTGTGTAGGAAGCACCGTTCTTATGTTCTGAGCAAGCTCACTGTTCTGGCCCTATAGGAAACACAGTAGAGTAGAAGAGTGCTCTTTTCTCTAAAGCAGAGTGTGTTTCTTGTAAGGCGAGCTAGCGTTTGTTTCCCAGTCCTAAATGGAGTTGAATCACATGAAGTTTCTAGTCCTAAGAGCAAGAGTTGTTTTCTGGTAAGAAGAGTCACTATTGCGCTGCCATTGCCATACACAGGACAAGTAGCACTGGCGTCTCTTCCCAGCAAGTACAGTGTATTGGACTGAAGAGGATCTACTGTTCTTGTCAGGTTCCTAAGCAGACTTGAACTAGAAATGGCCGTGTGAGTAGGAAGCACATTTTTTTTGTCCCAGCAAGCTCATTGTTCGGAACACATAGGAAACACAGTAGACTAGAAGAGTGCTCTTTTCTCAAAAGCAGAGTGTGTTTCTTGGAAGTCGAGCTAGCGTTTGTTTTCCAGTCCTAAAGGAGTTGAGTCACATGCAGTTTTTTGTCCAACGAGCAAGAGTTGTTTTCTGGTAAGACAAGTCACTATTGTGCTCCAATTGCCATACACAGTGCAAATAGCACTCGCGTCTGTTCCCCGCAAGTACAGTGTATTGGACGGAAGAGGAGCTACTGTTCTTGTCAGTTTCCTAAGCAGAGTTGAACTAGATAAGGCCCGTGTGTGTAGGAAGCACAGTTCTTTTGTTCTGAGCAAGCTCACTGTTCGTACACCATAAGAAAGAAAGTAGAGTAGAAGAGTGCTCTTTTCTCAAAAGCAGAGTGTGTTTCTTGTAAGGATAGCTAGCGTTTGTTTCCCAGTCCTAAATGGAGTTGAATCACATGCAGTTTCTGGTCCTACGAGCAAGAGTTGTTTTCTGGTAAGGAAAGTCAATATTGTGCTCCTATTGCCATCCACAGTACAAAGAGCACTCGCGTCTTTTCCCAGCAAGTACAGAGTATTGGACTGAAGAGGAGCTACTGTTCTTGTCAGTTTCCTAAGCAGAGTTCAACTAGATATGGCCCGTGTGTAGGAAGCACAGTTCTTATGTTCTGAGCAAGCTCACTGTTCTGGCCCTATAGGAAACACAGTAGAGTAGATGAGTGCTCTTTTCTCTAAAGCCGAGTGTGTTTCTTGTAAGGCGAGCTAGCGTTTGTTTCCCAATCCTAAATGGAGTTGAATCACATGCAGTTTCTGGTCCTACGAGCAAGAGTTGTTTTATGGTAAGACGAGTCACTATTGTGCTCCCATTGACAGACACAGTGCAAATAGCACTCGCGTCTCTTTCCAGCAAGTACAGTGTATCGGACTAAAGAGGAGCTACTGTTCTTGTCAGTTTCCTAAGCAGAGTTGAACTAGATATGGCCTTGTGAGTAGGAAGCACATTTTTTTTGTTCTGAGCAAGCTCACTGTTCGGAACATAGGAAACATAGTAGAGTACAAGAGTGCTCTTTTCTCAAAAGCAGAGTGTGTTTCTTGGAAGTCGAGCTAGCGTTTGTTTCGAAGTTAAATGGAGTTGAGTCACATGCAGTTTTTTGTCCTACGAGCAAGAGTTGTTTTCTGGTAAGAGAAGTCACTATTGTGCTCCAATGCCATACACAGTGCAAATAGCACTCGCGTCTGTTCCCTGCAAGTACAGTGTATGGGACTGAAGAGGAGCTAGTGTTCTTCTCAGTTTCCTAAGCAGAGTTGAACTAGATATGGCCCGTGTGTAGGAAGCACAGTTCTTTTGTTCTGAGCAAGCTCACTGTTCTGGCCCTATAGGAAACACAGTAGAGTAAAAGAGTGCTCTTTTCTCTAAAGCAGAGAGTGTTTCTTGTAAGGTGAGCTAGCTTTTGTTTGCCAGTCCTAAATGGAGTTGAATCACATGCAGTTTCTGGTCCTACAAGCAAGAGTTGTTTTCTGGTAAGAAGAGTCACTACTGCGCTGCCATTGCCATACACAGGACAAACAGCACTGGCATCTGTTCCCAGTAAGTACAGTGTATTGGACTGAAGAGGATCTACTGTTCTTGTCAGGTTCCTAAGCAGACTTGAACTAGATATGGCCGTGTGTGTAGGAAGCACAGTTTTTTTGTTCTGAGCAAGCTCACTTTTCGGAACACCTAGGAAACACAGAAGAGTAGAAGAGTGCTCTTTTCTCAAAAGCAGAGTGTGTTTCTTGTAAAGCGAGCTAGAGTTTGTTTTTCAGTCCTAAATGGAGCGGAATCACATGCAGTTTCTGGTCCTACGAGCAAGAGTTGTTTTCTGGTAAGAAGAGTCACTATTGCGCTGCCTTTGCCATACACAGGACAAATAGCACTGGCGTCTGTTCCCAGCAAGTATAGTGTATTGGACTGAGGAGGATCTACTGTTCTTGTCAGGTTCCTAAGCAGAATTGAACTAGATATGGCCGTGTGTGTAGGAAGCACAGTTCTTTTGTTCTGAGCAAGCTCACTGTTTGGACCCCATAGGAAACACAGTAGAGTAGAAGAGTGCTCTTTTCTCAAAAGCAGAGTGTGTTTCTTGTAAGTCGAGCTAGCGTTTGTTTCCCAGTCCTAAATGGAGTTGAGTCACATGCAGTTTTTTGTCCTACGAGCAAGAGTTGTTTTCTGGTAAGACGAGTCACTATTGTGCTCCAATGCCATACACAGTGCAAATAGCACTCGCGTCTGTTCCCCGCAAGTACAGTGTATCGGACTGAAGAGGAGCTACTGTTCTTGTTTGTTTCCTAAGCAGAGTTGAACTAGATATGGCCCGTGTGTGTAGAAAGGACAGTTCTTTTGTTCTGAGCGAGCTCACTGTTCGGACCCCATAGGAAGCACAGTAGAGTAGAAGAGTGCACTATTCTCAAAAGCAGAGTGTGTTTCATGTAAGGCGAGCTAAGATTTGTTCCCCAGTCCAAAATGGAGTTGAATCACATGCAGTTTCTGGTCCTACGAGCAAGAGTTGTTTTCTGGTAAGGAAAGTCACTATTGCGCTCCCATTGACATACACAGTGCAAATAGCACTCGCGTCTGTTCCCAGCAAGTACAGTGTATCGGAGTGAAGAGGAGCTACTGTTCTTGTCAGTTTCCTAAGCAGAGTTGAAATAGTTATGGGCCGTATGTAGGAAGCACAGTTCTTTTGTTTTGAGCAAGCTCTCTGTTCTGGCCCTATAGGAAACACAGTAGAGTAGAAGAGTGCTCTTTTCTCTAAAGCAGAGTGTGTTTCTTGTAAGGCGAGCTAGCGTTTGTTTCCCAGTCCTAAATGGAGTTGAATCACATGCAGTTTCTAGTCCTAAGAGCAAGAGTTGTTTTATGGTAAGAAGAGTCACTATTGCGCTGCCTTTGTCATACACAGGACAAATAGCACTGGCGTCTGTTCCCAGCAAGTACAGTGTATCGGACTGAAGAGGATCTACTGTTCTTGTCAGTTTCCTAAGCAGAGTTGAACTAGATATGGCCCGTGTGTGTAGGAAGCACCGTTCTTATGTTCTGAGCAAGCTCACTGTTCTGGCCCTATAGGAAACACAGTAGAGTAGAAGAGTGCTCTTTTCTCTAAAGCAGAGTGTGTTTCTTGTAAGGCGAGCTAGCGTTTGTTTCCCAGTCCTAAATGGAGTTGAATCACATGAAGTTTCTAGTCCTAAGAGCAAGAGTTGTTTTCTGGTAAGAAGAGTCACTATTGCGCTGCCATTGCCATACACAGGACAAGTAGCACTGGCGTCTCTTCCCAGCAAGTACAGTGTATTGGACTGAAGAGGATCTACTGTTCTTGTCAGGTTCCTAAGCAGACTTGAACTAGAAATGGCCGTGTGAGTAGGAAGCACATTTTTTTTGTCCCAGCAAGCTCATTGTTCGGAACACATAGGAAACACAGTAGACTAGAAGAGTGCTCTTTTCTCAAAAGCAGAGTGTGTTTCTTGGAAGTCGAGCTAGCGTTTGTTTTCCAGTCCTAAAGGAGTTGAGTCACATGCAGTTTTTTGTCCAACGAGCAAGAGTTGTTTTCTGGTAAGACAAGTCACTATTGTGCTCCAATTGCCATACACAGTGCAAATAGCACTCGCGTCTGTTCCCCGCAAGTACAGTGTATTGGACGGAAGAGGAGCTACTGTTCTTGTCAGTTTCCTAAGCAGAGTTGAACTAGATAAGGCCCGTGTGTGTAGGAAGCACAGTTCTTTTGTTCTGAGCAAGCTCACTGTTCGGAACACATAGGAAACACAGTAGAGTAGAAGAGTGCTCTTTTCTCAAAAGCAGAGTGTGTTTCTTGGAAGTCGAGCTAGCGTTTGTTTCCCAGTCCTAAATGGAGTTGAGTCACATGCAGTTTTTTATCCTACGAGCAAGAGTTGTTTTCTGGTAAGACAAGTCACTATTGTGCTCCAATGCCATACACAGTGCCAATAGCACTCGCGTCTGTTCCCCGCAAGTACAGTGTATTGGACTGAAGAAGATCTACTGTTCTTGTCAGGTTCTTAAGCAGAATTGAACTAGATATGGCCGTGTGTGTAGGAAGCACAGTTCTTTTGTTCTGAGCAAGCTCACTGTTCGTACACCATAAGAAAGAAAGTAGAGTAGAAGAGTGCTCTTTTCTCAAAAGCAGAGTGTGTTTCTTGTAAGGATAGCTAGCGTTTGTTTCCCAGTCCTAAATGGAGTTGAATCACATGCAGTTTCTGGTCCTACGAGCAAGAGTTGTTTTCTGGTAAGGAAAGTCAATATTGTGCTCCTATTGCCATCCACAGTACAAAGAGCACTCGCGTCTTTTCCCAGCAAGTACAGAGTATTGGACTGAAGAGGAGCTACTGTTCTTGTCAGTTTCCTAAGCAGAGTTCAACTAGATATGGCCCGTGTGTAGGAAGCACAGTTCTTATGTTCTGAGCAAGCTCACTGTTCTGGCCCTATAGGAAACACAGTAGAGTAGATGAGTGCTCTTTTCTCTAAAGCCGAGTGTGTTTCTTGTAAGGCGAGCTAGCGTTTGTTTCCCAATCCTAAATGGAGTTGAATCACATGCAGTTTCTGGTCCTACGAGCAAGAGTTGTTTTATGGTAAGACGAGTCACTATTGTGCTCCCATTGACAGACACAGTGCAAATAGCACTCGCGTCTCTTTCCAGCAAGTACAGTGTATCGGACTAAAGAGGAGCTACTGTTCTTGTCAGTTTCCTAAGCAGAGTTGAACTAGATATGGCCTTGTGAGTAGGAAGCACATTTTTTTTGTTCTGAGCAAGCTCACTGTTCGGAACATAGGAAACATAGTAGAGTACAAGAGTGCTCTTTTCTCAAAAGCAGAGTGTGTTTCTTGGAAGTCGAGCTAGCGTTTGTTTCGAAGTTAAATGGAGTTGAGTCACATGCAGTTTTTTGTCCTACGAGCAAGAGTTGTTTTCTGGTAAGAGAAGTCACTATTGTGCTCCAATGCCATACACAGTGCAAATAGCACTCGCGTCTGTTCCCTGCAAGTACAGTGTATGGGACTGAAGAGGAGCTAGTGTTCTTCTCAGTTTCCTAAGCAGAGTTGAACTAGATATGGCCCGTGTGTAGGAAGCACAGTTCTTTTGTTCTGAGCAAGCTCACTGTTCTGGCCCTATAGGAAACACAGTAGAGTAAAAGAGTGCTCTTTTCTCTAAAGCAGAGAGTGTTTCTTGTAAGGTGAGCTAGCTTTGGTTTGCCAGTCCTAAATGGAGTTGAATCACATGCAGTTTCTGGTCCTACAAGCAAGAGTTGTTTTCTGGTAAGAAGAGTCACTACTGCGCTGCCATTGCCATACACAGGACAAACAGCACTGGCATCTGTTCCCAGTAAGTACAGTGTATTGGACTGAAGAGGATCTACTGTTCTTGTCAGGTTCCTAAGCAGACTTGAACTAGATATGGCCGTGTGTGTAGGAAGCACAGTTTTTTTGTTCTGAGCAAGCTCACTTTTCAGAACACCTAGGAAACACAGAAGAGTAGAAGAGTGCTCTTTTCTCAAAAGCAGAGTGTGTTTCTTGTAAAGCGAGCTAGAGTTTGTTTCCCAGTCCTAAATGGAGCGGAATCACATGCAGTTTCTGGTCCTACGAGCAAGAGTTGTTTTCTGGTAAGAAGAGTCACTATTGCGCTTCCTTTGCCATACACAGGACAAATAGCACTGGCGTCTGTTCCCAGCAAGTATAGTGTATTGGACTGAGGAGGATCTACTGTTCTTGTCAGGTTCCTAAGCAGAATTGAACTAGATATGGCCGTGTGTGTAGGAAGCACAGTTCTTTTGTTCTGAGCAAGCTCACTGTTTGGACCCCATAGGAAACACAGTAGAGTAGAAGAGTGCTCTTTTCTCAAAAGCAGAGTGTGTTTCTTGTAAGTCGAGCTAGCGTTTGTTTCCCAGTCCTAAATGGAGTTGAGTCACATGCAGTTTTTTGTCCTACGAGCAAGAGTTGTTTTCTGGTAAGACGAGTCACTATTGTGCTCCAATGCCATACACAGTGCAAATAGCACTCGCGTCTGTTCCCCGCAAGTACAGTGTATCGGACTGAAGAGGAGCTACTGT
Source organism: Peromyscus eremicus (assembly GCF_949786415.1). Lineage (NCBI taxonomy): Eukaryota > Metazoa > Chordata > Mammalia > Rodentia > Cricetidae > Peromyscus > Peromyscus eremicus. Next base: position 110,447 of record NW_026734444.1, on the reverse strand, counting down.
TCTTGTTTGTTTCCTAAGCAGAGTTGAACTAGATATGGCCCGTGTGTGTAGAAAGGACAGTTCTTTTGTTCTGAGCAAGCTCACTGTTCGGACCCCATAGGAAACACAGTAGAGTAGAAGAGTGCTCTTTTCTCAAAAGCAGAGTGTGTTTCTTGTAAGGCGAGCTAGCATTTGTTTCCCAGTCCTAAATGGAGTTGAATCACATGCAGTTTCTAGTCCTACGAGCAAGAGTTGTTTTATGGTAAGAAGAGTCACTATTGCGCTGCCATTGCCATACACAGGACAAATAGCACTGGCGTCTGTTCCCAGCAAGTACAGTGTATTGTACAGAAGAGGATCTACTGTTCTTGTCAGGTTCCTAAGCAGAATTGAACTAGATATGGCCGTGTGTGTAGGAAGCACAGTTCTAATGTTCTGAGCAAGTTCACTCTTCTGGCTCTATAGGAAACACAGTAGAGTAGAAGAGTGCACTTTTCTCAAAAGCAGAGTGTGTTTCTTATAAGGCGAGCTAGCGTTTGTTTCCCAGTCCTAAATGGAGTTGAATCCCATGCAGTTTCTAATCCTACGAGCAAGGGATGTTTTATGGTAAGAAGAGTCACTATTACGCTGCCATTGCCACACACAGGACAAATAGCACTGGCGTCTGTTCCCCGCAAGTACAGTGTATTGTACAGAAGAGGATCTACTGTTCTTGTCAGGTTCCTAAGCAGAATTGAACTAGATATGGCCGTGTGTGTAGGAAGCACAGTTCTAATGTTCTGAGCAAGTTCACTCTTCTAGCTCTATAGGAATCACAGTAGAGTAGAAGAGTGCTCTTTTCTCAAAAGCAGAGTGTGTTTCTTGGAAGTCGAGCTAGCATTTGATTCCTAGTCCTAAATGGAGTTGAGTCACATGCAGTTTTTTGTCCTACGAGCAAGAGTTGTTTTCTGGTAAGACAAGTCACTATTGTGCTCCAATTGCCATACACACTGCAAATAGCACTCGCGTCTGTTCCCTGCAAGTACAGTGTATTGGAAGGAAGAGGAGCTATTGTTCTTGTCAGTTTACTAAGCAGAGTTGAACTAGATATAGCCCGTGTGTGCAGGAAGCACAATTCTTTTGTTCTGAGCAAGGTCATTGTTCGGACCCCATAGGAAACACAGTAGAGTAGAAGAGTGCTCTTTTCTCAAAAGCAGAGAGTGTTTCATGTAAGGCGAGCTAGCATTTGTTTCCCAGTCCTAAAAGGAGTTGAATCTCATGCAGTTTCTGGTCTTACGAGCAAGAGTTGTTTTCTGGTAAGGAAAGTCACTATTGCGCTCCCATTGACATACACAGTGCAAATAGCACTCGCGTCTGTTCCCAGCAAGTACAGTGTATCGGACTGAAGAGGAGCTACTGTTCTTGTCAGTTTCCTAAGCAGAGTTGAACTAGATATGGCCCCTGTGTAGGAAGCACAGATCTTTTGTTCTGAGCAAACTCACTGTTCTGGCCCTATAGGAAACACAGTAGAGTAGAAGAGTGCTCTTTTCTCTAAAGCAGAGTGTGTTTCTTGTAAGGCAAGCTAGCTTTTGTTTTCCATTCCTAAATGGAGTTGAATCACATGCAGTTTCTGGTCCTACAAGCAAGAGTTGTTTTCTGGTAAGAAGAGTCACTATTGCGCTGCCATTGCCATACACAGTGCAAATAGCACTGGCGTCTGTTCCCAGTAAGTACAGTGTATTGGACTGCAGAGGATCTACTGTTCTTGTCAGGTTCCTAAGCAGAAGTGAACTAGATTTGGCCTTGTGTGTAGGAAGCACACTTCTTTTGTTCTGAGCAAGCTCACTGTTCAGACCCCATAGGAAACACAGTAGAGTAGAAGAGTGCTCTTTTCTCAAAAGCAGAGTGTGTTTCTTGTAAGTCGAGCTAGCGTTTGTTTCCCAGTCCTAAATGGAGTTGAGTCACATGCAGTTTTTTGTCCTACGAGCAAGAGTTGTTTTCTGGTAAGGCGACTCACTATTGTGCTCCAATGCCATACACAGTGCAAATAGCACTCGCGTCTGTTCCCCGCAAGTACAGTGTATCGGACTGAAGAGGAGCTACTGTTCTTGTTTGTTTCCTAAGCAGAGTTGAACTAGATATGGCCCGTGTGTGTAGAAAGCACAGTTTTTTTGTTCTGAGCAAGCTCACTGTTCGGACCCCATAGGAAACACAGTAGAGTAGAAGAGTGCTCTTTTCTCAAAAGCAGAGTGTGTTTCTTGTAAGGCGAGCTAGCATTTGTTTCCCAGTCCTAAATGGAGTTGAATCACATGCAGTTTCTGGTCCTACGAGCAAGAGATATTTTCTGGTAAGGAAAGTCACTATTGCGCTCCCATTGCCATACACAGTGCAAATAGCACTCACGTCTGTTCCCTGCAAGTACAGTGTATCAGACTGAAGAGGAGCTACTGTTCTGGTCAGTTTCCTAGGCAGAGTTGAACTAGTTATGGCCCGTGTGCAGGAAGCACAGTTCTTTTGTTCTGAGCAAGCTCACTGTTCTGGCCCTATAGGAAACACAATAGAGTAGAAGAGTGCTCTTTTCCCTGTAGTAGAGTGTGTTTCTTGTAAGGCAAGCTAGCATTTGTTTCCCAGTCCTAAATGGAGTTGATCATATGCAGTTTCTGGTCCTACGATCAAGAGTTGTTTTCTGGTAAGGAAAGTCACTATTGTGCTCCCATTGCCATACACAGTGCAAATAGCACTCGCGTCTGTTCCCAGTAAGTACAGTGTATCGGACTGAAGAGGAGCTACTGTTCTTGTCAATGTCCTAAGCAGAGTTGAACTAGTTATGGCCCGTGTGTAGGAAGCACAGTTCTTTTGTTCTGAGCAAGCTCACTGTTCTGGCCCTATAGGAAACACAGTAGAGTGGAAGAGTGCTCTTTTCTCTAAAGCAGAGTGTGTTACTTGGAAGGCGAGCTAGCGTTTGTTTCCCAGTCCTAAATGGAGTTGAATCACATGCAGTATCTAGTCCTACGAGCAAGAGTTTTTTTCTGGTAAGAAGAGTCACTATTGCACTGCCATTGCCATACATAGGACAAATAGCACTGGAGTCTGTTCCCAGCAAGTACAGGGTATTGGACTGAAGAGGATCTACTGTTCCTGTCAGGTTCCTAAGCAGAATTGAACTAGATATGGCCGTGTGTGTAGGAAGCACAGTTCTTTTGTTCTGAGCAAGCTCACTGTTCGGACACCATAGGAAACACAGTAGAGTAGAAGAGTGCTCTTTTCTCTAAAGCAGAGTGTGTTTCCTGTAAGGCGAGCTAGCGTTTATTTCCCAGGCCTAAATGGAGTTGAATCACATGCAGTTTCTGGTCCTAAGAGCAAGAGTTGTTTTCTGGTAAGGAAAGTCACTATTGTGCTCCCCTTGCCATACATAGTGCAAATAGCTCTCACGTCTGTTCCCAGCAAGTACAGTGTATCGGACCGAAGAGGAGCTACTGTTCTTGTCAGTTTCCTAAGCAGAGTTGAACTACATATGGCCCGCATGTGTAGGAAGCACAGTTCTTTTGTTCTGGGCAAGCTCACTGTTTGGACCCAATAGGAAACACAGTAGAGTAGAAGAGTGCTCTTTTATCTAAAACAGAATGTGTTTCTTGTAAGGCGAGCTAGCGTTTGTTTCCCAGTCCTAAATGGAGTGGAATCACATGCAGTTTCTGGTCCTACGAGCAGGATTTGTTTTCTGGTAAGACAAGTCACTATTGTGCTCCAATGCCATACACAGTGCAAACAGCACTCGCGTCTGTTGCCCGCAAGTACAGTGTATTGGACTGAAGAGGAGCTACTGTTCTTGTTGGTTTCCTAAGCAGAGTTGAACTAGATATGGCCCGTGTGTGTAGGAAGCACAGTTCTTTTGTTCTGAGCAAGCTCACTGTTCGGACCCGATAGGAAACACAATAGAGTAGAAGAGTGCTCTTTTCTCAAAAGCAGAGTGTGTTTTTGTAAGGCGAGCTAGCGTTTGTTTCCCAGTCCTAAATGGAGTTGAATCACATGCAGTATCTGGTCCTACGAGCAAGAGTTGTTTTCTGGTAAGAAGAGTCACTATTGCGCTGCCATTGCCATACACAGGACTAATAGCACTGGCGTCTGTTCCCAGCAAGTACAGTGTATTGGACTGTAGAGGATCTACTGTTCTTGTCAGGTTCCTAAGCAGAATTGAACTAGATATGGCCGTGTGTGTAGGAAGCACAGTTCTTTTGTTCTGAGCAAGCTCACTTTTCGGAACACATAGGAAACACAGTAGAGTAGAAGAGTGCTTTTTTCTCAAAAGCAGAGTGTGTTTTTGTAAGGCGAGATAGCGTTTGTTTCCTAGTCCTAAATGGAGTTGAATCACATGCAGTTGCTGGTCCTATGAACAAGAGTTGTTTTCTGGTAAGGAAAGTCACTATTGTGCTCCCATTGCCCTTTACAAGGCAAATAGCTCTCGCGTCTTTTCCCAGCAAGTACAGTGTATTGGACTGAATAGGAGCAACTTTTCTTGTCAGTTGTCTAAGCAGAATTGAACTAGATATGGTCCGTGCGTGTAGGAAGCACAGTTCTTTTGTTCTGAGCAAGCTCACTGTTTGGACCTCATAGGAAACACAGTAGAGTAGAAGAGTGCTCTTTTCTCAAAAGCAGAGTCTGTTTCATGTAAGGAGAGCTAGCATTTGTTTCCCAGTCCTAAATGGAGTTGATCATATGCAGTTTCTGGTCCTACGATCAAGAGTTGTTTTCTAATAAGGAAAGTCACTATTGTGCTCTCAATGCCATACACAGTGCAAATAGCACTCGCGTCTGTTCCCAGCAAGTACAGTGTATCGGACTGAAGAGGAGCTACTGTTCTTGTCAGTTTCCTAAGCAGAGTTGAACTAGTTATGGCCCGTGTGTAGGAAGCACAGTTCTTTTGTTCTGAGCAAGCTCACTGTTCTGGCCCAATAGGAAACACAGTAGAGTAGAAGAGTGCTCTTTTCTCAAAAGCAGAGTGTGTTTCTTCTAAGGCGAGCTAGCATTTGTTTCCCAGTCCTAAATGGAGTTGAATCACATGCAGTTTCTTTTCCTACGAGCAAGAGTTGTTTTCTGGAAAGGAAAGTCACTATTGCACTCCCATTGCTATACACAGTGCAAATAGCACTCGCGTCTGTTCCCAGCAATTACAGTGTATTGGACTGAAGAGGAGCTACTGTTCTTGTCAGTTTCCTAAGCAGAGTTGAACTAGTTATGGGCCGTATGTAGGAAGCACAGTTCTTTTGTTTTGAGCAAGCTCTCTGTTCAGGCCCTATAGGAAACACAGTAGAGTAGAAGAGTGCTCTTTTCTCTAAAGCAGAGTGTGTTTCTTGTAAGGCGAGCTAGCGTTTGTTTCCCAGTCCTAAATGGAGTTGAATCACATGAAGTTTCTAGTCCTAAGAGCAAGAGTTGTTTTATGGTAAGAAGAGTCACTATTGCGCTGCCATTGCCATACACAGGACAAATAGCACTTGCGTCTGTTCCCAGCAAGTACAGTGTATTGGACTGAAGAGGATCTACTGTTCTTGTCAGTTTCCTTAGCAGAGTTGAACTAGATATGGCCCGTGTGTGTAGGAAGCACAGTTCTCTTGTTCTGAGCAAGCTCACTGTTCTGGCCCTATAGGAAGCACAGTAGAGTAGAAGAGTGCTCTTTTCTCAAAAGCAGAGTGTGTTTCATGTAAGGCGAGCTAGCATTTGTTCCCAGTCCTAAATGGAGTTGAATCACATGCAGTTTCTGGTCCTACGAGCAAGAGTTGTTTTCTGGTAAGGAAAGTCACAATTGCGCTCCCATTGCCATACACAGTGCAAATAGCAATCGCGTCTGTTCCCATCAAGTACAGTGTATCGGACTGAAGAGGAGCTACTGTTCTTGTCAGTTTCCTAAGCAGAGTTGAATTAGTTATGGCCCGTGTGTAGGAAGCACAGTTCTTTTGTTCTGAGCAAGCTCACTGTTCTGGCCCTATAGAAAACACAGTAGAGTAGAAGAGTGCTCTTTTCTCAAAAGCAGAGTGTGTTTCTTGTAAAGCGAGCTAGAGTTTGTTTCCCAGTCCTAAATGGAGTGGAATCACATGCAGTTTCTGGTCCTACGAGCAAGAGTTGTTTTCTGGTAAGAAGAGTCACTATTGCGCTCCCTTGCCTTACACAGGACAAATAGCACTGGCGTCTCTTCCCAGCAAGTACAGTGTATTGGACTGAAGAGGATCTACTGTTCTTGTCAGGTTCCTAAGCAGACTTGAACTAGAAATGGCCGTGTGAGTAGAAGCACATTTTTTTGTCCCAGCAAGCTCACTATTCGGAACACATAGGAAACACAGTAGAGTAGAAGAGTGCTCTTTTCTCAAAAGCAGAGTGTGTTTCTTGGAAGTCGAGCTAGCGTTTGTTTCCCAGTCCTAAATGGAGTTGAGTCACATGCAGTTTTTTGTCCTACGAGCAAGAGTTGTTTTCTGGTAAGACAAGTCACTATTGTGCTCCAATGCCATACACAGTGCAAATAGCACTCGCGTCTGTTCCCCGCAAGTACAGTGTATTGGACTGAAGAGGATCTACTGTTCTTGTCAGTTTCCTAAGCAGAGTTCAACTAGATATGGCCCGTGTGTAGGAAGCACAGTTCTTATGTTCTGAGCAAGCTCACTGTTCTGGCCCTATAGGAAACACAGTAGAGTAGAAGAGTGCTCTTTTCTCTAAAGCCGAGTGTGTTTCTTGTAAGGCGAGCTAGCGTTTGTTTCCCAATCCTAAATGGAGTTGAATCACATGCAGTTTCTGGTCCTACGAGCAAGAGTTGTTTTCTGGTAAGACGAGTCACTATTGTGCTCCCATTGACATACACAGTGCAAATAGCACTCGCGTCTCTTTCCAGCAAGTACAGTGTATCGGACTAAAGAGGAGCTACTGTTCTTGTCAGTTTCCTAAGCAGAGTTGAACTAGATATGGCCGTGTGAGTAGGAAGCACATTATTTTTGTTCTGAGCAAGCTCACTGTTCGGAACACATAGGAAACACAGTAGAGTAGAAGAGTGCTCTTTTCTCAAAAGCAGAGTGTGTTTCTTATAAGGCGAGCTAGCGTTTGTTTCCCAGTCCTAAATGGAGTTGAATCACATGCAGTTTCTGGTCCTAAGAGCAAGAGTTGTTTTCTGGTAAGGAAAGTCACTATTGTGCTCCCCTTGCCATACATAGTGCAAATAGCTCTCATGTCTGTTCCCAGCAGTACAGTGTATCTGACTGAAGAGGAGCTACTGTTCTTCTCAGTTTCTTAAGCAGAGTTGAACTCGATATGGCCCGCATGTGTAGGAAGCACAGTTCTTTTGTTCTGAGCAAGCTCACTGTTTGGACCCCATAGGAAACACAGTAGAGTAGAAGAGTGCTCTTTTGTCTAAAGCAGAATGTGTTTCTTGTAAGGTGAGCTAGCGTTTGTTTCCCAGTCCTATATGGAGTGGAATCACATGCAGTTTCTGGTCCTACAAGCAGGAGTTGTTTTCTGGTAAGAAGAGTCACTATTGCGCTGCCATTGCCATACACAGGACTAATAGCACTGGCGTCTGTTCCCAGCAAGTACAGTGTATTGGACTGTAGAGGATCTACTGTTCTTGTCAGGTTCCTAAGCAGAATTGAACTAGATATGGCCGTGTGTGTAGGAAGCACAGTTCTTTTGTTCTGAGCAAGCTCACTTTTCGGAACACATAGGAAACACAGTAGAGTAGAAGAGTGCTCTTTTCTCAAAAGCAGAGTGTGTTTTTGTAAGGCGAGCTAGCGTTTGTTTCCTAGTCCTAAATGGAGTTGAATCACATGCAGTTTCTGGTCCTATGAACAAGAGTTGTTTTCTTGTAAGGAAAGTCACTATTGCGCTCCCATTGCCCTTTACAAGGCAAATAGCACTCGCGTCTTTTCCCAGCAAGTACAGTGTATTGGACTGAATAGGAGCTACTGTTCTTGTCAGTTTACTAAGCAGAATTGAACTAGATATGGTCCGAGCGTGTAGGAAACACAGTTCTTTTGTTCTGAGCAAGCTCACTATTCGGACCCCATAGGAAAAAAAGTAGAGTAGAAGAGTGCTCTTTTCTCAAAAGCAGAGTGTGTTTCATGTAAGGCGAGCTAGCATTTGTTTCCCAGTCCTAAATGGAGTTGATCATATGCAGTTTCTGGTCCTACGATCAAGAGTTGTTTTCTGGTAAGGAAAGTCACTATTGTGCTCCCATTGCCATACACAGTGCAAATAGCACTCGCGTCTGTTCCCAGTAAGTACAGTGTATCGGACTGAAGAGGAGCTACTGTTCTTGTCAATGTCCTAAGCAGAGTTGAACTATTTATGGCCCGTGTGTAGGATGCACAGTTCTTTTGTTCTGAGCAAGCTCACTGTTCTGGCCCTATACGAAACACAGTAGAGTGGAAGAGTGCTCTTTTCTCTAAAGCAGAGTGTGTTACTTGGAAGGCGAGCTAGCGTTTGTTTCCCAGTCCTAAATGGAGTTGAATCACATGCAGTATCTAGTCCTACGAGCAAGAGTTTTTTTTCTGGTAAGAAGAGTCACTATTGCACTGCCATTGCCATACATAGGACAAATAGCACTGGAGTCTGTTCCCAGCAAGTACAGGGTATTGGACTGAAGAGGATCTACTGTTCCTGTCAGGTTCCTAAGCAGAATTGAACTAGATATGGCCGTGTGTGTAGGAAGCACAGTTCTTTTGTTCTGAGCAAGCTCACTGTTCGGACACCATAGGAAACACAGTAGAGTAGAAGAGTGCTCTTTTCTCTGAAGCAGAGTGTGTTTCCTGTAAGGCGAGCTAGCGTTTGTTTCCCAGGCCTAAATGGAGTTGAATCACATGCAGTTTCTGGTCCTAAGAGCAAGAGTTGTTTTCTGGTAAGGAAAGTCACTATTGTGCTCCCCTTGCCATACATAGTGCAAATAGCTCTCACGTCTGTTCCCAGCAAGTACAGTGTATCGGACCGAAGAGGAGCTACTGTTCTTGTCAGTTTCCTAAGCAGAGTTGAACTAGATATGGCCCGCATGTGTAGGAAGCACAGTTCTTTTGTTCTGGGCAAGCTCACTGTTTGGACCCAATAGGAAACACAGTAGAGTAGAAGAGTGCTCTTTTATCTAAAACAGAATGTGTTTCTTGTAAGGCGAGCTAGCGTTTGTTTCCCAGTCCTAAATGGCGTGGAATCACATGCAGTTTCTGGTCCTACGAGCAGGATTTGTTTTCTGGTAAGACAAGTCACTATTGTGCTCCAATGCCATACACAGTGCAAACAGCACTCGCGTCTGTTCCCCGCAAGTACAGTGTATTGGACTGAAGAGGAGCTACTGTTCTTGTTGGTTTCCTAAGCAGAGTTGAACTAGATATGGCCCGTGTGTGTAGGAAGCACAGTTCTTTTGTTCTGAGCAAGCTCACTGTTCGGACCCGATAGGAAACACAATAGAGTAGAAGAGTGCTCTTTTCTCAAAAGCAGAGTGTGTTTTTGTAAGGCGAGCTAGCGTTTGTTTCCCAGTCCTAAATGGAGTTGAATCACATGCAGTATCTGGTCCTACGAGCAAGAGTTGTTTTCTGGTAAGAAGAGTCACTATTGCGCTGCCATTGCCATACACAGGACTAATAGCACTGGCGTCTGTTCCCAGCAAGTACAGTGTATTGGACTGTAGAGGATCTACTGTTCTTGTCAGGTTCCTAAGCAGAATTGAACTAGATATGGCCGTGTGTGTAGGAAGCACAGTTCTTTTGTTCTGAGCAAGCTCACTTTTCGGAACACATAGGAAACACAGTAGAGTAGAAGAGTGCTCTTTTCTCAAAAGCAGAGTGTGTTTTTGTAAGGCGAGATAGCGTTTGTTTCCTAGTCCTAAATGGAGTTGAATCACATGCAGTTTCTGGTCCTATGAACAAGAGTTGTTTTCTGGTAAGGAAAGTCACTATTGTGCTCCCATTGCCCTTTACAAGGCAAATAGCTCTCGCGTCTTTTCCCAGCAAGTACAGTGTATTGGACTGAATAGGAGCAACTTTTCTTGTCAGTTGTCTAAGCAGAATTGAACTAGATATGGTCCGTGCGTGTAGGAAGCACAGTTCTTTTGTTCTGAGCAAGCTCACTGTTTGGACCTCATAGGAAACACAGTAGAGTAGAAGAGTGCTCTTTTCTCAAAAGCAGAGTGTGTTTCATGTAAGGCGAGCTAGCATTTGTTTCCCAGTCCTAAATGGAGTTGATCATATGCAGTTTCTGGTCCTACGATCAAGAGTTGTTTTCTAATAAGGAAAGTCACTATTGTGCTCTCAATGCCATACACAGTGCAAATAGCACTCGCGTCTGTTCCCAGCAAGTACAGTGTATCGGACTGAAGAGGAGCTACTGTTCTTGTCAGTTTCCTAAGCAGAGTTGAACTAGTTATGGCCCGTGTGTAGGAAGCACAGTTCTTTTGTTCTGAGCAAGCTCACTGTTCTGGCCCAATAGGAAACACAGTAGAGTAGAAGAGTGCTCTTTTCTCAAAAGCAGAGTGTGTTTCTTCTAAGGCGAGCTAGCATTTGTTTCCCAGTCCTAAATGGAGTTGAATCACATGCAGTTTCTTTTCCTACGAGCAAGAGTTGTTTTCTGGAAAGGAAAGTCACTATTGCACTCCCATTGCTATACACAGTGCAAATAGCACTCGCGTCTGTTCCCAGCAATTACAGTGTATTGGACTGAAGAGGAGCTACTGTTCTTGTCAGTTTCCTAAGCAGAGTTGAACTAGTTATGGGCCGTATGTAGGAAGCACAGTTCTTTTGTTTTGAGCAAGCTCTCTGTTCAGGCCCTATAGGAAACACAGTAGAGTAGAAGAGTGCTCTTTTCTCTAAAGCAGAGTGTGTTTCTTGTAAGGCGAGCTAGCGTTTGTTTCCCAGTCCTAAATGGAGTTGAATCACATGAAGTTTCTAGTCCTAAGAGCAAGAGTTGTTTTATGGTAAGAAGAGTCACTATTGCGCTGCCATTGCCATACACAGGACAAATAGCACTTGCGTCTGTTCCCAGCAAGTACAGTGTATTGGACTGAAGAGGATCTACTGTTCTTGTCAGTTTCCTTAGCAGAGTTGAACTAGATATGGCCCGTGTGTGTAGGAAGCACAGTTCTCTTGTTCTGAGCAAGCTCACTGTTCTGGCCCTATAGGAAGCACGGTAGAGTAGAAGAGTGCTCTTTTCTCAAAAGCAGAGTGTGTTTCATGTAAGGCGAGCTAGCATTTGTTCCCAGTCCTAAATGGAGTTGAATCACATGCAGTTTCTGGTCCTACGAGCAAGAGTTGTTTTCTGGTAAGGAAAGTCACAATTGCGCTCCCATTGCCATACACAGTGCAAATAGCAATCGCGTCTGTTCCCATCAAGTACAGTGTATCGGACTGAAGAGGAGCTACTGTTCTTGTCAGTTTCCTAAGCAGAGTTGAATTAGTTATGGCCCGTGTGTAGGAAGCACAGTTCTTTTGTTCTGAGCAAGCTCACTGTTCTGGCCCTATAGAAAACACAGTAGAGTAGAAGAGTGCTCTTTTCTCAAAAGCAGAGTGTGTTTCTTGTAAAGCGAGCTAGAGTTTGTTTCCCAGTCCTAAATGGAGTGGAATCACATGCAGTTTCTGGTCCTACGAGCAAGAGTTGTTTTCTGGTAAGAAGAGTCACTATTGCGCTCCCTTGCCTTACACAGGACAAATAGCACTGGCGTCTCTTCCCAGCAAGTACAGTGTATTGGACTGAAGAGGATCTACTGTTCTTGTCAGGTTCCTAAGCAGACTTGAACTAGAAATGGCCGTGTGAGTAGAAGCACATTTTTTTGTCCCAGCAAGCTCACTATTCGGAACACATAGGAAACACAGTAGAGTAGAAGAGTGCTCTTTTCTCAAAAGCAGAGTGTGTTTCTTGGAAGTCGAGCTAGCGTTTGTTTCCCAGTCCTAAATGGAGTTGAGTCACATGCAGTTTTTTGTCCTACGAGCAAGAGTTGTTTTCTGGTAAGACAAGTCACTATTGTGCTCCAATGCCATATACAGTGCAAATAGCACTGGCGTCTCTTCCCAGCAAGTACAGTGTATTGGACTGAAGAGGATCTACTGTTCTTGTCAGTTTCCTAAGCAGAGTTCAACTAGATATGGCCCGTGTGTAGGAAGCACAGTTCTTATGTTCTGAGCAAGCTCACTGTTCTGGCCCTATAGGAAACACAGTAGAGTAGAAGAGTGCTCTTTTCTCTAAAGCCGAGTGTGTTTCTTGTAAGGCGAGCTAGCGTTTGTTTCCCAATCCTAAATGGAGTTGAATCACATGCAGTTTCTGGTCCTACGAGCAAGAGTTGTTTTCTGGTAAGACGAGTCACTATTGTGCTCCCATTGACATACACAGTGCAAATAGCACTCGCGTCTCTTTCCAGCAAGTACAGTGTATCGGACTAAAGAGGAGCTACTGTTCTTGTCAGTTTCCTAAGCAGAGTTGAACTAGATATGGCCGTGTGAGTAGGAAGCACATTATTTTTGTTCTGAGCAAGCTCACTGTTCGGAACACATAGGAAACACAGTAGAGTAGAAGAGTGCTCTTTTCTCAAAAGCAGAGTGTGTTTCTTATAAGGCGAGCTAGCGTTTGTTTCCCAGTCCTAAATGGAGTTGAATCACATGCAGTTTCTGGTCCTAAGAGCAAGAGTTGTTTTCTGGTAAGGAAAGTCACTATTGTGCTCCCCTTGCCATACATAGTGCAAATAGCTCTCATGTCTGTTCCCAGCAGTACAGTGTATCTGACTGAAGAGGAGCTACTGTTCTTCTCAGTTTCCTAAGCAGAGTTGAACTCGATATGGCCCGCATGTGTAGGAAGCACAGTTCTTTTGTTCTGAGCAAGCTCACTGTTTGGACCCCATAGGAAACACAGTAGAGTAGAAGAGTGCTCTTTTGTCTAAAGCAGAATGTGTTTCTTGTAAGGTGAGCTAGCGTTTGTTTCCCAGTCCTATATGGAGTGGAATCACATGCAGTTTCTGGTCCTACAAGCAGGAGTTGTTTTCTGGTAAGAAGAGTCACTATTGCGCTGCCATTGCCATACACAGGACTAATAGCACTGGCGTCTGTTCCCAGCAAGTACAGTGTATTGGACTGTAGAGGATCTACTGTTCTTGTCAGGTTCCTAAGCAGAATTGAACTATATATGGCCGTGTGTGTAGGAAGCACAGTTCTTTTGTTCTGAGCAAGCTCACTTTTCGGAACACATAGGAAACACAGTAGAGTAGAAGAGTGCTCTTTTCTCAAAAGCAGAGTGTGTTTTTGTAAGGCGAGCTAGCGTTTGTTTCCTAGTCCTAAATGGAGTTGAATCACATGCAGTTTCTGGTCCTATGAACAAGAGTTGTTTTCTTGTAAGGAAAGTCACTATTGCGCTCCCATTGCCCTTTACAAGGCAAATAGCACTCGCGTCTTTTCCCAGCAAGTACAGTGTATTGGACTGAATAGGAGCTACTGTTCTTGTCAGTTTACTAAGCAGAATTGAACTAGATATGGTCCGAGCGTGTAGGAAACACAGTTCTTTTGTTCTGAGCAAGCTCACTATTCGGACCCCATAGGAAAAAAAGTAGAGTAGAAGAGTGCTCTTTTCTCTAAAGCAGAGTGTGTTTCATGTAAGGCGAGCTAGCATTTGTTTCCCAGTCCTAAATGGAGTTGATCATATGCAGTTTCTGGTCCTACGATCAAGAGTTGTTTTCTGGTAAGGAAAGTCACTATTGTGCTCCCATTGCCATACACAGTGCAAATAGCACTCGCGTCTGTTCCCAGTAAGTACAGTGTATCGGACTGAAGAGGAGCTACTGTTCTTGTCAATGTCCTAAGCAGAGTTGAACTATTTATGGCCCGTGTGTAGGATGCACAGTTCTTTTGTTCTGAGCAAGCTCACTGTTCTGGCCCTATACGAAACACAGTAGAGTGGAAGAGTGCTCTTTTCTCTAAAGCAGAGTGTGTTACTTGGAAGGCGAGCTAGCGTTTGTTTCCCAGTCCTAAATGGAGTTGAATCACATGCAGTATCTAGTCCTACGAGCAAGAGTTTTTTTTCTGGTAAGAAGAGTCACTATTGCACTGCCATTGCCATACATAGGACAAATAGCACTGGAGTCTGTTCCCAGCAAGTACAGGGTATTGGACTGAAGAGGATCTACTGTTCCTGTCAGGTTCCTAAGCAGAATTGAACTAGATATGGCCGTGTGTGTAGGAAGCACAGTTCTTTTGTTCTGAGCAAGCTCACTGTTCGGACACCATAGGAAACACAGTAGAGTAGAAGAGTGCTCTTTTCTCTGAAGCAGAGTGTGTTTCCTGTAAGGCGAGCTAGCGTTTGTTTCCCAGGCCTAAATGGAGTTGAATCACATGCAGTTTCTGGTCCTAAGAGCAAGAGTTGTTTTCTGGTAAGGAAAGTCACTATTGTGCTCCCCTTGCCATACATAGTGCAAATAGCTCTCACGTCTGTTCCCAGCAAGTACAGTGTATCGGACCGAAGAGGAGCTACTGTTCTTGTCAGTTTCCTAAGCAGAGTTGAACTAGATATGGCCCGCATGTGTAGGAAGCACAGTTCTTTTGTTCTGGGCAAGCTCACTGTTTGGACCCAATAGGAAACACAGTAGAGTAGAAGAGTGCTCTTTTATCTAAAACAGAATGTGTTTCTTGTAAGGCGAGCTAGCGTTTGTTTCCCAGTCCTAAATGGCGTGGAATCACATGCAGTTTCTGGTCCTACGAGCAGGATTTGTTTTCTGGTAAGACAAGTCACTATTGTGCTCCAATGCCATACACAGTGCAAACAGCACTCGCGTCTGTTCCCCGCAAGTACAGTGTATTGGACTGAAGAGGAGCTACTGTTCTTGTTGGTTTCCTAAGCAGAGTTGAACTAGATATGGCCCGTGTGTGTAGGAAGCACAGTTCTTTTGTTCTGAGCAAGCTCACTGTTCGGACCCGATAGGAAACACAATAGAGTAGAAGAGTGCTCTTTTCTCAAAAGCAGAGTGTGTTTTTGTAAGGCGAGCTAGCGTTTGTTTCCCAGTCCTAAATGGAGTTGAATCACATGCAGTATCTGGTCCTACTAGCAAGAGTTGTTTTCTGGTAAGAAGAGTCACTATTGCGCTGCCATTGCCATACACAGGACTAATAGCACTGGCGTCTGTTCCCAGCAAGTACAGTGTATTGGACTGTAGAGGATCTACTGTTCTTGTCAGGTTCCTAAGCAGAATTGAACTAGATATGGCCGTGTGTGTAGGAAGCACAGTTCTTTTGTTCTGAGCAAGCTCACTTTTCGGAACACATAGGAAACACAGTAGAGTAGAAGAGTGCTCTTTTCTCAAAAGCAGAGTGTGTTTTTGTAAGGCGAGATAGCGTTTGTTTCCTAGTCCTAAATGGAGTTGAATCACATGCAGTTTCTGGTCCTATGAACAAGAGTTGTTTTCTGGTAAGGAAAGTCACTATTGTGCTCCCATTGCCCTTTACAAGGCAAATAGCTCTCGCGTCTTTTCCCAGCAAGTACAGTGTATTGGACTGAATAGGAGCAACTTTTCTTGTCAGTTGTCTAAGCAGAATTGAACTAGATATGGTCCGTGCGTGTAGGAAGCACAGTTCTTTTGTTCTGAGCAAGCTCACTGTTTGGACCTCATAGGAAACACAGTAGAGTAGAAGAGTGCTCTTTTCTCAAAAGCAGAGTGTGTTTCATGTAAGGCGAGCTAGCATTTGTTTCCCAGTCCTAAATGGAGTTGATCATATGCAGTTTCTGGTCCTACGATCAAGAGTTGTTTTCTAATAAGGAAAGTCACTATTGTGCTCTCAATGCCATACACAGTGCAAATAGCACTCGCGTCTGTTCCCAGCAAGTACAGTGTATCGGACTGAAGAGGAGCTACTGTTCTTGTCAGTTTCCTAAGCAGAGTTGAACTAGTTATGGCCCGTGTGTAGGAAGCACAGTTCTTTTGTTCTGAGCAAGCTCACTGTTCTGGCCCAATAGGAAACACAGTAGAGTAGAAGAGTGCTCTTTTCTCAAAAGCAGAGTGTGTTTCTTCTAAGGCGAGCTAGCATTTGTTTCCCAGTCCTAAATGGAGTTGAATCACATGCAGTTTCTTTTCCTACGAGCAAGAGTTGTTTTCTGGAAAGGAAAGTCACTATTGCACTCCCATTGCTATACACAGTGCAAATAGCACTCGCGTCTGTTCCCAGCAATTACAGTGTATTGGACTGAAGAGGAGCTACTGTTCTTGTCAGTTTCCTAAGCAGAGTTGAACTAGTTATGGGCCGTATGTAGGAAGCACAGTTCTTTTGTTTTGAGCAAGCTCTCTGTTCAGGCCCTATAGGAAACACAGTAGAGTAGAAGAGTGCTCTTTTCTCTAAAGCAGAGTGTGTTTCTTGTAAGGCGAGCTAGCGTTTGTTTCCCAGTCCTAAATGGAGTTGAATCACATGAAGTTTCTAGTCCTAAGAGCAAGAGTTGTTTTATGGTAAGAAGAGTCACTATTGCGCTGCCATTGCCATACACAGGACAAATAGCACTTGCGTCTGTTCCCAGCAAGTACAGTGTATTGGACTGAAGAGGATCTACTGTTCTTGTCAGTTTCCTTAGCAGAGTTGAACTAGATATGGCCCGTGTGTGTAGGAAGCACAGTTCTCTTGTTCTGAGCAAGCTCACTGTTCTGGCCCTATAGGAAGCACAGTAGAGTAGAAGAGTGCTCTTTTCTCAAAAGCAGAGTGTGTTTCATGTAAGGCGAGCTAGCATTTGTTCCCAGTCCTAAATGGAGTTGAATCACATGCAGTTTCTGGTCCTACGAGCAAGAGTTGTTTTCTGGTAAGGAAAGTCACAATTGCGCTCCCATTGCCATACACAGTGCAAATAGCAATCGCGTCTGTTCCCATCAAGTACAGTGTATCGGACTGAAGAGGAGCTACTGTTCTTGTCAGTTTCCTAAGCAGAGTTGAATTAGTTATGGCCCGTGTGTAGGAAGCACAGTTCTTTTGTTCTGAGCAAGCTCACTGTTCTGGCCCTATAGAAAACACAGTAGAGTAGAAGAGTGCTCTTTTCTCAAAAGCAGAGTGTGTTTCTTGTAAAGCGAGCTAGAGTTTGTTTCCCAGTCCTAAATGGAGTGGAATCACATGCAGTTTCTGGTCCTACGAGCAAGAGTTGTTTTCTGGTAAGAAGAGTCACTATTGCGCTCCCTTGCCTTACACAGGACAAATAGCACTGGCGTCTCTTCCCAGCAAGTACAGTGTATTGGACTGAAGAGGATCTACTGTTCTTGTCAGGTTCCTAAGCAGACTTGAACTAGAAATGGCCGTGTGAGTAGAAGCACATTTTTTTGTCCCAGCAAGCTCACTATTCGGAACACATAGGAAACACAGTAGAGTAGAAGAGTGCTCTTTTCTCAAAAGCAGAGTGTGTTTCTTGGAAGTCGAGCTAGCGTTTGTTTCCCAGTCCTAAATGGAGTTGAGTCACATGCAGTTTTTTGTCCTACGAGCAAGAGTTGTTTTCTGGTAAGACAAGTCACTATTGTGCTCCAATGCCATACACAGTGCAAATAGCACTCGCGTCTGTTCCCCGCAAGTACAGTGTATTGGACTGAAGAGGATCTACTGTTCTTGTCAGTTTCCTAAGCAGAGTTCAACTAGATATGGCCCGTGTGTAGGAAGCACAGTTCTTATGTTCTGAGCAAGCTCACTGTTCTGGCCCTATAGGAAACACAGTAGAGTAGAAGAGTGCTCTTTTCTCTAAAGCCGAGTGTGTTTCTTGTAAGGCGAGCTAGCGTTTGTTTCCCAATCCTAAATGGAGTTGAATCACATGCAGTTTCTGGTCCTACGAGCAAGAGTTGTTTTCTGGTAAGACGAGTCACTATTGTGCTCCCATTGACATACACAGTGCAAATAGCACTCGCGTCTCTTTCCAGCAAGTACAGTGTATCGGACTAAAGAGGAGCTACTGTTCTTGTCAGTTTCCTAAGCAGAGTTGAACTAGATATGGCCGTGTGAGTAGGAAGCACATTATTTTTGTTCTGAGCAAGCTCACTGTTCGGAACACATAGGAAACACAGTAGAGTAGAAGAGTGCTCTTTTCTCAAAAGCAGAGTGTGTTTCTTATAAGGCGAGCTAGCGTTTGTTTCCCAGTCCTAAATGGAGTTGAATCACATGCAGTTTCTGGTCCTAAGAGCAAGAGTTGTTTTCTGGTAAGGAAAGTCACTATTGTGCTCCCCTTGCCATACATAGTGCAAATAGCTCTCATGTCTGTTCCCAGCAGTACAGTGTATCTGACTGAAGAGGAGCTACTGTTCTTCTCAGTTTCCTAAGCAGAGTTGAACTCGATATGGCCCGCATGTGTAGGAAGCACAGTTCTTTTGTTCTGAGCAAGCTCACTGTTTGGACCCCATAGGAAACACAGTAGAGTAGAAGAGTGCTCTTTTGTCTAAAGCAGAATGTGTTTCTTGTAAGGTGAGCTAGCGTTTGTTTCCCAGTCCTATATGGAGTGGAATCACATGCAGTTTCTGGTCCTACAAGCAGGAGTTGTTTTCTGGTAAGAAGAGTCACTATTGCGCTGCCATTGCCATACACAGGACTAATAGCACTGGCGTCTGTTCCCAGCAAGTACAGTGTATTGGACTGTAGAGGATCTACTGTTCTTGTCAGGTTCCTAAGCAGAATTGAACTAGATATGGCCGTGTGTGTAGGAAGCACAGTTCTTTTGTTCTGAGCAAGCTCACTTTTCGGAACACATAGGAAACACAGTAGAGTAGAAGAGTGCTCTTTTCTCAAAAGCAGAGTGTGTTTTTGTAAGGCGAGCTAGCGTTTGTTTCCTAGTCCTAAATGGAGTTGAATCACATGCAGTTTCTGGTCCTATGAACAAGAGTTGTTTTCTTGTAAGGAAAGTCACTATTGCGCTCCCATTGCCCTTTACAAGGCAAATAGCACTCGCGTCTTTTCCCAGCAAGTACAGTGTATTGGACTGAATAGGAGCTACTGTTCTTGTCAGTTTACTAAGCAGAATTGAACTAGATATGGTCCGAGCGTGTAGGAAACACAGTTCTTTTGTTCTGAGCAAGCTCACTATTCGGACCCCATAGGAAAAAAAGTAGAGTAGAAGAGTGCTCTTTTCTCAAAAGCAGAGTGTGTTTCATGTAAGGCGAGCTAGCATTTGTTTCCCAGTCCTAAATGGAGTTGATCATATGCAGTTTCTGGTCCTACGATCAAGAGTTGTTTTCTGGTAAGGAAAGTCACTATTGTTCTCCCATTGCCATACACAGTGCAAATAGCACTCGCGTCTGTTCCCAGTAAGTACAGTGTATCGGACTGAAGAGGAGCTACTGTTCTTGTCAATGTCCTAAGCAGAGTTGAACTATTTATGGCCCGTGTGTAGGATGCACAGTTCTTTTGTTCTGAGCAAGCTCACTGTTCTGGCCCTATACGAAACACAGTAGAGTGGAAGAGTGCTCTTTTCTCTAAAGCAGAGTGTGTTACTTGGAAGGCGAGCTAGCGTTTGTTTCCCAGTCCTAAATGGAGTTGAATCACATGCAGTATCTAGTCCTACGAGCAAGAGTTTTTTTCTGGTAAGAAGAGTCACTATTGCACTGCCATTGCCATACATAGGACAAATAGCACTGGAGTCTGTTCCCAGCAAGTACAGGGTATTGGACTGAAGAGGATCTACTGTTCCTGTCAGGTTCCTAAGCAGAATTGAACTAGATATGGCCGTGTGTGTAGGAAGCACAGTTCTTTTGTTCTGAGCAAGCTCACTGTTCGGACACCATAGGAAACACAGTAGAGTAGAAGAGTGCTCTTTTCTCTGAAGCAGAGTGTGTTTCCTGTAAGGCGAGCTAGCGTTTGTTTCCCAGGCCTAAATGGAGTTGAATCACATGCAGTTTCTGGTCCTAAGAGCAAGAGTTGTTTTCTGGTAAGGAAAGTCACTATTGTGCTCCCCTTGCCATACATAGTGCAAATAGCTCTCACGTCTGTTCCCAGCAAGTACAGTGTATCGGACCGAAGAGGAGCTACTGTTCTTGTCAGTTTCCTAAGCAGAGTTGAACTAGATATGGCCCGCATGTGTAGGAAGCACAGTTCTTTTGTTCTGGGCAAGCTCACTGTTTGGACCCAATAGGAAACACAGTAGAGTAGAAGAGTGCTCTTTTATCTAAAACAGAATGTGTTTCTTGTAAGGCGAGCTAGCGTTTGTTTCCCAGTCCTAAATGGCGTGGAATCACATGCAGTTTCTGGTCCTACGAGCAGGATTTGTTTTCTGGTAAGACAAGTCACTATTGTGCTCCAATGCCATACACAGTGCAAACAGCACTCGCGTCTGTTCCCCGCAAGTACAGTGTATTGGACTGAAGAGGAGCTACTGTTCTTGTTGGTTTCCTAAGCAGAGTTGAACTAGATATGGCCCGTGTGTGTAGGAAGCACAGTTCTTTTGTTCTGAGCAAGCTCACTGTTCGGACCCGATAGGAAACACAATAGAGTAGAAGAGTGCTCTTTTCTCAAAAGCAGAGTGTGTTTTTGTAAGGCGAGCTAGCGTTTGTTTCCCAGTCCTAAATGGAGTTGAATCACATGCAGTATCTGGTCCTACGAGCAAGAGTTGTTTTCTGGTAAGAAGAGTCACTATTGCGCTGCCATTGCCATACACAGGACTAATAGCACTGGCGTCTGTTCCCAGCAAGTACAGTGTATTGGACTGTAGAGGATCTACTGTTCTTGTCAGGTTCCTAAGCAGAATTGAACTAGATATGGCCGTGTGTGTAGGAAGCACAGTTCTTTTGTTCTGAGCAAGCTCACTTTTCGGAACACATAGGAAACACAGTAGAGTAGAAGAGTGCTCTTTTCTCAAAAGCAGAGTGTGTTTTTGTAAGGCGAGATAGCGTTTGTTTCCTAGTCCTAAATGGAGTTGAATCACATGCAGTTTCTGGTCCTATGAACAAGAATTGTTTTCTGGTAAGGAAAGTCACTATTGTGCTCCCATTGCCCTTTACAAGGCAAATAGCTCTCGCGTCTTTTCCCAGCAAGTACAGTGTATTGGACTGAATAGGAGCAACTTTTCTTGTCAGTTGTCTAAGCAGAATTGAACTAGATATGGTCCGTGCGTGTAGGAAGCACAGTTCTTTTGTTCTGAGCAAGCTCACTGTTTGGACCTCATAGGAAACACAGTAGAGTAGAAGAGTGCTCTTTTCTCAAAAGCAGAGTGTGTTTCATGTAAGGCGAGCTAGCATTTGTTTCCCAGTCCTAAATGGAGTTGATCATATGCAGTTTCTGGTCCTACGATCAAGAGTTGTTTTCTAATAAGGAAAGTCACTATTGTGCTCTCAATGCCATACACAGTGCAAATAGCACTCGCGTCTGTTCCCAGCAAGTACAGTGTATCGGACTGAAGAGGAGCTACTGTTCTTGTCAGTTTCCTAAGCAGAGTTGAACTAGTTATGGCCCGTGTGTAGGAAGCACAGTTCTTTTGTTCTGAGCAAGCTCACTGTTCTGGCCCAATAGGAAACACAGTAGAGTAGAAGAGTGCTCTTTTCTCAAAAGCAGAGTGTGTTTCTTCTAAGGCGAGCTAGCATTTGTTTCCCAGTCCTAAATGGAGTTGAATCACATGCAGTTTCTTTTCCTACGAGCAAGAGTTGTTTTCTGGAAAGGAAAGTCACTATTGCACTCCCATTGCTATACACAGTGCAAATAGCACTCGCGTCTGTTCCCAGCAATTACAGTGTATTGGACTGAAGAGGAGCTACTGTTCTTGTCAGTTTCCTAAGCAGAGTTGAACTAGTTATGGGCCGTATGTAGGAAGCACAGTTCTTTTGTTTTGAGCAAGCTCTCTGTTCAGGCCCTATAGGAAACACAGTAGAGTAGAAGAGTGCTCTTTTCTCTAAAGCAGAGTGTGTTTCTTGTAAGGCGAGCTAGCGTTTGTTTCCCAGTCCTAAATGGAGTTGAATCACATGAAGTTTCTAGTCCTAAGAGCAAGAGTTGTTTTATGGTAAGAAGAGTCACTATTGCGCTGCCATTGCCATACACAGGACAAATAGCACTTGCGTCTGTTCCCAGCAAGTACAGTGTATTGGACTGAAGAGGATCTACTGTTCTTGTCAGTTTCCTTAGCAGAGTTGAACTAGATATGGCCCGTGTGTGTAGGAAGCACAGTTCTCTTGTTCTGAGCAAGCTCACTGTTCTGGCCCTATAGGAAGCACAGTAGAGTAGAAGAGTGCTCTTTTCTCAAAAGCAGAGTGTGTTTCATGTAAGGCGAGCTAGCATTTGTTCCCAGTCCTAAATGGAGTTGAATCACATGCAGTTTCTGGTCCTACGAGCAAGAGTTGTTTTCTGGTAAGGAAAGTCACAATTGCGCTCCCATTGCCATACACAGTGCAAATAGCAATCGCGTCTGTTCCCATCAAGTACAGTGTATCGGACTGAAGAGGAGCTACTGTTCTTGTCAGTTTCCTAAGCAGAGTTGAATTAGTTATGGCCCGTGTGTAGGAAGCACAGTTCTTTTGTTCTGAGCAAGCTCACTGTTCTGGCCCTATAGAAAACACAGTAGAGTAGAAGAGTGCTCTTTTCTCAAAAGCAGAGTGTGTTTCTTGTAAAGCGAGCTAGAGTTTGTTTCCCAGTCCTAAATGGAGTGGAATCACATGCAGTTTCTGGTCCTACGAGCAAGAGTTGTTTTCTGGTAAGAAGAGTCACTATTGCGCTCCCTTGCCTTACACAGGACAAATAGCACTGGCGTCTCTTCCCAGCAAGTACAGTGTATTGGACTGAAGAGGATCTACTGTTCTTGTCAGGTTCCTAAGCAGACTTGAACTAGAAATGGCCGTGTGAGTAGAAGCACATTTTTTTGTCCCAGCAAGCTCACTATTCGGAACACATAGGAAACACAGTAGAGTAGAAGAGTGCTCTTTTCTCAAAAGCAGAGTGTGTTTCTTGGAAGTCGAGCTAGCGTTTGTTTCCCAGTCCTAAATGGAGTTGAGTCACATGCAGTTTTTTGTCCTACGAGCAAGAGTTGTTTTCTGGTAAGACAAGTCACTATTGTGCTCCAATGCCATACACAGTGCAAATAGCACTCGCGTCTGTTCCCCGCAAGTACAGTGTATTGGACTGAAGAGGATCTACTGTTCTTGTCAGTTTCCTAAGCAGAGTTCAACTAGATATGGCCCGTGTGTAGGAAGCACAGTTCTTATGTTCTGAGCAAGCTCACTGTTCTGGCCCTATAGGAAACACAGTAGAGTAGAAGAGTGCTCTTTTCTCTAAAGCCGAGTGTGTTTCTTGTAAGGCGAGCTAGCGTTTGTTTCCCAATCCTAAATGGAGTTGAATCACATGCAGTTTCTGGTCCTACGAGCAAGAGTTGTTTTCTGGTAAGACGAGTCACTATTGTGCTCCCATTGACATACACAGTGCAAATAGCACTCGCGTCTCTTTCCAGCAAGTACAGTGTATCGGACTAAAGAGGAGCTACTGTTCTTGTCAGTTTCCTAAGCAGAGTTGAACTAGATATGGCCGTGTGTGTAGGAAGCACAGTTCTTTTGTTCTGAGCAAGCTCACTTTTCGGAACACATAGGAAACACAGTAGAGTAGAAGAGTGCTCTTTTCTCAAAAGCAGAGTGTGTTTTTGTAAGGCGAGATAGCGTTTGTTTCCTAGTCCTAAATGGAGTTGAATCACATGCAGTTGCTGGTCCTATGAACAAGAGTTGTTTTCTGGTAAGGAAAGTCACTATTGTGCTCCCATTGCCCTTTACAAGGCAAATAGCTCTCGCGTCTTTTCCCAGCAAGTACAGTGTATTGGACTGAATAGGAGCAACTTTTCTTGTCAGTTGTCTAAGCAGAATTGAACTAGATATGGTCCGTGCGTGTAGGAAGCACAGTTCTTTTGTTCTGAGCAAGCTCACTGTTTGGACCTCATAGGAAACACAGTAGAGTAGAAGAGTGCTCTTTTCTCAAAAGCAGAGTGTGTTTCATGTAAGGCGAGCTAGCATTTGTTTCCCAGTCCTAAATGGAGTTGATCATATGCAGTTTCTGGTCCTACGATCAAGAGTTGTTTTCTAATAAGGAAAGTCACTATTGTGCTCTCATTGCCATACACAGTGCAAATAGCACTCGCGTCTGTTCCCAGCAAGTACAGTGTATCGGACTGAAGAGGAGCTACTGTTCTTGTCAGTTTCCTAAGCAGAGTTGAACTAGTTATGGCCCGTGTGTAGGAAGCACAGTTCTTTTGTTGTGAGCAAGCTCACTCTTCTGGCCCGAAAGGAAACACAGTAGAGTGTAAGAGTGCTCTTTTCTCTAAAGCAGAGTGTGTTTCTTGTAAGGCGAGCTACCGTTTGTTTCCTAGTCCTAAATGGAGTTGAATCACATGCAGTTTCTAGTCCTACGAGCAAGAGTTGTTTTCTGGTAAGAAGATTCACTATTGCGCTGCCATTGCCATACATAGGACAAATAGCACTGGCGTCTGTTCCCAGCAAGTACAGTGTATTGGACTGAAGAGGATCTACTGTTCTTGTCAGGTTCCTAGAGCAGAATTGAACTAGATATGGCCGTGTGTGTAGGAAGCACAGTTCTTTTGTTCTGAGCAAGCTCACTTTTCGGAACACATAGGAAACACAGTAGTGTAGAAGAGTGCTCTTTTCTATAAAGCAGAGTGTGTTTCTTGTAAGGCGAGCTAGCATTTGTTTCCCAGTCCTAAATGGAGTTGAATCACATGCAGTTTCTGGTCCTAAGAGCAAGAGTTGTTTTCTGGTAAGGAAAGTCACTATTGTGCTCCCCTTGCCATACATAGTGCAAATAGCTCTCACGTCTGTTCCCAGCAAGTACAGTGTATCGGACTGAAGAGGAGCTACTGTTCTTGTCAGTTTCCTAAGCAGAGTTGAACTAGATATGGCCCGTGTGTGTAGGAAGCACAGTTCTTTTGTTCTGAGCAAGCTCACTGTTTGGACCCCATAGGAAACACAGTAGAGTAGAAGAGTGCTCTTTTCTCTAAAGCAGAATGTGTTTCTTGTAAGGCGAGCTAGAGTTTGTTTCCCAGTCCTAAATGGAGTTGAATCCCATGCAGTTTCTGGTCCTACGAGCAAGAGTTGTTTTCTGGTAAGAAGAGTCACTATTGCGCCGCCATTGCCATACACAGGACAAATAGCACAGGCGTCTGTTCCCAGCAAGTACAGTGTACTGAACTGAAGAGGATCTACTGTTCTTGTCAGGTTCCTAAGCAGACTTGAACTAGATATGGCCGTGTGTGTAGGAAGCACAGTTTTTTTGTTCTGAGCAAACTCACTTTTCGGAACACATAGGAAACACAGAAGAGTAGAAGAGTGCTCTTTTCTCAAAAGCAGAGTGTGTTTTTGTAAGGCGAGCTAGTGTTTGTTTCCTAGTCCTAAATGGAGTTGAATCACATGCAGTTTCTGGTCCTATGAACAAGAGTTGTTTTCTGGTAAGGAAAGTCACTTTTGAGCTCCCATTGCCCTTTACAAGGCAAATAGCACTCGCGTCTTTTCCCAGCAAGTACAGTGTTTTGGACTGAATAGGAGCTACTGTTCTTGTCAGTTTACTAAGCAGAATTGAACTAGATATGGTCTGTGCATGTAGGAAGCACAGTTCTTTTATTCTGAGCAAGCTCACTGTTTGGACCCCATAGGAAACACAGTAGAGTAGAAGAGTGCTCTTTTCTAAAAAGCAGAGAGTGTTTCTTGTAAGGTGAGCTAGCTTTTGTTTCCCAGTCCTAAATTGTGTTGAATCACATGCAGTTTCTGATCCTACGAGCAAGAGTTTTTTTCTGGTATGAAGAGTCACTATTGCGCTGCCATTGCCATACACAGGACAAACAGCACTGGTGTCTGTTCCCAGCAATTACAGTGTACTGGACTGAAGAGGATCTACTGTCCTTGTCAGGTTCCTAAGCAGAATTGAACTAGATATGGCCGTGTTTAGGAAGCACAGTTCTTTTGTTCTGAGCAAGCTCACTGTTCTGGCCCTATAGGAAACACAGTAGAGTAGAAGAGTGCTCTTTTGTCAAAAGCAGGGTGTGTTTCTTGTAAGGCGAGCTAGCGTTTGTTTCCCAGTCCTAAATGGAGTTGAGTCACATGCAGTTTTTTGTCCTACGAGCAAGAGTTGTTTTCTGGTAAGACGAGTCACTATTGTGCTCCAATTATCATACACAGTGCAAATAGCACTCGCGTCTGTTCCCCGCAAGTACAGTGTATTGGACGGAAGAGGAGCTACTATTCTTGTCAGTTTCCTAAGCAGAGTTGAACTAGATATGCCCGTGTGTGTAGAAAGCACAGTTCTTTTGTTCTGAGCAAGCTCACTGTTCGGACCCCATAGGAAACACAGTAGAGTAGAAGTGTGCTCTTTTCTCTAAAGCAGAGTGTGTTTCATGTAAGGCGAGCTAGCATTTGTTTCCCAGTCCTAAATGGAGTTGAATCACATGAAGTTTCTGGTCTTACGAGCAAGAGTTGTTTTCTGGTAAGGAAAGTCACTATTGCGCTCCCATTGCCATACACAGTGCAAATAGCACTCGCTTCTGTTCCCAGCAAGTACAGCGTATCGGACTGAAGAAGAGCTACTGTTCTTGTCAGTTTCCTAAGCAGAGTTGAACTAGATATGGTCCGTGCGTGTAGGAAGCACAGTTCTTTTGTTGTGAGCAAGCTCACTCTTCTGGCCCTATAGGAAACACAGTAGAGTGGACGAGTGCTCTTTCTCTCAAGCAGAGTGTGTTTCTTGTAAGGCGAGCTAGCGTTTGTTTCCCAGTCCTAAATGGAGTTGAATCACATGCAGTTTCTAGTCCTACCAGCAAGAGTTGTTTTCTGGTAAGAAGAGTCACTATTGCGCTGCCATTGCCATACATAGGACAAATAGCACTGGCGTCTGTTCCCAGCAAGTACAGTGTATTGGACTGAAGAGGATCTACTGTTCTTGTCAGGTTCCTAAGCAGAATTGAACTAGATATGGCCGTGTGTGTAGGAAGCACAGTTCTTTTGTTCTGAGCAAGCTCACTGTTCGGACACCATAGGAAACACAGTAGTGTAGAAGAGTGCTCTTTTATCTAAAGCAGAGTGTGTTTCTTGTAAGGCGAGCTAGCATTTGTTTCCCAGTCCTAAATGGAGTTGAATCACATGCAGTTTCTGGTCCTAAGAGCAAGAGTTGTTTTCTGGTAAGGAAAGTCACTATTGTGCTCCCCTTGCCATACATAGTGCAAATAGCTCTCACGTCTGTTCCCAGCAAGTACAGTGTATCGGACTGAAGAGGAGCTACTGTTCTTGTCAGTTTCCTAAGCAGAGTTGAACTAGATATGGCCCGCATGTGTATGAAGCACAGTGCTTTTGTTCTGAGCAAGCTCACTGTTTGGACCCCATAGGAAACACAGTAGAGTAGAAGAGTGCTCTTTTCTCTAAAGCAGAATGTGTTTCTTGTAAGGCGAGCTAGCGTTTGTTTCCCAGTCCTAAATGGAGTTGAATCACATGCAGTTTCTGGTCCTACGAGCAGGAGTTGTTTTCTGGTAAGGAAAGTCACTATTGCGCTCCCATTGCCATACACAGGGCAAATAGCCCTCCCGTCTGTTCCCAGCAAGTACAGTGTATTGGACTGAAAAGGAGCTACTGTTCTTCTCAGTTTCCTAAGCAGAGTTGAAATAGATATGGCCCGTGTGTGTAGGAAGTACAGTTCTTTTTTTCTGAGCAAGCTCACTGTTCTGGCCCTATAGGAAACACAGAAAAGTAGAAGATTGATCTTTTCTCAAGAGCAGAGTGTGTTTCTTGTAAAGCGAGCTAGAGTTTGTTTCCCAGTCCTCAATGGAGTGGAATCACATGCAGTTTCTGGTCCTACGACCAAGAGTTGTTTTCTGGTAAGAAGAGTCACTATTGCGCTGCCATTGCCATACACAGGACAAATAGCACTGGCGTCTGTTCCCAGCAGTGTATTGGACTGAAGAGGATCTACTGTTCTTGTCAGGTTCCTAAGCAGACTTGAACTAGAAATGGCCGTGTGAGTAGGAAGCACATTTTTTTTCTCCCAGCAAGCTCACTGTTCGGAACACATAGAAAACACAGTAGAATTGAAGAGTGCTCTTTTATCAAAAGCAGAGTGTGTTTCTTGGAAGTCGAGGTAGCGTTTGTTTTCCAGTCCTAAAGTAGTTGAGTCACATGCAGTTTTTTGTCCAACGAGCAAGAGTTGTTTTCTGGTAAGACAAGTCACTATTGTGCTCCAATTGCCATACACAGTGCAAATAGCACTCGCGTCTGTTCCCCGCAAGTACAGTGTATTGGACGGAAGAGGATCTACCGTTCTTGTCAGTTTCCTACGGAGAGTTGAACTAGATATGGCCCGTGTGTGTAGGAAGCACAGTTCTTTTGTTCTGAGCAAGCTCACTGTTCGGACACCATAGGAAGCACAGTAGAGTAGAAGAGTGCTCTTTTCTCAAAAGCAGAGTGTGTTTCACGTAAGGCGAGCTAGCATTTGTTTCCCAGTCCTAAATGGAGTTGAATCACATGCAGTTTCTGGTCTTACGAGCAAGAGTTGTTTTCTGGTAAGGAAAGTCACTATTGCGCTCCCATTGCAATACACAGTGCAAATAGCACTCGCGTCTGTTCCCAGCAAGTACAGTGTATTGGACTGTAGAGGATCTACTGTTCTTGTCAGTTTCCTAAGCAGAGTTGAACTAGATATGGCCCGTGTGTAGGAAGCACAGTTCTTTTGTTCTGAGCAAGCTCACTGTTCTGGCCCAATAGGAAACACAGTAGAGTAGAAGAGTGCTCTTTTCTCAAAAGCAGAGTGTGTTTCTTCTAAGGCGAGCTAGCATTTGTTTCCCAGTCCTAAATGGAGTTGAATCACATGCAGTTTCTGGTCCTACGAGCAAGAGTTGTTTTCTGGTAAGGAAAGTCACTATTGCACTCCCATTGCCATACACAGTGCAAATAGCACTCGCGTCTGTTCCCAGCAAGTACAGTGTATCAGACTGAAGAGGAGCTACTGTTCTTGTCAGTTTCCTAGGCAGAGTTGAACTAGTTATGGCCCGTGTGTAGGAAGCACAGTTCTTTTGTTCTGAGCAAGCTCACTGTTCTGGCCCTATAGGAAACACAGTAGAGTAGAAGAGTGCTCTTTTCTCAAAAGCAGAGTGTATTTATTGTTAGGCGAGCTAGCATTTGTTTCCCAGTCCTAAATGGAGAGGAATCACATGCAGTTTCTTGTACTACGAGCAAGAGTTGATTTCTGGTAAGGAAAGTCACTATTGCGCTCCCATTGTCATACACAGTGCAAATAGCACATGCGTCTGTTCCCAGCAATTACAGTGTATTGGACTGAAGAGGAGCTACTGTTCTTGTCAGGGTCCTAAGCAGAGTTCAACTAGATAAGGCCCGTGTGTGTAGGAAGCACAGTTCTTATGTTCTGAGCAAGCTCACTGCTCTGGCCCCATAGGAAACACAGTAGAGTAGAAGAGTGCTCTTTTCGCTAAAGCAGAGTATGTTTCTTGTAAGGCGAGCTAGCGTTTGTTTCCCAGTCCTAAATGGAGTTGAGTCACATGCAGTTTTTTTTTCTACGAGCAAGAGTTTTTTTCTGGTAAGATGAGTCACTATTGTGCTCCAATTGCCATACACAGTGCAAATAGCACTCGCGTCTGTTCCCAGCATGTACAGTGTATCGGACTGAAGAGGAGCTACTATTCTTGTCAGTTTCCTAAGCAGAGTTGAACTAGATATGGCCCGTGTGTGTAGGAAGCACAGTTCTTTTGTTCTGAGCAAGCTCACTGTTCGGACCCCATAGGAAACACAGTAGAGTAGAAGAGTTCTCTTTTCTCAAAAGCAGAGTGTGTTTCATGTAAGGCGAGCTAGCATTTGTTTCCCAGTCCTAAATGGAGTTGAATCACATGCAGTTTTTGGTCCTACGAGCAAGGGTTGTTTTCTGGTAAGAAGAGTCACTATTGCGCTGCCATTGCCATACACAGGACAAATAGCACTGGCGTCTGTTCCCAGCAAGTACAGTGTATTGGTCTGAAGAGGATCTACTGTTCTTGTCAGGTTCCTAAAAAGACTTGAACTAGATATGGCCTTGTGTGTAGGAAGCACAGTTTTTTTGTTCTGAACAAGCTCACTTTTCGGAACACATAGGAAACACAGTAGACTAGAAGAGTGCTCTTTTCTCAAAAGCAGAGTGTGTTTCTTGGAAGTCGAGCTAGCGTTTGTTTCCCAGTCCTAAATGGAGTTGACTCACATGCAGTTTTTTGTCCTACGAGCAAGAGTTGTTTTTTCGTAAGACAAGTCTCTATTGTGCTCCAATTGCCATACACAGTGCAAATAGCACTTGCGTCTGTTCCCCGCAAGTACAGGGTATTGGACTGAAGAGGAGCTACTGTTCTTGTTTGTTTCCTAAGCAGAGTTGAACTAGATATGGCCCGTGTGTGTAGGAAGCACAGTTCTTTTGTTCTGAGCAAGCTCACTGTTCGGACCCCATAGGAAGCACAGTAGAGTAGAAGAGTGCACTATTCTCAAAAGCAGAGTGTGTTTCATGTAAGGCGAGCTAAGATTTGTTCCCCAGTCCAAAATGGAGTTGAATCACATGCAGTTTCTGGTCCTACGAGCAAGAGTTGTTTTCTGGTAAGGAAAGTCACTATTGCGCTCCCATTGACATACACAGTGCAAATAGCACTCGCGTCTGTTCCCAGCAAGTACAGTGTATCGGAGTGAAGAGGAGCTACTGTTCTTGTCAGTTTCCTAAGCAGAGTTGAACTAGTTATGGGCCGTATGTAGGAAGCACAGTTCTTTTGTTTTGAGCAAGCTCTCTGTTCTGGCCCTATAGGAAACACAGTAGAGTAGAAGAGTGCTCTTTTCTCTAAAGCAGAGTGTGTTTCTTGTAAGGCGAGCTAGCGTTTGTTTCCCAGTCCTAAATGGAGTTGAATCACATGCAGTTTCTAGTCCTAAGAGCAAGAGTTGTTTTATGGTAAGAAGAGTCACTATTGCGCTGCCTTTGTCATACACAGGACAAATAGCACTGGCGTCTGTTCCCAGCAAGTACAGTGTATCGGACTGAAGAGGATCTACTGTTCTTGTCAGTTTCCTAAGCAGAGTTGAACTAGATATGGCCCGTGTGTGTAGGAAGCACCGTTCTTATGTTCTGAGCAAGCTCACTGTTCTGGCCCTATAGGAAACACAGTAGAGTAGAAGAGTGCTCTTTTCTCTAAAGCAGAGTGTGTTTCTTGTAAGGCGAGCTAGCGTTTGTTTCCCAGTCCTAAATGGAGTTGAATCACATGAAGTTTCTAGTCCTAAGA
Source organism: Peromyscus eremicus (assembly GCF_949786415.1). Classification (NCBI taxonomy): domain Eukaryota; kingdom Metazoa; phylum Chordata; class Mammalia; order Rodentia; family Cricetidae; genus Peromyscus; species Peromyscus eremicus. The sequence continues at coordinate 79,316 of NW_026734444.1, read as the reverse complement.
GCAAGAGTTGTTTTCTGGTAAGAAGAGTCACTATTGCGCTGCCATTGCCATACACAGGACAAGTAGCACTGGCGTCTCTTCCCAGCAAGTACAGTGTATTGGACTGAAGAGGATCTACTGTTCTTGTCAGGTTCCTAAGCAGACTTGAACTAGAAATGGCCGTGTGAGTAGGAAGCACATTTTTTTGTCCCAGCAAGCTCATTGTTCGGAACACATAGGAAACACAGTAGACTAGAAGAGTGCTCTTTTCTCAAAAGCAGAGTGTGTTTCTTGGAAGTCGAGCTAGCGTTTGTTTTCCAGTCCTAAAGGAGTTGAGTCACATGCAGTTTTTTGTCCAACGAGCAAGAGTTGTTTTCTGGTAAGACAAGTCACTATTGTGCTCCAATTGCCATACACAGTGCAAATAGCACTCGCGTCTGTTCCCCGCAAGTACAGTGTATTGGACGGAAGAGGAGCTACTGTTCTTGTCAGTTTCCTAAGCAGAGTTGAACTAGATAAGGCCCGTGTGTGTAGGAAGCACAGTTCTTTTGTTCTGAGCAAGCTCACTGTTCGGAACACATAGGAAACACAGTAGAGTAGAAGAGTGCTCTTTTCTCAAAAGCAGAGTGTGTTTCTTGGAAGTCGAGCTAGCGTTTGTTTCCAGTCCTAAATGGAGTTGAGTCAATGCAGTTTTTTGTCCTACGAGCAAGAGTTGTTTTCTGGTAAGACAAGTCACTATTGTGCTCCAATGCCATACACAGTGCCAATAGCACTCGCGTCTGTTCCCCGCAAGTACAGTGTATTGGAGTGAAGAAGATCTACTGTTCTTGTCAGGTTCTTAAGCAGAATTGAACTAGATATGGCCGTGTGTGTAGGAAGCACAGTTCTTTTGTTCTGAGCAAGCTCACTGTTCGTACACCATAAGAAAGAAAGTAGAGTAGAAGAGTGCTCTTTTCTCAAAAGCAGAGTGTGTTTCTTGTAAGGATAGCTAGCGTTTGTTTCCCAGTCCTAAATGGAGTTGAATCACATGCAGTTTCTGGTCCTACGAGCAAGAGTTGTTTTCTGGTAAGGAAAGTCAATATTGTGCTCCTATTGCCATCCACAGTACAAAGAGCACTCGCGTCTTTTCCCAGCAAGTACAGAGTATTGGACTGAAGAGGAGCTACTGTTCTTGTCAGTTTCCTAAGCAGAGTTCAACTAGATATGGCCCGTGTGTAGGAAGCACAGTTCTTATGTTCTGAGCAAGCTCACTGTTCTGGCCCCATAGGAAACACAGTAGAGTAGATGAGTGCTCTTTTCTCTAAAGCCGAGTGTGTTTCTTGTAAGGCGAGCTAGCGTTTGTTTCCCAATCCTAAATGGAGTTGAATCACATGCAGTTTCTGGTCCTACGAGCAAGAGTTGTTTTATGGTAAGACGAGTCACTATTGTGCTCCCATTGACAGACACAGTGCAAATAGCACTCGCGTCTCTTTCCAGCAAGTACAGTGTATCGGACTAAAGAGGAGCTACTGTTCTTGTCAGTTTCCTAAGCAGAGTTGAACTAGATATGGCCTTGTGAGTAGGAAGCACATTTTTTTTGTTCTGAGCAAGCTCACTGTTCGGAACATAGGAAACATAGTAGAGTACAAGAGTGCTCTTTTCTCAAAAGCAGAGTGTGTTTCTTGGAAGTCGAGCTAGCGTTTGTTTCCCAGTTAAATGGAGTTGAGTCACATGCAGTTTTTTGTCCTACGAGCAAGAGTTGTTTTCTGGTAAGAGAAGTCACTATTGTGCTCCAATGCCATACACAGTGCAAATAGCACTCGCGTCTGTTCCCTGCAAGTACAGTGTATTGGACTGAAGAGGAGCTAGTGTTCTTCTCAGTTTCCTAAGCAGAGTTGAACTAGATATGGCCCGTGTGTAGGAAGCACAGTTCTTTTGTTCTGAGCAAGCTCACTGTTCTGGCCCTATAGGAAACACAGTAGAGTAAAAGAGTGCTCTTTTCTCTAAAGCAGAGAGTGTTTCTTGTAAGGTGAGCTAGCTTTTGTTTGCCAGTCCTAAATGGAGTTGAATCACATGCAGTTTCTGGTCCTACAAGCAAGAGTTGTTTTCTGGTAAGAAGAGTCACTACTGCGCTGCCATTGCCATACACAGGACAAACAGCACTGGCATCTGTTCCCAGTAAGTACAGTGTATTGGACTGAAGAGGATCTACTGTTCTTGTCAGGTTCCTAAGCAGACTTGAACTAGATATGGCCGTGTGTGTAGGAAGCACAGTTTTTTTGTTCTGAGCAAGCTCACTTTTCGGAACACCTAGGAAACACAGAAGAGTAGAAGAGTGCTCTTTTCTCAAAAGCAGAGTGTGTTTCTTGTAAAGCGAGCTAGAGTTTGTTTCCCAGTCCTAAATGGAGCGGAATCACATGCAGTTTCTGGTCCTACGAGCAAGAGTTGTTTTCTGGTAAGAAGAGTCACTATTGCGCTGCCTTTGCCATACACAGGACAAATAGCACTGGCGTCTGTTCCCAGCAAGTATAGTGTATTGGACTGAGGAGGATCTACTGTTCTTGTCAGGTTCCTAAGCAGAATTGAACTAGATATGGCCGTGTGTGTAGGAAGCACAGTTCTTTTGTTCTGAGCAAGCTCACTGTTTGGACCCCATAGGAAACACAGTAGAGTAGAAGAGTGCTCTTTTCTCAAAGCAGAGTGTGTTTCTTGTAAGTCGAGCTAGCGTTTGTTTCCCAGTCCTAAATGGAGTTGAGTCACATGCAGTTTTCTGTCCTACGAGCAAGAGTTGTTTTCTGGTAAGACGAGTCACTATTGTGCTCCAATGCCATACACAGTGCAAATAGCACTCGCGTCTGTTCCCCGCAAGTACAGTGTATCGGACTGAAGAGGAGCTACTGTTCTTGTTTGTTTCCTAAGCAGAGTTGAACTAGATATGGCCCGTGTGTGTAGAAAGGACAGTTCTTTTGTTCTGAGCAAGCTCACTGTTCGGACCCCATAGGAAACACAGTAGAGTAGAAGAGTGCTCTTTTCTCAAAAGCAGAGTGTGTTTCTTGTAAGGCGAGCTAGCATTTGTTTTCCAGTCCTAAATGGAGTTGAATCACATGCAGTTTCTAGTCCTACGAGCAAGAGTTGTTTTATGGTAAGAAGAGTCACTATTGCGCTGCCATTGCCATACACAGGACAAATAGCACTGGCGTCTGTTCCCAGCAAGTACAGTGTATTGTACAGAAGAGGATCTACTGTTCTTGTCAGGTTCCTAAGCAGAATTGAACTAGATATGGCCGTGTGTGTAGGAAGCACAGTTCTAATGTTCTGAGCAAGTTCACTCTTCTGGCTCTATAGGAAACACAGTAGAGTAGAAGAGTGCACTTTTCTCAAAAGCAGAGTGTGTTTCTTATAAGGCGAGCTAGCGTTTGTTTCCCAGTCCTAAATGGAGTTGAATCCCATGCAGTTTCTAATCCTACGAGCAAGGGATGTTTTATGGTAAGAAGAGTCACTATTACGCTGCCATTGCCACACACAGGACAAATAGCACTGGCGTCTGTTCCCCGCAAGTACAGTGTATTGTACAGAAGAGGATCTACTGTTCTTGTCAGGTTCCTAAGCAGAATTGAACTAGATATGGCCGTGTGTGTCGGAAGCACAGTTCTAATGTTCTGAGCAAGTTCACTCTTCTAGCTCTATAGGAATCACAGTAGAGTAGAAGAGTGCTCTTTTCTCAAAAGCAGAGTGTGTTTCTTGGAAGTCGAGCTAGCATTTGATTCCTAGTCCTAAATGGAGTTGAGTCACATGCAGTTTTTTGTCCTACGAGCAAGAGTTGTTTTCTGGTAAGACAAGTCACTATTGTGCTCCAATTGCCATACACACTGCAAATAGCACTCGCGTCTGTTCCCTGCAAGTACAGTGTATTGGAAGGAAGAGGAGCTATTGTTCTTGTCAGTTTACTAAGCAGAGTTGAACTAGATATAGCCCGTGTGTGCAGGAAGCACAATTCTTTTGTTCTGAGCAAGGTCATTGTTCGGACCCCATAGGAAACACAGTAGAGTAGAAGAGTGCTCTTTTCTCAAAAGCAGAGAGTGTTTCATGTAAGGCGAGCTAGCATTTGTTTCCCAGTCCTAAAAGGAGTTGAATCTCATGCAGTTTCTGGTCTTACGAGCAAGAGTTGTTTTCTGGTAAGGAAAGTCACTATTGCGCTCCCATTGACATACACAGTGCAAATAGCACTCGCGTCTGTTCCCTGCAAGTACAGTGTATTGGAAGGAAGAGGAGCTATTGTTCTTGTCAGTTTACTAAGCAGAGTTGAACTAGATATAGCCCGTGTGTGCAGGAAGCACAATTCTTTTGTTCTGAGCAAGGTCATTGTTCGGACCCCATAGGAAACACAGTAGAGTAGAAGAGTGCTCTTTTCTCAAAAGCAGAGAGTGTTTCATGTAAGGCGAGCTAGCATTTGTTTCCCAGTCCTAAAAGGAGTTGAATCTCATGCAGTTTCTGGTCTTACGAGCAAGAGTAGTTTTCTGGTAAGGAAAGTCACTATTGCGCTCCCATTGACATACACAGTGCAAATAGCACTCGCGTCTGTTCCCAGCAAGTACAGTGTATCGGACTGAAGAGGAGCTACTGTTCTTGTCAGTTTCCTAAGCAGAGTTGAACTAGATATGGCCCCTGTGTAGGAAGCACAGATCTTTTGTTCTGAGCAAACTCACTGTTCTGGCCCTATAGGAAACACAGTAGAGTAGAAGAGTGCTCTTTTCTCTAAAGCAGAGTGTGTTTCTTGTAAGGCAAGCTAGCTTTTGTTTTCCAGTCCTAAATGGAGTTGAATCACATGCAGTTTCTGGTCCTACAAGCAAGAGTTGTTTTCTGGTAAGAAGAGTCACTATTGCGCTGCCATTGCCATACACAGTGCAAATAGCACTGGCGTCTGTTCCCAGTAAGTACAGTGTATTGGACTGCAGAGGATCTACTGTTCTTGTCAGGTTCCTAAGCAGAAGTGAACTAGATTTGGCCTTGTGTGTAGGAAGCACCCTTCTTTTGTTCTGAGCAAGCTCACTGTTCAGACCCCATAGGAAACACAGTAGAGTAGAAGAGTGCTCTTTTCTCAAAAGCAGAGTGTGTTTCTTGTAAGTCGAGCTAGCGTTTGTTTCCCAGTCCTAAATGGAGTTGAGTCACATGCAGTTTTTTGTCCTACGAGCAAGAGTTGTTTTCTGGTAAGGCGACTCACTATTGTGCTCCAATGCCATACACAGTGCAAATAGCACTCGCGTCTGTTCCCCGCAAGTACAGTGTATCGGACTGAAGAGGAGCTACTGTTCTTGTTTGTTTCCTAAGCAGAGTTGAACTAGATATGGCCCGTGTGTGTAGAAAGCACAGTTTTTTTGTTCTGAGCAAGCTCACTGTTCGGACCCCATAGGAAACACAGTAGAGTAGAAGAGTGCTCTTTTCTCAAAAGCAGAGTGTGTTTCTTGTAAGGCGAGCTAGCATTTGTTTCCCAGTCCTAAATGGAGTTGAATCACATGCAGTTTCTGGTCCTACGAGCAAGAGATATTTTCTGGTAAGGAAAGTCACTATTGCGCTCCCATTGCCATACACAGTGCAAATAGCACTCACGTCTGTTCCCTGCAAGTACAGTGTATCAGACTGAAGAGGAGCTACTGTTCTGGTCAGTTTCCTAGGCAGAGTTGAACTAGTTATGGCCCGTGTGCAGGAAGCACAGTTCTTTTGTTCTGAGCAAGCTCACTGTTCTGGCCCTATAGGAAACACAATAGAGTAGAAGAGTGCTCTTTTCCCTGTAGTAGAGTGTGTTTCTTGTAAGGCAAGCTAGTGTTTGTTTCCCAGTCCTAAATGGAGTTGAATCACATGCAGTTTCTAGTCCTACGAGCAAGAGTTGTTTTATGGTAAGAAGAGTCACTATTGTGCTGCCATTGCCATACACAGGACAAATAGCACTGGCGTCTGTTCCCAGCAAGTACAGTGTATCAGACTGAAGAGGAGCTACTGTTCTTGTCAGTTTCCTAGGCAGAGTTGAACTAGTTATGGCCCGTGTGTAGGAAGCACAGTTCTTTTGTTCTGAGCAAGCTCACTGTTCTGGCCCAATAGGAAACACAGTAGAGTAGAAGAGTGCTCTTTTCTCAAAAGCAGAGTGTGTTTCTTCTAAGGCGAGCTAGCATTTGTTTCCCAGTCCTAAATGGAGTTGAATCACATGCAGTTTCTGGTCCTACGAGCAAGAGTTGTTTTCTGGAAAGGAAAGTCACTATTGCACTCCCATTGCTATACACAGTGCAAATAGCACTCGCGTCTGTTCCCAGCAATTACAGTGTATTGGACTGAAGAGGAGCTACTGTTCTTGTCAGTTTCCTAAGCAGAGTTGAACTAGTTATGGGCCGTATGTAGGAAGCACAGTTCTTTTGTTTTGAGCAAGCTCTCTGTTCAGGCCCTATAGGAAACACAGTAGAGTAGAAGAGTGCTCTTTTCTCTAAAGCAGAGTGTGTTTCTTGTAAGGCGAGCTAGCGTTTGTTTCCCAGTCCTAAATGGAGTTGAGTCACATGAAGTTTCTAGTCCTAAGAGCAAGAGTTGTTTTATGGTAAGAAGAGTCACTATTGCGCTGCCATTGCCATACACAGGACAAATAGCACTTGCGTCTGTTCCCAGCAAGTACAGTGTATTGGACTGAAGAGGATCTACTGTTCTTGTCAGTTTCCTAAGCAGAGTTGAACTAGATATGGCCCGTGTGTGTAGGAAGCACAGTTCTCTTGTTCTGAGCAAGCTCACTGTTCTGGCCCTATAGGAAGCACAGTAGAGTAGAAGAGTGCTCTTTTCTCAAAAGCAGAGTGTGTTTCATGTAAGGCGAGCTAGCATTTGTTTCCCAGTCCTAAATGGAGTTGAATCACATGCAGTTTCTGGTCCTACGAGCAAGAGTTGTTTTCTGGTAAGGAAAGTCACAATTGCGCTCCCATTGCCATACACAGTGCAAATAGCAATCGCGTCTGTTCCCATCAAGTACAGTGTATCGGACTGAAGAGGAGCTACTGTTCTTGTCAGTTTCCTAAGCAGAGTTGAATTAGTTATGGCCCGTGTGTAGGAAGCACAGTTCTTTTGTTCTGAGCAAGCTCACTGTTCTGGCCCTATAGAAAACACAGTAGAGTAGAAGATTGCTCTTTTCTCCAAAGCACCGTGTGTTTCTTGTAAAGCGAGCTAGAGTTTGTTTCCCAGTCCTAAATGGAGTGGAATCACATGCAGTTTCTGGTCCTACGAGCAAGAGTTGTTTTCTGGTAAGAAGAGTCACTATTGCGCTCCCTTGCCTTACACAGGACAAATAGCACTGGCGTCTGTTCCCAGCAAGTACAGTGTATTGGACTGAAGAGGATCTACTGTTCTTGTCAGGTTCCTAAGCAGACTTGAACTAGAAATGGCCGTGTGAGTAGGAAGCACATTTTTTTGTCCCAGCAAGCTCACTATTCGGAACACATAGGAAACACAGTAGAGTAGAAGAGTGCTCTTTTCTCAAAAGCAGAGTGTGTTTCTTGGAAGTCGAGCTAGCGTTTGTTTCCCAGTCCTAAATGGAGTTGAGTCACATGCAGTTTTTTGTCCTACGAGCAAGAGTTGTTTTCTGGTAAGACAAGTCACTATTGTGCTCCAATGCCATACACAGTGCAAATAGCACTCGCGTCTGTTCCCCGCAAGTACAGTGTATTGGACTGAAGAGGATCTACTGTTCTTGTCAGTTTCCTAAGCAGAGTTCAACTAGATATGGCCCGTGTGTAGGAAGCACAGTTCTTATGTTCTGAGCAAGCTCACTGTTCTGGCCCTATAGGAAACACAGTAGAGTAGAAGAGTGCTCTTTTCTCTAAAGCCGAGTGTGTTTCTTGTAAGGCGAGCTAGCGTTTGTTTCCCAATCCTAAATGGAGTTGAATCACATGCAGTTTCTGGTCCTACGAGCAAGAGTTGTTTTCTGGTAAGACGAGTCACTATTGTGCTCCCATTGACATACACTGTGCAAATAGCACTCGCGTCTCTTTCCAGCAAGTACAGTGTATCGGACTAAAGAGGAGCTACTGTTCTTGTCAGTTTCCTAAGCAGAGTTGAACTAGATATGGCCGTGTGAGTAGGAAGCACATTATTTTTGTTCTGAGCAAGCTCACTGTTCGGAACACATAGGAAACACAGTAGAGTAGAAGAGTGCTCTTTTCTCAAAAGCAGAGTGTGTTTCTTATAAGGCGAGCTAGCGTTTGTTTCCCAGTCCTAAATGGAGTTGAATCACATGCAGTTTCTGGTCCTAAGAGCAAGAGTTGTTTTCTGGTAAGGAAAGTCACTATTGTGCTCCCCTTGCCATACATAGTGCAAATAGCTCTCATGTCTGTTCCCAGCAGTACAGTGTATCTGACTGAAGAGGAGCTACTGTTCTTGTCAGTTTCCTAAGCAGAGTTGAACTCGATATGGCCCGCATGTGTAGGAAGCACAGTTCTTTTGTTCTGAGCAAGCTCACTGTTTGGACCCCATAGGAAACACAGTAGAGTAGAAGAGTGCTCTTTTGTCTAAAGCAGAATGTGTTTCTTGTAAGGTGAGCTAGCGTTTGTTTCCCAGTCCTATATGGAGTGGAATCACATGCAGTTTCTGGTCCTACAAGCAGGAGTTGTTTTCTGGTAAGAAGAGTCACTATTGCGCTGCCATTGCCATACACAGGACTAATAGCACTGGCGTCTGTTCCCAGCAAGTACAGTGTATTGGACTGTAGAGGATCTACTGTTCTTGTCAGGTTCCTAAGCAGAATTGAACTAGATATGGCCGTGTGTGTAGGAAGCACAGTTCTTTTGTTCTGAGCAAGCTCACTTTTCGGAACACATAGGAAACACAGTAGAGTAGAAGAGTGCTCTTTTCTCAAAAGCAGAGTGTGTTTTTGTAAGGCGAGCTAGCGTTTGTTTCCTAGTCCTAAATGGAGTTGAATCACATGCAGTTTCTGGTCCTATGAACAAGAGTTGTTTTCTTGTAAGGAAAGTCACTATTGCGCTCCCATTGCCCTTTACAAGGCAAATAGCACTCGCGTCTTTTCCCAGCAAGTACAGTGTATTGGACTGAATAGGAGCTACTGTTCTTGTCAGTTTACTAAGCAGAATTGAACTAGATATGGTCCGAGCGTGTAGGAAACACAGTTCTTTTGTTCTGAGCAAGCTCACTATTCGGACCCCATAGGAAACACAGTAGAGTAGAAGAGTGTTCTTTTCTCAAAAGCAGAGTGTGTTTCATGTAAGGCGAGCTAGCATTTGTTTCCCAGTCCTAAATGGAGTTGATCATATGCAGTTTCTGGTCCTACGATCAAGAGTTGTTTTCTGGTAAGGAAAGTCACTATTGTGCTCCCATTGCCATACACAGTGCAAATAGCACTCGCGTCTGTTCCCAGTAAGTACAGTGTATCGGACTGAAGAGGAGCTACTGTTCTTGTCAATGTCCTAAGCAGAGTTGAACTAGTTATGGCCCGTGTGTAGGAAGCACAGTTCTTTTGTTCTGAGCAAGCTCACTGTTCTGGCCCTATAGGAAACACAGTAGAGTGGAAGAGTGCTCTTTTCTCTAAAGCAGAGTGTGTTACTTGGAAGGCGAGCTAGCGTTTGTTTCCCAGTCCTAAATGGAGTTGAATCACATGCAGTATCTAGTCCTACGAGCAAGAGTTTTTTTCTGGTAAGAAGAGTCACTATTGCACTGCCATTGCCATACATAGGACAAATAGCACTGGAGTCTGTTCCCAGCAAGTACAGGGTATTGGACTGAAGAGGATCTACTGTTCCTGTCAGGTTCCTAAGCAGAATTGAACTAGATATGGCCGTGTGTGTAGGAAGCACAGTTCTTTTGTTCTGAGCAAGCTCACTGTTCGGACACCATAGGAAACACAGTAGAGTAGAAGAGTGCTCTTTTCTCTAAAGCAGAGTGTGTTTCCTGTAAGGCGAGCTAGCGTTTATTTCCCAGGCCTAAATGGAGTTGAATCACATGCAGTTTCTGGTCCTAAGAGCAAGAGTTGTTTTCTGGTAAGGAAAGTCACTATTGTGCTCCCCTTGCCATACATAGTGCAAATAGCTCTCACGTCTGTTCCCAGCAAGTACAGTGTATCGGACCGAAGAGGAGCTACTGTTCTTGTCAGTTTCCTAAGCAGAGTTGAACTAGATATGGCCCGCATGTGTAGGAAGCACAGTTCTTTTGTTCTGGGCAAGCTCACTGTTTGGACCCAATAGGAAACACAGTAGAGTAGAAGAGTGCTCTTTTATCTAAAACAGAATGTGTTTCTTGTAAGGCGAGCTAGCGTTTGTTTCCCAGTCCTAAATGGAGTGGAATCACATGCAGTTTCTGGTCCTACGAGCAGGATTTGTTTTCTGGTAAGACAAGTCACTATTGTGCTCCAATGCCATACACAGTGCAAACAGCACTCGCGTCTGTTCCCCGCAAGTACAGTGTATTGGACTGAAGAGGAGCTACTGTTCTTGTTGGTTTCCTAAGCAGAGTTGAACTAGATATGGCCCGTGTGTGTAGGAAGCACAGTTCTTTTGTTCTGAGCAAGCGCACTGTTCGGACCCGATAGGAAACACAATAGAGTAGAATAGTGCTCTTTTCTCAAAAGCAGAGTGTGTTTTTGTAAGGCGAGCTAGCGTTTGTTTCCCAGTCCTAAATGGAGTTGAATCACATGCAGTATCTGGTCCTACGAGCAAGAGTTGTTTTCTGGTAAGAAGAGTCACTATTGCGCTGCCATTGCCATACACAGGACTAATAGCACTGGCGTCTGTTCCCAGCAAGTACAGTGTATTGGACTGTAGAGGATCTACTGTTCTTGTCAGGTTCCTAAGCAGAATTGAACTAGATATGGCCGTGTGTGTAGGAAGCACAGTTCTTTTGTTCTGAGCAAGCTCACTTTTCGGAACACATAGGAAACACAGTAGAGTAGAAGAGTGCTCTTTTCTCAAAAGCAGAGTGTGTTTTTGTAAGGCGAGATAGCGTTTGTTTCCTAGTCCTAAATGGAGTTGAATCACATGCAGTTTCTGGTCCTATGAACAAGAGTTGTTTTCTGGTAAGGAAAGTCACTATTGTGCTCCCATTGCCCTTTACAAGGCAAATAGCTCTCGCGTCTTTTCCCAGCAAGTACAGTGTATTGGACTGAATAGGAGCAACTTTTCTTGTCAGTTTTCTAAGCAGAATTGAACTAGATATGGTCCGTGCGTGTAGGAAGCACAGTTCTTTTGTTCTGAGCAAGCTCACTGTTTGGACCTCATAGGAAACACAGTAGAGTAGAAGAGTGCTCTTTTCTCAAAAGCAGAGTGTGTTTCATGTAAGGCGAGCTAGCATTTGTTTCCCAGTCCTAAATGGAGTTGATCATATGCAGTTTCTGGTCCTACGATCAAGAGTTGTTTTCTAATAAGGAAAGTCACTATTGTGCTCTCAATGCCATACACAGTGCAAATAGCACTCGCGTCTGTTCCCAGCAAGTACAGTGTATCGGACTGAAGAGGAGCTACTGTTCTTGTCAGTTTCCTAAGCAGAGTTGAACTAGTTATGGCCCGTGTGTACGAAGCACAGTTCTTTTGTTCTGAGCAAGCTCACTGTTCTGGCCCAATAGGAAACACAGTAGAGTAGAAGAGTGCTCTTTTCTCAAAAGCAGAGTGTGTTTCTTCTAAGGCGAGCTAGCATTTGTTTCCCAGTCCTAAATGGAGTTGAATCACATGCAGTTTCTTTTCCTACGAGCAAGAGTTGTTTTCTGGAAAGGAAAGTCACTATTGCATTCCCATTGCTATACACAGTGCAAATAGCACTCGCGTCTGTTCCCAGCAATTACAGTGTATTGGACTGAAGAGGAGCTACTGTTCTTGTCAGTTTCCTAAGCAGAGTTGAACTAGTTATGGGCCGTATGTAGGAAGCACAGTTCTTTTGTTTTGAGCAAGCTCTCTGTTCAGGCCCTATAGGAAACACAGTAGAGTAGAAGAGTGCTCTTTTCTCTAAAGCAGAGTGTGTTTCTTGTAAGGCGAGCTAGCGTTTGTTTCCCAGTCCTAAATGGAGTTGAATCACATGAAGTTTCTAGTCCTAAGAGCAAGAGTTGTTTTATGGTAAGAAGAGTCACTATTGCGCTGCCATTGCCATACACAGGACAAATAGCACTTGCGTCTGTTCCCAGCAAGTACAGTGTATTGGACTGAAGAGGATCTACTGTTCTTGTCAGTTTCCTTAGCAGAGTTGAACTAGATATGGCCCGTGTGTGTAGGAAGCACAGTTCTCTTGTTCTGAGCAAGCTCACTGTTCTGGCCCTATAGGAAGCACAGTAGAGTAGAAGAGTGCTCTTTTCTCAAAAGCAGAGTGTGTTTCATGTAAGGCGAGCTAGCATTTGTTCCCAGTCCTAAATGGAGTTGAATCACATGCAGTTTCTGGTCCTACGAGCAAGAGTTGTTTTCTGGTAAGGAAAGTCACAATTGCGCTCCCATTGCCATACACAGTGCAAATAGCAATCGCGTCTGTTCCCATCAAGTACAGTGTATCGGACTGAAGAGGAGCTACTGTTCTTGTCAGTTTCCTAAGCAGAGTTGAATTAGTTATGGCCCGTGTGTAGGAAGCACAGTTCTTTTGTTCTGAGCAAGCTCACTGTTCTGGCCCTATAGAAAACACAGTAGAGTAGAAGAGTGCTCTTTTCTCAAAAGCAGAGTGTGTTTCTTGTAAAGCGAGCTAGAGTTTGTTTCCCAGTCCTAAATGGAGTGGAATCACATGCAGTTTCTGGTCCTACGAGCAAGAGTTGTTTTCTGGTAAGAAGAGTCACTATTGCGCTCCCTTGCCTTACACAGGACAAATAGCACTGGCGTCTCTTCCCAGCAAGTACAGTGTATTGGACTGAAGAGGATCTACTGTTCTTGTCAGGTTCCTAAGCAGACTTGAACTAGAAATGGCCGTGTGAGTAGAAGCACATTTTTTTGTCCCAGCAAGCTCACTATTCGGAACACATAGGAAACACAGTAGAGTAGAAGAGTGCTCTTTTCTCAAAAGCAGAGTGTGTTTCTTGGAAGTCGAGCTAGCGTTTGTTTCCCAGTCCTAAATGGAGTTGAGTCACATGCAGTTTTTTGTCCTACGAGCAAGAGTTGTTTTCTGGTAAGACAAGTCACTATTGTGCTCCAATGCCATATACAGTGCAAATAGCACTCGCGTCTGTTCCCCGCAAGTACAGTGTATTGGACTGAAGAGGATCTACTGTTCTTGTCAGTTTCCTAAGCAGAGTTCAACTAGATATGGCCCGTGTGTAGGAAGCACAGTTCTTATGTTCTGAGCAAGCTCAATGTTCTGGCCCTATAGGAAACACAGTAGAGTAGAAGAGTGCTCTTTTCTCTAAAGCCGAGTGTGTTTCTTGTAAGGCGAGCTAGCGTTTGTTTCCCAATCCTAAATGGAGTTGAATCACATGCAGTTTCTGGTCCTACGAGCAAGAGTTGTTTTCTGGTAAGACGAGTCACTATTGTGCTCCCATTGACATACACAGTGCAAATAGCACTCGCGTCTCTTTCCACCAAGTACAGTGTATCGGACTAAAGAGGAGCTACTGTTCTTGTCAGTTTCCTAAGCAGAGTTGAACTAGATATGGCCGTGTGAGTAGGAAGCACATTATTTTTGTTCTGAACAAGCTCACTGTTCGGAACACATAGGAAACACAGTAGAGTAGAAGAGTGCTCTTTTCTCAAAAGCAGAGTGTGTTTCTTATAAGGCGATCTAGCGTTTGTTTCCCAGTCCTAAATGGAGTTGAATCACATGCAGTTTCTGGTCCTAAGAGCAAGAGTTGTTTTCTGGTAAGGAAAGTCACTATTGTGCTCCCCTTGCCATACATAGTGCAAATAGCTCTCATGTCTGTTCCCAGCAGTACAGTGTATCTGACTGAAGAGGAGCTACTGTTCTTCTCAGTTTCCTAAGCAGAGTTGAACTCGATATGGCCCGCATGTGTAGGAAGCACAGTTCTTTTGTTCTGAGCAAGCTCACTGTTTGGACCCCATAGGAAACACAGTAGAGTAGAAGAGTGCTCTTTTGTCTAAAGCAGAATGTGTTTCTTGTAAGGTGAGCTAGCGTTTGTTTCCCAGTCCTATATGGAGTGGAATCACATGCAGTTTCTGGTCCTACAAGCAGGAGTTGTTTTCTGGTAAGAAGAGTCACTATTGCGCTGCCATTGCCATACACAGGACTAATAGCACTGGCGTCTGTTCCCAGCAAGTACAGTGTATTGGACTGTAGAGGATCTACTGTTCTTGTCAGGTTCCTAAGCAGAATTGAACTAGATATGGCCGTGTGTGTAGGAAGCACAGTTCTTTTGTTCTGAGCAAGCTCACTTTTCGGAACACATAGGAAACACAGTAGAGTAGAAGAGTGCTCTTTTCTCAAAAGCAGAGTGTGTTTTTGTAAGGCGAGCTAGCGTTTGTTTCCTAGTCCTAAATGGAGTTGAATCACATGCAGTTTCTGGTCCTATGAACAAGAGTTGTTTTCTTGTAAGGAAAGTCACTATTGCGCTCCCATTGCCCTTTACAAGGCAAATAGCACTCGCGTCTTTTCCCAGCAAGTACAGTGTATTGGACTGAATAGGAGCTACTGTTCTTGTCAGTTTACTAAGCAGAATTGAACTAGATATGGTCCGAGCGTGTAGGAAACACAGTTCTTTTGTTCTGAGCAAGCTCACTATTCGGACCCCATAGGAAACACAGTAGAGTAGAAGAGTGCTCTTTTCTCAAAAGCAGAGTGTGTTTCATGTAAGGCGAGCTAGCATTTGTTTCCCAGTCCTAAATGGAGTTGATCATATGCAGTTTCTGGTCCTACGATCAAGAGTTGTTTTCTGGTAAGGAAAGTCACTATTGTGCTCCCATTGCCATACACAGTGCAAATAGCACTCGCGTCTGTTCCCAGTAAGTACAGTGTATCGGACTGAAGAGGAGCTACTGTTCTTGTCAATGTCCTAAGCAGAGTTGAACTAGTTATGGCCCGTGTGTAGGAAGCACAGTTCTTTTGTTCTGAGCAAGCTCACTGTTCTGGCCCTATACGAAACACAGTAGAGTGGAAGAGTGCTCTTTTCTCTAAAGCAGAGTGTGTTACTTGGAAGGCGAGCTAGCGTTTGTTTCCCAGTCCTAAATGGAGTTGAATCACATGCAGTATCTAGTCCTACGAGCAAGAGTTTTTTTCTGGTAAGAAGAGTCACTATTGCACTGCCATTGCCATACATAGGACAAATAGCACTGGAGTCTGTTCCCAGCAAGTACAGGGTATTGGACTGAAGAGGATCTACTGTTCCTGTCAGGTTCCTAAGGAGAATTGAACTAGATATGGCCGTGTGTGTAGGAAGCACAGTTCTTTTGTTCTGAGCAAGCTCACTGTTCGGACACCATAGGAAACACAGTAGAGTAGAAGAGTGCTCTTTTCTCTAAAGCAGAGTGTGTTTCCTGTAAGGCGAGCTAGCGTTTGTTTCCCAGGCCTAAATGGAGTTGAATCACATGCAGTTTCTGGTCCTAAGAGCAAGAGTTGTTTTCTGGTAAGGAAAGTCACTATTGTGCTCCCCTTGCCATACATAGTGCAAATAGCTCTCACGTCTGTTCCCAGCAAGTACAGTGTATCGGACCGAAGAGGAGCTACTGTTCTTGTCAGTTTCCTAAGCAGAGTTGAACTAGATATGGCCCGCATGTGTAGGAAGCACAGTTCTTTTGTTCTGGGCAAGCTCACTGTTTGGACCCAATAGGAAACACAGTAGAGTAGAAGAGTGCTCTTTTATCTAAAACAGAATGTGTTTCTTGTAAGGCGAGCTAGCGTTTGTTTCCCAGTCCTAAATGGAGTGGAATCACATGCAGTTTCTGGTCCTATGAGCAGGATTTGTTTTCTGGTAAGACAAGTCACTATTGTGCTCCAATGCCATACACAGTGCAAACAGCACTCACGTCTGTTCCCCGCAAGTACAGTGTATTGGACTGAAGAGGAGCTACTGTTCTTGTTGGTTTCCTAAGCAGAGTTGAACTAGATATGGCCCGTGTGTGTAGGAAGCACAGTTCTTTTGTTCTGAGCAAGCTCACTGTTCGGACCCGATAGGAAACACAATAGAGTAGAAGAGTGCTCTTTTCTCAAAAGCAGAGTGTGTTTTTGTAAGGCGAGCTAGCGTTTGTTTCCCAGTCCTAAATGGAGTTGAATCACATGCAGTATCTGGTCCTACGAGCAAGAGTTGTTTTCTGGTAAGAAGAGTCACTATTGCGCTGCCATTGCCATACACAGGACTAATAGCACTGGCGTCTGTTCCCAGCAAGTACAGTGTATTGGACTGTAGAGGATCTACTGTTCTTGTCAGGTTCCTAAGCAGAATTGAACTAGATATGGCCGTGTGTGTAGGAAGCACAGTTCTTTTGTTCTGAGCAAGCTCACTTTTCGGAACACATAGGAAACACAGTAGAGTAGAAGAGTGCTCTTTTCTCAAAAGCAGAGTGTGTTTTTGTAAGGCGAGATAGCGTTTGTTTCCTAGTCCTAAATGGAGTTGAATCACATGCAGTTGCTGGTCCTATGAACAAGAGTTGTTTTCTGGTAAGGAAAGTCACTATTGTGCTCCCATTGCCCTTTACAAGGCAAATAGCTCTCGCGTCTTTTCCCAGCAAGTACAGTGTATTGGACTGAATAGGAGCAACTTTTCTTGTCAGTTGTCTAAGCAGAATTGAACTAGATATGGTCCGTGCGTGTAGGAAGCACAGTTCTTTTGTTCTGAGCAAGCTCACTGTTTGGACCTCATAGGAAACACAGTAGAGTAGAAGAGTGCTCTTTTCTCAAAAGCAGAGTGTGTTTCATGTAAGGCGAGCTAGCATTTGTTTCCCAGTCCTAAATGGAGTTGATCATATGCAGTTTCTGGTCCTACGATCAAGAGTTGTTTTCTAATAAGGAAAGTCACTATTGTGCTCTCATTGCCATACACAGTGCAAATAGCACTCGCGTCTGTTCCCAGCAAGTACAGTGTATCGGACTGAAGAGGAGCTACTGTTCTTGTCAGTTTCCTAAGCAGAGTTTAACTAGTTATGGCCCGTGTGTAGGAAGCACAGTTCTTTTGTTCTGAGCAAGCTCACTCTTCTGGCCCGAAAGGAAACACAGTAGAGTGTAAGAGTGCTCTTTTCTCTAAAGCAGAGTGTGTTTCTTGTAAGGCGAGCTACCGTTTGTTTCCTAGTCCTAAATGGAGTTGAATCACATGCAGTTTCTAGTCCTAAGAGCAAGAGTTGTTTTCTGGTAAGAAGAGTCACTATTGCGCTGCCATTGCCATACATAGGACAAATAGCACTGGCGTCTGTTCCCAGCAAGTACAGTGTATTGCACTGAAGAGGATCTACTGTTCTTGTCAGGTTCCTAGAGCAGAATTGAACTAGATATGGCCGTGTGTGTAGGAAGCACAGTTCTTTTGTTCTGAGCAAGCTCACTGTTCGGACACCATAGGAAACACAGTAGTGTAGAAGAGTGCTCTTTTCTATAAAGCAGAGTGTGTTTCTTGTAAGGCGAGCTAGCATTTGTTTCCCAGTCCTAAATGGAGTTGAATCACATGCAGTATCTGGTCCTAAGAGCAAGAGTTGTTTTCTGGTAAGGAAAGTCACTATTGTGCTCCCCTTGCCATACATAGTGCAAATAGCTCTCACGTCTGTTCCCAGCAAGTACAGTGTATCGGACTGAAGAGGAGCTACTGTTCTTGTCAGTTTCCTAAGCAGAGTTGAACTAGATATGGCCCGTGTGTGTAGGAAGCACAGTTCTTTTGTTCTGAGCAAGCTCACTGTTTGGACCCCATAGGAAACACAGTAGAGTAGAAGAGTGCTCTTTTCTCTAAAGCAGAATGTGTTTCTTGTAAGGCGAGCTAGAGTTTGTTTCCCAGTCCTAAATGGAGTTGAATCCCATGCAGTTTCTGGTCCTACGAGCAAGAGTTGTTTTCTGGTAAGAAGAGTCACTATTGCGCCGCCATTGCCATACACAGGACAAATAGCACAGGCGTCTGTTCCCAGCAAGTACAGTGTACTGAACTGAAGAGGATCTACTGTTCTTGTCAGGTTCCTAAGCAGACTTGAACTAGATATGGCCGTGTGTGTAGGAAGCACAGTTTTTTTGTTCTGAGCAAACTCACTTTTCGGAACACATAGGAAACACAGAAGAGTAGAAGAGTGCTCTTTTCTCAAAAGCAGAGTGTGTTTTTGTAAGGCGAGCTAGTGTTTGTTTCCTAGTCCTAAATGGAGTTGAATCACATGCAGTTTCTGGTCCTATGAACAAGAGTTGTTTTCTGGTAAGGAAAGTCACTTTTGAGCTCCCATTGCCCTTTACAAGGCAAATAGCACTCGCGTCTTTTCCCAGCAAGTACAGTGTTTTGGACTGAATAGGAGCTACTGTTCTTGTCAGTTTACTAAGCAGAATTGAACTAGATATGGTCTGTGCATGTAGGAAGCACAGTTCTTTTATTCTGAGCAAGCTCACTGTTTGGACCCCATAGGAAACACAGTAGAGTAGAAGAGTGCTCTTTTCTAAAAAGCAGAGAGTGTTTCTTGTAAGGTGAGCTAGCTTTTGTTTCCCAGTCCTAAATTGTGTTGAATCACATGCAGTTTCTGATCCTACGAGCAAGAGTTGTTTTCTGGTATGAAGAGTCACTATTGCGCTGCCATTGCCATACACAGGACAAACAGCACTGGTGTCTGTTCCCAGCAATTACAGTGTACTGGACTGAAGAGGATCTACTGTCCTTGTCAGGTTCCTAAGCAGAATTGAACTAGATATGGCCGTGTTTAGGAAGCACAGTTCTTTTGTTCTGAGCAAGCTCACTGTTCTGGCCCTATAGGAAACACAGTAGAGTAGAAGAGTGCTCTTTTGTCAAAAGCAGAGTGTGTTTCTTGTAAGGCGAGCTAGCGTTTGTTTCCCAGTCCTAAATGGAGTTGAGTCACATGCAGTTTTTTGTCCTACGAGCAAGAGTTGTTTTCTGGTAAGACGAGTCACTATTGTGCTCCAATTATCATACACAGTGCAAATAGCACTCGCGTCTGTTCCCCGCAAGTACAGTGTATTGGACGGAAGAGGAGCTACTATTCTTGTCAGTTTCCTAAGCAGAGTTGAACTAGATATGCCCGTGTGTGTAGAAAGCACAGTTCTTTTGTTCTGAGCAAGCTCACTGTTCGGACCCCATAGGAAACACAGTAGAGTAGAAGTGTGCTCTTTTCTCTAAAGCAGAGTGTGTTTCATGTAAGGCGAGCTAGCATTTGTTTCCCAGTCCTAAATGGAGTTGAATCACATGCAGTTTCTGGTCCTACGACCAAGAGTTGTTTTCTGGTAAGAAGAGTCACTATTGCGCTGCCATTGCCATACACAGGACAAATAGCACTGGCGTCTGTTCCCAGCAGTGTATTGGACTGAAGAGGATCTACTGTTCTTGTCAGGTTCCTAAGCAGACTTGAACTAGAAATGGCCGTGTGAGTAGGAAGCACATTTTTTTTCTCCCAGCAAGCTCACTGTTCGGAACACATAGAAAACACAGTAGAATTGAAGAGTGCTCTTTTATCAAAAGCAGAGTGTGTTTCTTGGAAGTCGAGGTAGCGTTTGTTTTCCAGTCCTAAAGTAGTTGAGTCACATGCAGTTTTTTGTCCAACGAGCAAGAGTTGTTTTCTGGTAAGACAAGTCACTATTGTGCTCCAATTGCCATACACAGTGCAAATAGCACTCGCGTCTGTTCCCCGCAAGTACAGTGTATTGGACGGAAGAGGATCTACCGTTCTTGTCAGTTTCCTACGCAGAGTTGAACTAGATATGGCCCGTGTGTGTAGGAAGCACAGTTCTTTTGTTCTGAGCAAGCTCACTGTTCGGACACCATAGGAAGCACAGTAGAGTAGAAGAGTGCTCTTTTCTCAAAAGCAGAGTGTGTTTCACGTAAGGCGAGCTAGCATTTGTTTCCCAGTCCTAAATGGAGTTGAATCACATGCAGTTTCTGGTCTTACGAGCAAGAGTTGTTTTCTGGTAAGGAAAGTCACTATTGCGCTCCCATTGCAATACACAGTGCAAATAGCACTCGCGTCTGTTCCCAGCAAGTACAGTATATCGGACTGAAGAGGAGCTACTGTTCTTGTCAGTTTCCTAAGCAGAGTTGAACTAGATATGGCCCGTGTGTAGGAAGCACAGTTCTTTTGTTCTGAGCAAGCTCACTGTTCTGGCCCAATAGGAAACACAGTAGAGTAGAAGAGTGCTCTTTTCTCAAAAGCAGAGTGTGTTTCTTCTAAGGCGAGCTAGCATTTGTTTCCCAGTCCTAAATGGAGTTGAATCACATGCAGTTTCTGGTCCTACGAGCAAGAGTTGTTTTCTGGTAAGGAAAGTCACTATTGCACTCCCATTGCCATACACAGTGCAAATAGGACTCGCGTCTGTTCCCAGCAAGTACAGTGTATCAGACTGAAGAGGAGCTACTGTTCTTGTCAGTTTCCTAGGCAGAGTTGAACTAGTTATGGCCCGTGTGTAGGAAGCACAGTTCTTTTGTTCTGAGCAAGCTCACTGTTCTGGCCCTATAGGAAACACAGTAGAGTAGAAGAGTGCTCTTTTCTCAAAAGCAGAGTGTATTTATTGTTAGGCGAGCTAGCATTTGTTTCCCAGTCCTAAATGGAGAGGAATCACATGCAGTTTCTTGTCCTACGAGCAAGAGTTGATTTCTGGTAAGGAAAGTCACTATTGCGCTCCCATTGTCATACATAGTGCAAATAGCACATGCGTCTGTTCCCAGCAATTACAGTGTATTGGACTGAAGAGGAGCTACTGTTCTTGTCAGGGTCCTAAGCAGAGTTCAACTAGATAAGGCCCGTGTGTGTAGGAAGCACAGTTCTTATGTTCTGAGCAAGCTCACTGCTCTGGCCCCATAGGAAACACAGTAGAGTAGAAGAGTGCTCTTTTCGCTAAAGCAGAGTATGTTTCTTGTAAGGCGAGCTAGCGTTTGTTTCCCAGTCCTAAATGGAGTTGAGTCACATGCAGTTTTTTTTCCTACGAGCAAGAGTTTTTTTCTGGTAAGATGAGTCACTATTGTGCTCCAATTGCCATACACGGTGCAAATAGCACTCGCGTCTGTTCCCAGCATGTACAGTGTATCGGACTGAAGAGGAGCTACTATTCTTGTCAGTTTCCTAAGCAGAGTTGAACTAGATATGGCCCGTGTGTGTAGGAAGCACAGTTCTTTTGTTCTGAGCAAGCTCACTGTTCGGACCCCATAGGAAACACAGTAGAGTAGAAGAGTTCTCTTTTCTCAAAAGCAGAGTGTGTTTCATGTAAGGCGAGCTAGCATTTGTTTCCCAGTCCTAAATGGAGTTGAATCACATGCAGTTTCTGGTCCTACGAGCAAGGGTTGTTTTCTGGTAAGAAGAGTCACTATTGCGCTGCCATTGCCATACACAGGACAAATAGCACTGGCGTCTGTTCCCAGCAAGTACAGTGTATTGGTCTGAAGAGGATCTACTGTTCTTGTCAGGTTCCTAAAAAGACTTGAACTAGATATGGCCTTGTGTGTAGGAAGCACAGTTTTTTTGTTCTGAACAAGCTCACTTTTCGGAACACATAGGAAACACAGTAGACTAGAAGAGTGCTCTTTTCTCAAAAGCAGAGTGTGTTTCTTGGAAGTCGAGCTAGCGTTTGTTTCCCAGTCCTAAATGGAGTTGACTCACATGCAGTTTTTTGTCCTACGAGCAAGAGTTGTTTTTTCGTAAGACAAGTCTCTATTGTGCTCCAATTGCCATACACAGTGCAAATAGCACTTGCGTCTGTTCCCCGCAAGTACAGGGTATTGGACTGAAGAGGAGCTACTGTTCTTGTTTGTTTCCTAAGCAGAGTTGAACTAGATATGGCCCGTGTGTGTAGGAAGCACAGTTCTTTTGTTCTGAGCAAGCTCACTGTTCGGACCCCATAGGAAGCACAGTAGAGTAGAAGAGTGCACTATTCTCAAAAGCAGAGTGTGTTTCATGTAAGGCGAGCTAAGATTTGTTCCCCAGTCCAAAATGGAGTTGAATCACATGCAGTTTCTGGTCCTACGAGCAAGAGTTGTTTTCTGGTAAGGAAAGTCACTATTGCGCTCCCATTGACATACACAGTGCAAATAGCACTCGCGTCTGTTCCCAGCAAGTACAGTGTATCGGAGTGAAGAGGAGCTACTGTTCTTGTCAGTTTCCTAAGCAGAGTTGAACTAGTTATGGGCCGTATGTAGGAAGCACAGTTCTTTTGTTTTGAGCAAGCTCTCTGTTCTGGCCCTATAGGAAACACAGTAGAGTAGAAGAGTGCTCTTTTCTCTAAAGCAGAGTGTGTTTCTTGTAAGGCGAGCTAGCGTTTGTTTCCCAGTCCTAAATGGAGTTGAATCACATGCAGTTTCTAGTCCTAAGAGCAAGAGTTGTTTTATGGTAAGAAGAGTCACTATTGCGCTGCCTTTGTCATACACAGGACAAATAGCACTGGCGTCTGTTCCCAGCAAGTACAGTGTATCGGACTGAAGAGGATCTACTGTTCTTGTCAGTTTCCTAAGCAGAGTTGAACTAGATATGGCCCGTGTGTGTAGGAAGCACCGTTCTTATGTTCTGAGCAAGCTCACTGTTCTGGCCCTATAGGAAACACAGTAGAGTAGAAGAGTGCTCTTTTCTCTAAAGCAGAGTGTGTTTCTTGTAAGGCGAGCTAGCGTTTGTTTCCCAGTCCTAAATGGAGTTGAATCACATGAAGTTTCTAGTCCTAAGAGCAAGAGTTGTTTTCTGGTAAGAAGAGTCACTATTGCGCTGCCATTGCCATACACAGGACAAGTAGCACTGGCGTCTCTTCCCAGCAAGTACAGTGTATTGGACTGAAGAGGATCTACTGTTCTTGACAGGTTCCTAAGCAGACTTGAACTAGAAATGGCCGTGTGAGTAGGAAGCACATTTTTTTGTCCCAGCAAGCTCATTGTTCGGAACACATAGGAAACACAGTAGACTAGAAGAGTGCTCTTTTCTCAAAAGCAGAGTGTGTTTCTTGGAAGTCGAGCTAGCGTTTGTTTTCCAGTCCTAAAGGAGTTGAGTCACATGCAGTTTTTTGTCCAACGAGCAAGAGTTTTTTTCTGGTAAGACAAGTCACTATTGTGCTCCAATTGCCATACACAGTGCAAATAGCACTCGCGTCTGTTCCCAGCAAGTACAGTGTATTGGACGGAAGAGGAGCTACTGTTCTTGTCAGTTTCCTAAGCAGAGTTGAACTAGATAAGGCCCGTGTGTGTAGGAAGCACAGTTCTTTTGTTCTGAGCAAGCTCACTGTTCGGAACACATAGGAAACACAGTAGAGTAGAAGAGTGCTCTTTTCTCAAAAGCAGAGTGTGTTTCTTGGAAGTCGAGCTAGCGTTTGTTTCCCAGTCCTAAATGGAGTTGAGTCACATGCAGTTTTTTGTCCTACGAGCAAGAGTTGTTTTCTGGTAAGACAAGTCACTATTGTGCTCCAATGCCAAACACAGTGCCAATAGCACTCGCGTCTGTTCCCCGCAAGTACAGTGTATTGGACTGAAGAAGATCTACTGTTCTTGTCAGGTTCTTAAGCAGAATTGAACTAGATATGGCCGTGTGTGTAGGAAGCACAGTTCTTTTGTTCTGAGCAAGCTCACTGTTCGTACACCATAAGAAAGAAAGTAGAGTAGAAGAGTGCTCTTTTCTCAAAAGCAGAGTGTGTTTCTTGTAAGGATAGCTAGCGTTTGTTTCCCAGTCCTAAATGGAGTTGAATCACATGCAGTTTCTGGTCCTACGAGCAAGAGTTGTTTTCTGGTAAGGAAAGTCAATATTGTGCTCCTATTGCCATCCACAGTACAAAGAGCACTC
Organism: Peromyscus eremicus; assembly: GCF_949786415.1. Taxonomy (NCBI): domain Eukaryota; kingdom Metazoa; phylum Chordata; class Mammalia; order Rodentia; family Cricetidae; genus Peromyscus; species Peromyscus eremicus. The sequence continues at coordinate 55,554 of NW_026734444.1, read as the reverse complement.
GCGTCTTTTCCCAGCAAGTACAGAGTATTGGACTGAAGAGGATCTACTGTTCTTGTCAGTTTCCTAAGCAGAGTTCAACTAGATATGGCCCGTGTGTAGGAAGCACAGTTCTTATGTTCTGAGCAAGCTCACTGTTCTGGCCCTATAGGAAACACAGTAGAGTAGATGAGTGCTCTTTTCTCTAAAGCCGAGTGTGTTTCTTGTAAGGCGAGCTAGCGTTTGTTTCCCAATCCTAAATGGAGTTGAATCACATGCAGTTTCTGGTCCTACGAGCAAGAGTTGTTTTATGGTAAGACGAGTCACTATTGTGCTCCCATTGACAGACACAGTGCAAATAGCACTCGCGTCTCTTTCCAGCAAGTACAGTGTATCGGACTAAAGAGGAGCTACTGTTCTTGTCAGTTTCCTAAGCAGAGTTGAACTAGATATGGCCTTGTGAGTAGGAAGCACATTTTTTTTGTTCTGAGCAAGCTCACTGTTCGGAACATAGGAAACATAGTAGAGTACAAGAGTGCTCTTTTCTCAAAAGCAGAGTGTGTTTCTTGGAAGTCGAGCTAGCGTTTGTTTCCCAGTTAAATGGAGTTGAGTCACATGCAGTTTTTTGTCCTACGAGCAAGAGTTGTTTTCTGGTAAGAGAAGTCACTATTGTGCTCCAATGCCATACACAGTGCAAATAGCACTCGCGTCTGTTCCCTGCAAGTACAGTGTATTGGACTGAAGAGGAGCTAGTGTTCTTCTCAGTTTCCTAAGCAGAGTTGAACTAGATATTGCCCGTGTGTAGGAAGCACAGTTCTTTTGTTCTGAGCAAGCTCACTGTTCTGGCCCTATAGGAAACACAGTAGAGTAAAAGAGTGCTCTTTTCTCTAAAGCAGAGAGTGTTTCTTGTAAGGTGAGCTAGCTTTTGTTTGCCAGTCCTAAATGGAGTTGAATCACATGCAGTTTCTGGTCCTACAAGCAAGAGTTGTTTTCTGGTAAGAAGAGTCACTACTGCGCTGCCATTGCCATACACAGGACAAACAGCACTGGCATCTGTTCCCAGTAAGTACAGTGTATTGGACTGAAGAGGATCTACTGTTCTTGTCAGGTTCCTAAGCAGACTTGAACTAGATATGGCCGTGTGTGTAGGAAGCACAGTTTTTTTGTTCTGAGCAAGCTCACTTTTCGGAACACCTAGGAAACACAGAAGAGTAGAAGAGTGCTCTTTTCTCAAAAGCAGAGTGTGTTTCTTGTAAAGCGAGCTAGAGTTTGTTTCCCAGTCCTAAATGGAGCGGAATCACATGCAGTTTCTGGTCCTACGAGCAAGAGTTGTTTTCTGGTAAGAAGAGTCACTATTGCGCTGCCTTTGCCATACACAGGACAAATAGCACTGGCGTCTGTTCCCAGCAAGTATAGTGTATTGGACTGAGGAGGATCTACTGTTCTTGTCAGGTTCCTAAGCAGAATTGAACTAGATATGGCCGTGTGTGTAGGAAGCACAGTTCTTTTGTTCTGAGCAAGCTCACTGTTTGGACCCCATAGGAAACACAGTAGAGTAGAAGAGTGCTCTTTTCTCAAAAGCAGAGTGTGTTTCTTGTAAGTCGAGCTAGCGTTTGTTTCCCAGTCCTAAATGGAGTTGAGTCACATGCAGTTTTTTGTCCTACGAGCAAGAGTTGTTTTCTGGTAAGACGAGTCACTATTGTGCTCCAATGCCATACACAGTGCAAATAGCACTCGCGTCTGTTCCCCGCAAGTACAGTGTATCGGACTGAAGAGGAGAAACTGTTCTTGTTTGTTTCCTAAGCAGAGTTGAACTAGATATGGCCCGTGTGTGTAGAAAGGACAGTTCTTTTGTTCTGAGCAAGCTCACTGTTCGGACCCCATAGGAAACACAGTAGAGTAGAAGAGTGCTCTTTTCTCAAAAGCAGAGTGTGTTTCTTGTAAGGCGAGCTAGCATTTGTTTCCCAGTCCTAAATGGAGTTGAATCACATGCAGTTTCTAGTCCTACGAGCAAGAGTTGTTTTATGGTAAGAAGAGTCACTATTGCGCTGCCATTGCCATACACAGGACAAATAGCACTGGCGTCTGTTTCCAGCAAGTACAGTGTATTGTACAGAAGAGGATCTACTGTTCTTGTCAGGTTCCTAAGCAGAATTGAACTAGATATGGCCGTGTGTGTAGGAAGCACAGTTCTAATGTTCTGAGCAAGTTCACTCTTCTGGCTCTATAGGAAACACAGTAGAGTAGAAGAGTGCACTTTTCTCAAAAGCAGAGTGTGTTTCTTATAAGGCGAGCTAGCGATTGTTTCCCAGTCCTAAATGGAGTTGAATCCCATGCAGTTTCTAATCCTACGAGCAAGGGATGTTTTATGGTAAGAAGAGTCACTATTACGCTGCCATTGCCACACACAGGACAAATAGCACTGGCGTCTGTTCCCCGCAAGTACAGTGTATTGTACAGAAGAGGATCTACTGTTCTTGTCAGGTTCCTAAGCAGAATTGAACTAGATATGGCCGTGTGTGTAGGAAGCACAGTTCTAATGTTCTGAGCAAGTTCACTCTTCTAGCTCTATAGGAATCACAGTAGAGTAGGAGAGTGCTCTTTTCTCAAAAGCAGAGTGTGTTTCTTGGAAGTCGAGCTAGCATTTGATTCCTAGTCCTAAATGGAGTTGAGTCACATGCAGTTTTTTGTCCTACGAGCAAGAGTTGTTTTCTGGTAAGACAAGTCACTATTGTGCTCCAATTGCCATACACACTGCAAATAGCACTCGCGTCTGTTCCCTGCAAGTACAGTGTATTGGAAGGAAGAGGAGCTATTGTTCTTGTCAGTTTACTAAGCAGAGTTGAACTAGATATAGCCCGTGTGTGCAGGAAGCACAATTCTTTTGTTCTGAGCAAGGTCATTGTTCGGACCCCATAGGAAACACAGTAGAGTAGAAGAGTGCTCTTTTCTCAAAAGCAGAGAGTGTTTCATGTAAGGCGAGCTAGCATTTGTTTCCCAGTCCTAAAAGGAGTTGAATCTCATGCAGTTTCTGGTCTTACGAGCAAGAGTTGTTTTCTGGTAAGGAAAGTCACTATTGCGCTCCCATTGACATACACAGTGCAAATAGCACTCGCGTCTGTTCCCAGCAAGTACAGTGTATCGGACTGAAGAGGAGCTACTGTTCTTGTCAGTTTCCTAAGCAGAGTTGAACTAGATATGGCCCCTGTGTAGGAAGCACAGATCTTTTGTTCTGAGCAAACTCACTGTTCTGGCCCTATAGGAAACACAGTAGAGTAGAAGAGTGCTCTTTTCTCTAGAGCAGAGTGTGTTTCTTGTAAGGCAAGCTAGCTTTTGTTTTCCAGTCCTAAATGGAGTTGAATCACATGCAGTTTCTGGTCCTACAAGCAAGAGTTGTTTTCTGGTAAGAAGAGTCACTATTGCGCTGCCATTGCCATACACAGTGCAAATAGCACTGGCGTCTGTTCCCAGTAAGTACAGTGTATTGGACTGCAGAGGATCTACTGTTCTTGTCAGGTTCCTAAGCAGAAGTGAACTAGATTTGGCCTTGTGTGTAGGAAGCACACTTCTTTTGTTCTGAGCAATCTCACTGTTCAGACCCCATAGGAAACACAGTAGAGTAGAAGAGTGCTCTTTTCTCAAAAGCAGAGTGTGTTTCTTGTAAGTCGAGCTAGCGTTTGTTTCCCAGTCCTAAATGGAGTTGAGTCACATGCAGTTTTTTGTCCTACGAGCAAGAGTTGTTTTCTGGTAAGGCGACTCACTATTGTGCTCCAATGCCATACACAGTGCAAATAGCACTCGCGTCTGTTCCCCGCAAGTACAGTGTATCGGACTGAAGAGGAGCTACTGTTCTTGTTTGTTTCCTAAGCAGAGTTGAACTAGATATGGCCCGTGTGTGTAGAAAGCACAGTTTTTTTGTTCTGAGCAAGCTCACTGTTCGGACCCCATAGGAAACACAGTAGAGTAGAAGAGTGCTCTTTTCTCAAAAGCAGAGTGTGTTTCTTGTAAGGCGAGCTAGCATTTGTTTCCCAGTCCTAAATGGAGTTGAATCACATGCAGTTTCTGGTCCTACGAGCAAGAGATATTTTCTGGTAAGGAAAGTCACTATTGCGCTCCCATTGCCATACACAGTGCAAATAGCACTCACGTCTGTTCCCTGCAAGTACAGTGTATCAGACTGAAGAGGAGCTACTGTTCTGGTCAGTTTCCTAGGCAGAGTTGAACTAGTTATGGCCCGTGTGCAGGAAGCACAGTTCTTTTGTTCTGAGCAAGCTCACTGTTCTGGCCCTATAGGAAACACAATAGAGTAGAAGAGTGCTCTTTTCCCTGTAGTAGAGTGTGTTTCTTGTAAGGCAAGCTAGCGTTTGTTTCCCAGTCCTAAAAGGAGTTGAATCACATGCAGTTTCTAGTCCTACGAGCAAGAGTTGTTTTATGGTAAGAAGAGTCACTATTGTGCTGCCATTGCCATACACAGGACAAATAGCACTGGGGTCTGTTCCCAGCAAGTACAGTGTATCGGACTGAAGAGGAGCTACTGTTCTTGTTAGTTTCCTAGGCAGAGTTGAACTAGTTATGGCCCGTGTGTAGGAAGCACAGTTCTTTTGTTCTGAGCAAGCTCACTGTTCTGGCCCTACAGGAAACACAGTAGAGTAGAAGAGTGCTCTTTTCTCAAAAGCAGAGTGTATTTATTGTTAGGCAAGCTAGCATTTGTTTCCCAGTCCTAAATGGAGTTGAATCACATGCAATTTCTGGTCCTATGAGCAAGAGTTGTTTTCTGGAAAGGAAAGTCACTATTGCACTCCCATTGCCATACACAGTGCAAATAGCACTCGCGTCTGTTCCCAGCATGTACAGTGTATCGGAATGAAGAGGAGCTACTGTTCTTGTCAGTTTCCTAAGCAGAGTTGAACTAGATATGGCCCGTGTGCGTAGGAAGCACAGTTTTTTTGTTCTGAGCAAGCTCACTTTTCGGAACACATAGGAAACACAGTAGAGTAGAAGAGTGCTCTTTTCTCTAAAGCAGAGTGTGTTTCTTGTAAGGTGAGCTAGCTTTTGTTTCCCAGTCCTAAATGGAGTTGAATCACATGCAGTTTCTGGTCCTACAAGTAGGAGTTGTTTTCTGGTAGGAAGAGTCACTATTGCGCTGCCATTAGCATACACAGGACAAATAGCACTGGCGTCTGTTCCCAGCAAGTACAGTGTATCGGACTGAAGAGGATCTACTGTTCTTGTCAGGTTCCTAAGCAGAAGTGAACTAGATATGGCCGTGTGTGTAGGAAGCACAGTTCTTTTGTTCTGAGCAAGCTCACTGTTCTGGCCCAATAGGAAACACAGTAGAGTAGAAGAGTGCTCTTTTCTCAAAAGCAGAGTGTGTTTCTTCTAAGGCGAGCTAGCATTTGTTTCCCAGTACTAAATGGAGTTGAATCACATGCAGTTTCTGGTCCTACGAGCAAGAGTTGTTTTCTGGAAAGGAAAGTCACTATTGCACTCCCATTGCTATACACAGTGCAAATAGCACTCGCGTCTGTTCCCAGCAATTACAGTGTATTGGACTGAAGAGGAGCTACTGTTCTTGTCAGTTTCCTAAGCAGAGTTGAACTAGTTATGGGCCGTATGTAGGAAGCACAGTTCTTTTGTTTTGAGCAAGCTCTCTGTTCAGGCACTATAGGAAACACAGTAGAGTAGAAGAGTGCTCTTTTCTCTAAAGCAGAGTGTGTTTCTTGTAAGGCGAGCTAGCGTTTGTTTCCCAGTCCTAAATGGAGTTGAATCACATGAAGTTTCTAGTCCTAAGAGCAAGAGTTGTTTTATGGTAAGAAGAGTCACTATTGCGCTGCCATTGCCATACACAGGACAAATAGCACTTGCGTCTGTTCCCAGCAAGTACAGTGTATTGGACTGAAGAGGATCTACTGTTCTTGTCAGTTTCCTAAGCAGAGTTGAACTAGATATGGCCCGTGTGTGTAGGAAGCACAGTTCTCTTGTTCTGAGCAAGCTCACTGTTCTGGCCCTATAGGAAGCACAGTAGAGTAGAAGAGTGCTCTTTTCTCAAAAGCAGAGTGTGTTTCATGTAAGGCGAGCTAGCATTTGTTTCCCAGTCCTAAATGGAGTTGAATCACATGCAGTTTCTGGTCCTACGAGCAAGAGTTGTTTTCTGGTAAGGAAAGTCACAATTGCGCTCCCATTGCCATACACAGTGCAAATAGCAATCGCGTCTGTTCCCATCAAGTACAGTGTATCGGACTGAAGAGGAGCTACTGTTCTTGTCAGTTTCCTAAGCAGAGTTGAATTAGTTATGGCCCGTGTGTAGGAAGCACAGTTCTTTTGTTCTGAGCAAGCTCACTGTTCTGGCCCTATAGAAAACACAGTAGAGTAGAAGAGTACTCTTTTATCTAAAGCAGAGTGTGTTTCTTGTAAGGCGAGCTATCGTTTGTTTCCCAGTCCTAAATGGAGTTGAATCACATGAAGTTTCTAGTCCTAAGAGCAAGAGTTGTTTTATGGTAAGAAGAGTCACTATTGCGTTGCCATTGCCATACACAGGACAAATAGCACTCGCGTCTGTTCCCCGCAAGTACAGTGTATTGGACGGAAGAGGAGCTACTGTTCTTGTCAGTTTCCTAAGCAGAGTTGAACTAGATAAGGCCCGTGTGTGTAGGAAGCACAGTTCTTTTGTTCTGAGCAAGCTCACTGTTCGGAACACATAGGAAACACAGTAGAGTAGAAGAGTACTCTTTTCTCAAAAGCAGAGTGTGTTTCTTGGAAGTCGAGCTAGCGTTTGTTTCCCAGTCCTAAATGGAGTTGAGTCACATGCAGTTTTTTGTCCTACGAGCAAGAGTTGTTTTCTGGTAAGACAAGTCACTATTGTGCTCCAATGCCATACACAGTGCAAATAGCACTCGCGTCTGTTCCCCGCAAGTACAGTGTATTGGACTGAAGAGGATCTACTGTTCTTGTCAGGTTCTTAAGCAGAATTGAACTAGATATGGCCATGTGTGCAGGAAGCACAGTTCTTTTGTTCTGAGCAAGCTCACTGTTCGTACACCATAAGAAAGAAAGTAGAGTAGAAGAGTGCTCTTTTCTCAAAAGCAGAGTGTGTTTCTTGTAAGGCGAGCTAGCATTTGTTTCCCAGTCCTAAATGGAGTTGAATCACATGCAGTTTCTGGTCCTACGAGCAAGAGTTGTTTTCTGGTAAGGAAAGTCAATATTGTGCTCCTATAGCCATCCACAGTACAAATAGCACTCGCGTCTTTTCCCAGCAAGTACAGTGTATTGGACTGAAGAGGATCTACTGTTCTTGTCAGTTTCCTAAGCAGAGTTCAACTAGATATAGCCCGTGTGTAGGAAGCACAGTTCTTATGTTCTGAGCAAGCTCACTGTTCTGGCCCTATAGGAAACACAGTAGAGTAGAAGAGTGCTCTTTTCTCTAAAGCCGAGTGTGTTTCTTGTAAGGCGAGCTAGCGTTTGTTTCCCAATCATAAATGGAGCTGAATCACATGCAGTTTCTGGTCCTACGAGCAAGAGTTGTTTTCTGGTAAGACGAGTCACTATTGTGCTCCCATTGACATACACAGTGCAAAAAGCACTCGCGTCTCTTTCCAGCAAGTACAGTGTATCGGACTAAAGAGGAGCTACTGTTCTTGTCAGTTTCCTAAGCAGAGTTGAACTAGATATGGCCGTGTGAGTAGGAAGCACATGATTTTTGTTCTGAGCAAGCTCACTGTTCGGAACACATAGGAAACACAGTAGAGTAGAAGAGTGCTCTTTTCTCAAAAGCAGAGTGTGTTTCTTGGAAGTCGAGCTAGCGTTTGTTTCCCAGTTAAATGGAGTTGAGTCACATGCAGTTTTTTGTCCTACGAGCAAGAGTTGTTTTCTGGTAACAGAAGTCACTATTGTGCTCCAATGCCATACACAGTGCAAATAGCACTCGCGTCTGTTCCCTGCAAGTACAGTGTATTGGACTGAAGAGGAGCTACTGTTCTTCTCAGTTTCCTAAGCAGAGTTGAACTAGATATGGCCCGTTTGTAGGAAGCACAGTTCTTTTGTTCTGAGCAAGCTCACTGTTCTGGCCCTATAGGAAACACAGTAGAGTAGAAGAGTGCTCTTTTCTCAAAAGCAGAGTGTGTTTCTTGTAAAGCGAGCTAGAGTTTGTTTCCCAGTCCTAAATGGAGTGGAATCACATGCAGTTTCTGGTCCTACGAGCAAGAGTTGTTTTCTGGTAAGAAGAGTCACTATTGCGCTGCCTTTGCCATACACAGGACAATTAGCACTGGCATCTGTTCCCAGCAAGTATAGTGTATTGTCCTGAAGAGGATCTACTGTTCTTGTCAGGTTCCTAAGCAGACTTGAACTAGATATGGCCGTGTGTAGGAAGCACAGTTCTTTTGTTCTGAGCAAGCTCACTGTTCGGACACCATAGGAAACACAGTAGAGTAGAAGAGTGCTCTTTTCTCAAAAGCAGAGTGTGTTTCTTGTAAGGCGAGCTCGCGTTTGTTTCCCAGTCCTAAATGGAGTTGAATCACATGCAGTTTCTTGTCTTACGAGCAAGAGTTGTTTTCTGGTAAGGAAAGTCACTATTGCGCTCCCATTGACATACACAGTGCAAATAGCACTCGTGTCTGTTCCCAGCAAGTACAGTGTATCGGACTGAAGAGGAGCTACTGTTCTTGTCAGTTTCCTAAGCAGAGTTGAACTAGATATGGCCCGTGTGTAGGAAGCACATTCTTTTGTTCTGAGCAAGCTCACTATTCTGGCCCTATAGGAATCACAGTAGAGTAGAAGAGTGCTCTTTTCTCTAAAGCAGAGTGTGTTTCTTGTAAGGTGAGCTAGCTTTTGTTTGCCAGTCCTAAATGGAGTTGAATCACATGCAGTTTCTGGTCCTACAAGCAAGAGTTGTTTTCTGGTAAAAAGAGTCACTATTGCGCTGCCATTGCCATACACAGGACAAATAGCACTGGCGTCTCTTCCCAGCAAGTACAGTGTATTGGACTGAAGAGGATCTAATGTTCTTGTCAGTTTCCTAAGCAGACTTGAACTAGATATGGCCGTGTGTGTAGGAAGCACAGTTTTTTTGTTCTGAGCAAGCTCACTTTTCGGAACACCTAGGAAACACAGTAGAGTAGAAGAGTGCTCTTTTCTCAAAAGCAGAGTGTGTTTCTTGTAAAGCGAGCTAGAGTTTGTTTCCCAGTCCTAAATGGAGTTGAATCACATGCAGTTTCTGGTCCTACGAGCAAGAGTTGTTTTCTGGTAAGAAGAGTCACTATTGCGCTGCCTTTGCCATACACAGGACAAATAGCACTGGCGTCTGTTCCCAGCAAGTATAGTGTATTGGACTGAAGAGGATCTACTGTTCTTGTCAGGTTCCTAAGCAGAATTGAACTAGATATGGCCGTGTGTGTAGGAAGCACAGTTCTTTTGTTCTGAGCACGCTCACTGTTCGGACCCCATAGGAAACACAGTAGAGTAGAAGAGTGCTCTTTTCTCAAAAGCAGAGTGTGTTTCTTGTAAGTCGAGCTAGCGTTTGTTTCCCAGTCCTCAATGGAGTTGAGTCACATGCAGTTTTTTGTCCTTCGAGCAAGAGTTGTTTTCTGGTAAGACGAGTCACTATTGTGCTCCAATGCCATACACAGTGCAAATAGCACTCGCGTCTGTTCCCAGCAAGTACAGTGTATCAGACTGAAGAGGAGCTACTGTTCTTGTTTGTTTCCTAAGCAGAGTTGAATTAGATATGGCCCGTGTGTGTAGAAAGCACAGTTCTTTTGTTCTGAGCAAGCTCACTGTTCGGACACCATAGGAAACACAGTAGAGTAGAAGAGTGCTCTTTTCTCAAAAGCAGAGTGTGTTTCTTCTAAGGCGAGCTAGCATTTGTTTCCCAGTCCTAAATGGAGTTGAATCACATGCAGTTTCTGGTCCTACGAGCAAGAGTTGTTTTCTGGTAAGGAAAGTCACTATTGCGCTCCCATTGCCTTACAGAGTGCAAATAGCACTCGTGTCTGTTCCCAGCAAGTACAGTGTATAGGACTGAAGAGGAGCTACTGTTTTTGTCAGTTTCTTAAGCAGAGTTGAACTAGTTATGGCCCGTGTGCAGGAAGCACAGTTCTTTTGTTCTGAGCAAGCTCACTGTTCTGGCCCTGTAGGAAACACAATAGAGTAGAAGAGTGCTCTTTTCCCTATAGTAGAGTGTGTTTCTTGTAAGGCAAGGTAGCGTTTGTTTCCCAGTCCTAAATGGAGTTGAATCACATGCAGTTTCTAGTCCTACGAGCAAGAGTTGTTTTATGGTAAGAAGAGTCACTACTGCGCTGCCGTTGCCATACACAGGACAAATAGCACTGGCGTCTGTTCCGAGCAAGTACAGTGTATTGTACAGAAGAGGATCTACTGTTCTTGTCAGGTTCCTAAGCAGAATTGAACTAGATATGGCCGTGTGTGTAGGAAGCACAGTTCTAATGTTCTGAGCAACTTCACTCTTCTGGCTCTATAGGAAACACAGTAGAGTAGAAGAGTGCTCTTTTCTCAAAAGCAGAGTGTGTTTCTTGGAAGTCGAGCTAGCGTTTGTTTCCTAGTCCTAAATGGAGTTGAGTCACATGCAGTTTTTTGTCCTACGAGCAAGAGTTGTTCTCTGGTAAGACAAGTCACTATTGTGCTCCAATTGCCATACACAGTGCAAATAGCTCTCGCGTCTGTTCCCTGCAAGTACAGTGAATTGGAAGGAAGAGGAGCTATTGTTCTTGTCAGTTTCCTAAGCAGAGTAGAACTAGATATGGCCCATGTGTGTAGGAAGCACAGTTCTTTTGTTCTGAGCAAGCTCACTGTTCGGACCCCATAGGAAACACAGTAGAGTAGAAGAGTGCTGTTTTCTCAAAAGCAGAGTGTGTTTCATGTAAGGCGAGCTAGCATTGGTTTCCCAGTCCTAAATGGAGTTGAATCTCATGCAGTTTCTGGTCTTACGAGCAAGAGTTGTTTTCTGGTAAGGAAAGTCACTATTGCGTTCCCATTGACATACACAGTGCAAATAGCACACGCTTCTATTCCCAGCAAGTACAGTGTATCGGACTGAAGAGGAGCTACTGTTCTTGTCAGTTTCCTAAGCAGAGTTGAACTAGATATGGCCCGTGTGTAGGAAGCACAGTTCTTTTGTTCTGAGCAAGCTCACTGTTCTGGCCCTATAGGAAACACAGTAGAGTAGAAGAGTGCTCTTTTCTCTAAAGCAGAGTGTGTTTCTTTTAAGGCGAGTTAGCGTTTGTTTCCCAGTCCTAAATGGAGTTGAATCCCATGCAGTTTCTGGTCCTACGAGCAAGAGTTGTTTTCTGGTAAGAAGAGTCACTATTGCGCTGCCATTGCCATACACAGGACAAATAGCACTGGCATCTGTTTCCAGCAAGTACAGTGTATGGGACTGAAGAGGATCTACTGTTCTTGTCAGGTTCCTAAGCAGAATTGAACTAGATATGGCCGTGTGTGTAGGAAGCACAGTTCTTTTGTTCTGAGCAAGCTCACTGTTCGGACCCCATAGGAAACACAGTAGAGTAGAAGAGTGCTCTTTTCTCAAAAGCAGAGTGTGTTTCTTGTAAGTGGAGCTATCGTTTGTTTCCCAGTCCTCAATGGAGTTGAGTCACATGCAGTTTTTTGTCCTACGAGCAAGAGATGTTTTCTGGTAAGACGAGTCACTATTGTGCTCCAATGCCATACACAGTGCAAATAGCACTCGCGTCTGTTCCCCGCAAGTACAGTGTATCGGACTGAAGAGGAGCTACTGTTCTTGTTTGTTTCCTAAGCAGAGTTGAACTAGATATGGCCCGTGTGTGTAGAAAGGACAGTTCTTTTGTTCTGAGCAAGCTCACTGTTCGGACCCCATAGGAAACACAGTAGAGTAGAAGAGTGCTCTTTTCTCAAAAGCAGAGTGTGTTTCTTGTAAGGCGAGCTATCGTTTGTTTCCCAGTCCTCAATGGAGTTGAGTCACATGCAGTTTTTTGTCCTACGAGCAAGAGTTGTTTTCTGGTAAGAAGAGTCACTATTGCGCTGCCATTGCCATACAGAGGACAAATAGCACTGGCGTCTGTTCCCAGCAAGTACAGTGTATTGTACAGAAGAGGATCTACTGTTCTTGTCAGGTTCCTAAGCAGAATTGAACTAGATATGGCCGTGTGTAGGAAGCACAGTTCTAATGTTCTGAGCAAGTTCACTATTCTGGCTCTATAGGAAACATAGTAGAGTAGAAGAGTGCTCTTTTCTCAAAAGCAGAGTGTGTTTCTTGTAAGTCGAGCTAGCGTTTGTTTCCCAGTCCTAAATGGAGTTGAATCCCATGCAGTTTCTAATACTACGAGCAAGGGTTGTTTTATGGTAAGAAGAGTCACTATTGCGCTGCCATTGCCATACACAGGACAAATAGCACTGGCGTCTGTTCCCAGCAAGTACAGTGTATTGTACAGAAGAGGATCTACTGTTCTTGTCAGGTTCCTAAGCAGAATTGAACTAGATATGGCCGTGTGTGTAGGAAGCACAGTTCTAATGTTCTGAGCAAGTTCACTCTTCTGGATCTATAGGAATCACAGTAGAGTGGAAGAGTGCTCTTTTCTCAAAAGCAGAGTGTGTTTCTTGGAAGTCGAGCTAGCGTTTGTTTCCTAGTCCTAAATGGAGTTGAGTCACATGCAGTTTTTTGTCCTAAGAGCAAGAGTTGTTTTCTGGTAAGACAAGTCACTATTGTGCTCCAATTTCCATACACAGTGCAAATAGCACTCGCGTCTGTTCCCTGCAAGTACAGTGTATTGGAAGGAAGAGGAGCTATTGTTCTTGTCAGTTTACTAATTAGAGTTGAACTAGATATGGCCCGTGTGTGTAGGAAGCACAGTTCTTTTGTTCTGAGCAAGCTCACTGTTCGGACCCCATAGGAAACACAGTAGAGTAGAAGAGTGCTCTTTTCTCAAAAGCAGATTGTGTTTCATGTAAGGCGAGCTAGCATTTGTTTCCCAGTCCTAAAAGGAGTTGAATCTCATGCAGTTTCTGGTCTTACGAGCAAGAGTTGTTTTCTGGTAAGGAAAGTCACTATTGCGCTCCCATTGACATACACAGTGCAAATAGCACTCGCGTCTGTTCCCAGCAAGTACAGTGTATCGGACTGAAGAGCAGCTACTGTTCTTGTCAGTTTCCTAAGCAGAGTTGAACTAGATATGGTCCGTGTGTAGGAAGCACAGTTCTTTTGTTCTGAGCAAGCTCACTGTTCTGGCCCTATAGGAAACACAGTAGAGTAGAAGAGTGCTCTTTTCTCTAAAGCAGAGTGTGTTTCATGTAAGGTGAGCTAGCTTTTGTTTCCCAGTCCTAATGGAGTTGAATCACATGCAGTTTCTGGTCCTACAAGCAAGAGTTGTTTTCTGGTAAGAAGAGTCACTATTGCGCTGCCATTGCCATACACAGGACAAATAGCACTGGCATCTGTTCCCAGTAAGTACAGTGTATTGGACTGAAGAGGATCTACTGTTCTTGTCAGGTTCCTAAGCAGAAGTGAACTAGATATGGCCATGTGTGTAGGAAGCACAGTTCTTTTGTTCTGAGCAAGCTCACTGTTCGGACCCCATAGGAAACACAGTAGAGTAGAAGAGTGCTCTTTTCTCAAAAGCAGAGTGTGTTTCTTGTAAGTCGAGCTAGCGTTTGTTTCCCAGTCCTAAATGGAGTTGAGTCACATGCAGTTTTTTTTCCTACGAGCAAGAGTTGTTTTCTGGTAAGACGAGTCACTATTGTGCTCCAATTGCCATACACAGTGCAAATAGCCCTCGCGTCTGTTCCCCGCAAGTACAGTGTATTGGACTGAAGAGGAGCTACTGTTCTTGTTTGTTTCCTAAGCAGAGTTGAACTAGATATGGCCCGTGTGTGTAGGAAGTACAGTTCTTTTGTTCTGAGCAAGCTCACTGTTCGGACCCCATAGGAAGCACAGTAGAGTAGAAGAGTGCTCTTTTCTCAAAAGCAGAGTGTGTTTCATGTAAGGCGAGCTAGGACTTGTTCCCCAGTCCAAAATGGAGTTGAATCACATGCAGTTTCTGGTCCTACGAGCAAGAGTTGTTTTCTGGTAAGGAAAGTCACTATTGCGCTCCCATTGACATACACAGTGCAAATAGCACTCGCGTCTGTTCCCAGCAAGTACAGTGTATCGTACTGAAGAGGAGCTACTGTTCTTGTCAGTTTCCTAAGCAGAGTTGAACTAGTTTGGGCCGTATGTAGGAGGCACAGTTCTTTTGTTTTGAGCAAGCTCTCTGTTCTGGCCCTATAGGAAACACAGTAGAGTAGAAGAGTGCTCTTTTCTCTAAAGCCGAGTGTGTTTTTTGTAAGGCGAGCTAGCGTTTGTTTCCCAGTCCTAAATGGAGTTGAATCACATGCAGGTTCTAGTCCTAAGAGCAAGAGTTGTTTTATGGTAAGAAGAGTCACTATTGCGCTGCCTTTGCCATACACAGGACAAATAGCACTGGCGTCTGTTCCCAGCAAGTACAGTGTATCGGACTGAAGAGGATCTACTGTTCTTGTCAGTTTCCTAAGCAGAGTTCAACTAGATATGGCCCGTGTGTGTAGGAAGCACCGTTCTTATATTCTGAGCAAGCTCACTGTTCTGGCCCTATAGGAAACACAGTAGAGTAGAAGAATACTCTTTTCTCTAAAGCAGAGTGTGTTTCTTGTAAGGCGAGCTATCGTTTGTTTCCCAGTCCTAAATGGAGTTGAATCACATGAAGTTTCTAGTCCTAAGAGCAAGAGTTGTTTTATGGTAAGAAGAGTCACTATTGCGCTGCCATTGCCGTACACAGGACAAATAGCACTCGCGTCTGTTCCCCGCAAGTACAGTGTATTGGACTGAAGAGGATCTACTGTTCTTGTCAGTTTCCTAAGCAGAGTTGAACTAGATATGGCCCGTGTGTGTAGGAAGCACAGTTCTTTTGTTCTGAGCAAGCTCACTGTTCGGACCCCATAGGAAGCACAGTAGAGTAGAAGAGTGCTCTTTTCTCAAAAGCAGAGTGTGTTTCATGTAAGGCGAGCTAGCATTTGTTTCCCAGTCCTAAATGGAGTTGAATCACATGCAGTTTCTAGTCCTACGAGCAAGAGTTGTTTTCTGGTAAGGAAAGTCACTATTGCGCTCCAATTGCCATACACAGTGCAAATAGCACTCGCGTCTGTTCCCTTCTAGTACAGTGTATCAGACTGAAGAGGAGCTACTGTTCTTGTCAGTTTCCTAAGCAGAGTTGAATTAGTTATGGCCCGTGTGTAGGAAGCACAGTTCTTTTGTTCTGAGCAAGCTCACTGTTCTGGCCCTATAGAAAACACAGTAGAGTAGAAGAGTGCTCTTTTCTCAAAAGCAGAGTGTGTTTCTTGTAAAGCGAGCTAGAGTTTGTTTCCCAGTCCTAAATGGAGTGGAATCACATGCTGTTTCTGGTCCTACGAGCAAGAGTTGTTTTCTGGTAAAAAGAGTCACTATTGTGCTGCCATTGCCATACACAGGACAAATAGCACTGGCGTCTCTTCCCAGCAAGTACAGTGTATTGGACTGAAGAGGATCTACTGTTCTTGTCAGGTTCCTAAGCAGACTTGAACTAGAAATGGCCGTGTGTGTCAGGGACCAAACATGGACCATGGAAAAGTACTAGCTAAGTCAGAGAACAAGCCCCTACCCTAAACCAAAGATAAAGAACAGGTCAGGCAGGTCAGGTAGCATAGCAACAGAACAATGGGCCCTGACCAGTGACCTTACCACCTAGCAGCCTCACGACTTGCACGACTTGCACGTAGCCCTTCACCTGCACGTCCCCCTTCACCTGCACGTACTGCACGTCGTGCACCCCTTCCCTCCTTCCCCCCCCTCCCATGCTATATAAGCCTTGCTGAGGAGAATAAAATTTGCAGCTTGATCAGAACACACTGTCTTGCTGTCGGTCTCTCGTGTCTCCCCCGTCCCTCTCATTCTCTCCCACAGGTGGGTCGCCCCCGTTGATACCCCGCTGGCCGGGGCAACTGGCGCCCAACGTGGTGGCTCGACCCTCGCCTCGTCAGGAGTTGAACGTCCTTCTCCGGGAAAGCCCAGACGTCTGGTGGAGATTTTTGGTGATCGTCCGTTGAGACCGCCCGACTCGACGCCCCTTCTTGACGATCCGGAGGAGAGCGGGAAGGACGAGGTTAGTCTAAACTTAGGCTTAACCATGGGATGGGGAAGTTCTTCCCATTACCTTTTTCCTTAAGGGCTTTAAAGAGGCCCTCAAGACACGAGGGATAAGGGTTCGTAAAAAAAAGACCTCAAGAAATTCTTTAGTCACTTAGAGGACTGTTGTTCCTGGTTCCCCCAAGAAGAGATGGTTAATGTTAATGATATCCTAAAGGTTTATTTAAAAAAAAAAAAAAAAAAAGATTTTAGAGACCCCTAAAAGTGCCAACCTTGTAAAATTCATTTACCATCAGACTATGATAAGCCGCAGAGATTCTAACCCCTCCCTTTTAGAGAGAAACCTGCAGTTACTTCATTCAGGGTCTTACAAGGAGGTAACACAATATTATCACACTACCAGACCTCCTGAGAATGTAAACTAGAGTTAATGAAGTTCACTATGTTCTCCATAGCAGCAGTGTCCTGCTACAAACAGGGTTTTTTTTTTGTGCTCAAACTAAATGGATCTAAGGACCAACTTGAGCCTAAACTTCTAAATTGCTAACTAGGAGCTCACTCCAGCAGCCATCATTTAAATAACAATGCAAGCGCTACAGCCAGAGCCGGTTTAAAAACTAATGGCAACTGCCAGCTCTCCTAAAAAAGTGTCTTTTTCTCTCTCTTTCCTCTTTCTGGGTTGACTTTTAAGTTCTTGGTAATTTACAAAAATCTTGGCCAAGTACAAGAACTTCGATTAACCCATTTCAAAAAAACAGGTCCTGCTTAGGGGACGCCCTGCTAAGACCTGTATGGATTCATCAGACCCCTGAAGACGTTTGGGGGTTGGAATTCTAAACATCTGCCTTCTTCCCTCTGAACCTAACTATCTGCTATCTGCATCTCAGCTCACTTCTGCCTGTGAGTGGTCTCCACCCTTCTCCTCACCTTGCCATTCCCAGTGGCTATCTGGCTTGATACAGACTGGGTGCAGCTGCTACAAAAAAAAAAAAAAAAATCCTCCTTTGTTTTACTGTTTTACTGTGCTTATCTCATTTCATGATACTCCTTAAAGGATCTATTAATGTGTTACTCTCCTCATATATTATATTTTAAATAAGAGTTCCTGTTTCTATATTAAAATAACTTCAGTACAAACTGAATATTTTTAAGGCTAAACCTGACAGATATAAAACCTAAGTTCTAAGTTTATAAAGACAACTAACTTATAAATTGTTAATAATAAGTTTACTTTAATTATAGATAATTAAGAAATAAAACTTGTTGATTGATTGGCTGACCTAAACTGTAAACTGTTAAGGATAAGTTGTACTTAAGCTATAAGCTATTAGAGATAATTATTAGGATACTAATTAAGGGTTAATCATCATAAATGATCAAATCTTCTAATATATGCAAAATCGTATTTATATACATGCTGAGTATGCTAAGTTTCATATAATCAATTCATTACTTAGCCCCCTAGCATTTAAAATGTTTAAGCTTTGGACAAAACTGCCATACCCCTTATTGCCAGGATTTTGTCCAAACTATGCATTGAGATCATTTAGATTATATCCCCATTTACCAGTCCTAAAAGATAATTTGCCTTGCTATCCAAATTCATAGAAAAGGTAGCTTGCCAAACAGATTTCAAAATAAACTTTGACTGTTCCTTTGTTTAAAGGAATTCACCACATTGGCTGCTCTCATATCTCCTGATAAATTAAATACAAAAATGCTTTTAGATGTAAAGTTTTTATAGGATATAAAGGATTAGATATAAAGAATGTTTAAGAACATTAAGAAATAGTTTATTATATGTGTAATGAAAGTCATTGAGATAGAGAAAAATAACATATAAACATCTAGATATGTTATAAATGATAAATAAATCTCAATAAGTAACCTAAAGATATTGAGGATGTATGCCTAAGTTAGATCTATGGATAAGGTTTTTATTGAGGTCTGAGATAGATATATAGGCTTTAAAAATAAACTTATGTATACCTTAATACAAAAGTCTATGGACCTCCTCAGAAGGGACACTGGGGCTAATTATAGGCCGTAACTCCTCGGCTGTACAAGGTTGCCCTAGGGATGTGCGATTCTGACTTTACTGGAGAGATTAAGATCATTGTACAATTCAGATTCATACAGGGCAGCGCCTAAGGGAGCTGCTGGTGTGGATTCTAGTGGTATGGCCTTCTGGGTTCAGGAAATTAAATATTCCAAACCAACTAAACACTTAAAATACAGGGAAAGAAGATAATTGGCTTGCTAGACATAAGCATGGATGTTTCTTATATTTCAGAAAAAGATTGGCCAAGTGCTTAAGACGACTATTACTTCTTTGTCTCTTGCAGGCCTAGGTCAAGCTAATAATGTAGCCAGAAGGTCAGGAAAATCTAATGCTCCTATCTGGATCAAACAATGGCTTTTAAATGCTGAGAAAAATATAATTACTACTTGTCTGGTGGAGAAAAAACTTAAATTTTGAACATATAAGTCCCCCACCAGCCCTTATATCACCCCAATATCTTTTTATTTAGGAAAATCAGGCTTATAGACTGTTAAAGGTCCTTAAAAAATTAAATAAAATTAAAGCCAAGGAAAGTCTCACAGCCTGGTTTGCCATCTCCCAGGGCCAGCCCTCCCCCAAAAAAATAGTTATAGATATACACGATTGCTTCTTAACCATACCTCCTCAACCTAAAGATTGTCAGCATTTCGCTTTTAACTTGCCTACTCACCCTACCATGATGGAGGCCAAAGCTGACATAGAGCAGGAAATGCGAGTTCTGTTTATCCAGGACTCATTCATTGAGCAAAGTTCCTCATTATATATACAGATTAACTATCAAAACTAACTGTCAATTATGGCTTCCTCACAGTCCTCCAACCTATATGTATGCATACATGTATATGTATATACATATCTTACAATACATTTATTGTACGGATGATATTATATTTATATCAAACTATGAAACTTGTGAGTCTATAGAATGGCAACTAGCTCTACAGGATATACTGACACCTTTTCATATGCCTGTTCAACAATTATAAATTCTCCCTGTGGAAGCTTACCCACGAGGCTTACGTCCTTACGATTTATGGTTATGAAATAAAAAATAATACACCATTTCTTTCACTGATTTTTAATTTTAGGAATGCCTTGAGCTCATATATAGACAACAGCCTTACATATACTTCAAGATCTCTTTAGAATTGGTGCTTAATTTTTCATATCCCCCACTACAGGTATTCCTCATCACCACCAGGCCAAGTCACAAAGTTACACCTAAGCCTCTATGATCTCCTCACTGATATTTAAGAAGGTCCTGATGTTTTCATAACGTCAGGAGAAGGATAGATGTCTTTATAGGACATTGACCGACCTTTATGAATCCTGGATTGCCTGGTCACACCATATATTGGCAGCTGCAGGACAAAGGCTCTCTAAAGCTGCCAGTCTAAATACAGGCTGTTTTTTACCTCTAGATTCTTAAATATTGAGCCTTGAATATGAATAAATTGATACAATTCCAGATCCTTTTGATGAACTGTTCATCAAAACTTATAGATATATGATTAGAAATAATAATTCTGTTCTAAATGTATTTTATCAATTTTTGTCAAAATATATATGAGACTTGAGAGATACATAAATGATACATTTCAGATTTCATTCTCTGGCTACTCTGAAGTTTTGTTGAGGCTCCAAGGACTCATAATTTTGCTCTGAAAAAGTTCACCACTGTTATACTGCTAACATGTCTAAGATTTTGTCTATTAAGAAGGTTCTCATAAGCTTCAGGAGATCATGCCGGCGATAATGGTGCACAATCAACATTTGCCAACGCCCACAAGCCAAGAAGGACTGGGAGGAATACAACCTGACTACAGTTTATATCTCCCACTTACAAATTTTCTTTTTCTTCTCTGGGGTGGGGTCAGACTGCCCACAATTGCAAAATTTATTGAAGGGAGGAAAGCGTAGGATGTCCCAACCCGTGACTGCAGTCACTCTGGCTGTCCTCCTGGGGGTCGGGACTGCAGGGGCCGGCACTGGTATAGCTTCCCTAGTTTTATCTAATCAACATTATTCAGAGCTTAGAATTTCCATAGATGAGGATATAGCACAGCTTGAGCGAGGCATTTCCGCCCTTGAATCCTCCCTCACCTCCCTTTCAGAGGTGGTCCTCCAAAACCGCCGAGGGCTCAACCTCCTCTTTTACAAGGAGGTCTCTGTGCTGCTCTTAAAGAAGAGTGCTGCTTTTATACTGATCACACAGGAGTAGCAAGGGATAGTATGGCCAAGGTCCGGGAAGGCTTAGAGAGGCGCAAAAAAGAAAGAGATCAAGAGCTAGGCTGGTTCCAAAATTGGTTCTCTGCATCTCCCTGGCTAACCACCCTCCTGCCGTCCCTTCTGGGACCCTTGGTTGGCCTCATTCTTGTCTTGACATTCGGCCCTTGGGCCTTGTCTCGACTAACTCAATTTGTGCGCGGTCAGCTGGCCGAACTTCAGGCAAAACAAATTCAGGTTCATTACCATCGCCTCGATCTCCATGATCGTGGTCTCAATGAACCAGATAAAGACTCCATATCAGCACAGGCCCCTCTGCTCAGGGGAGGATGCACCTGTGCCTAGGAGCTGGAGCCCACTGCATAGGGGATTGAGGGTGCAGCTGGGACTGCAGAAGGCAGGGAGACTAAAGTGCTCCACCACCCTGGGGGCCTTGGATGACATGCTCTATTGCATGGCGGTTATGCAGACCCTATACCCTTTCCTCCCGAATTCAAACCCGCCCCCTGTAAAAACTGCATCGTTCCAGCCTCCTTCGGGGCATGTGGGGACACCTGCATGGACCGACAGCCAATAATGGAACTTATCAGGGATAGAGCCTCTGTCACCCCTCTCCCGTCATGGCAAAAACATTTGGGCCTCCTTTCTTTGTTTTACTATACGTATAGAAGGGGGATATGTCAGGGACCAAACATGGACCATGGAAAAGTACTAGCTAAGTCAGAGAACAAGCCCCTAACCTAAACCAAAGATAAAGAACAGGTCAGGCAGGTAGCATAGCATAGCAACAGAACAATGGGCCCTGACCAGTGACCTTACCACCTAGCAGCCTCACGACTTGCACGACTTGCACGTAGCCTTTCACATGCATGTCCCCCTTCACCTGCACGTACTGCACGTCGTGCACCCCTTCCCTCCTTCCCCCCCCCCTCCCATGCTATATAAGCCTTGCTGAGGAGAATAAAATTTGCAGCTTGATCAGAACACACTGTCTTGCTGTCGGTCTCTCGTGTCTCCCCCGTCCCTCTCATTCTCTCCCACAGGTGGGTCGCCCCCGTAGATACCCCGCTGGCCGGGGCACGTGTGAGTAGGAAACACATTTTTTTGTCCCAGCAAGCTCACTGTTCGGAACACATAGGAAACACAGTAGAGTAGAAGAGTGCTCTTTTCTCAAAAGCAGAGTGTGTTTCTTGTAAGGCGAGCTAACATTTGTTTCCCAGTCCTAAAAGGAGTTGAATCTCATGCAGTTTCTGGTCTTACGAGCAAGAGTTGTTTTCTGGTAAGAAAAGTCACTATTGCGCTCCCATTGACATACACAGTGCAAATAGCACTCGCGTCTGTTCCCAGCAAGTACAGTGTATCGGACTGAAGAGGAGCTACTGTTCTTGTCAGTTTCCTAAGCAGAGTTGAACTAGATATGGCCCGTGTGTAGGAAGCACAGTTCTTTTGTTCTGAGCAAGCTCACTGTTCTGGCCCTATAGGAAACACAGTAGAGTAGAAGAGTGCTCTTTTCTCTAAAGCAGAGTGTGTTTCTTGTAAGGTGAGCTAGCTTTTGTTTCCCAGTCCTAAATGGAGTTGAATCACATGCAGTTTCTGGTCCTACAAGCAAGAGTTGTTTTCTGGTAAGAAGAGTCACTATTGCGCTGCCATTGCCATACACAGGACAAATAGCACTGGCATCTGTTCCCAGTAAGTACAGTGTATTGGACTGAAGAGGATCTACTGTTCTTGTCAGGTTCCTAAGCAGAAGTGAACTAGATATGGCCGTGTGTGTAGGAAGCACAGTTCTTTTGTTCTGAGCAAGCTCACTGTTCGGACCCCATAGGAAACACAGTGGAGTAGAAGAGTGCTCTTTTCTCAAAAGCAGAGTGTGTTTCTTGTAAGGCGAGCTAGCGTTTGTTTCCCAGTCCTAAATGGAGTTGAGTCACATGCAGTTTTTTGTCCTACGAGCAAGAGTTGTTTTCTGGTAAGACGAGTCACTATTGTGCTCCAATTGCCATACACAGTGCAAACAGCACTCGCATCTGTTCCCCGCAAGTACAGTGTATTGGACTGAAGAGGAGCTACTGTTCTTGTTTGTTTCCTAAGCAGAGTTGAACTAGATATGGCCCGTGTGTGTAGAAAGCACAGTTCTTTTGTTCTGAGCAAGCTCACTGTTCGGACCCCATAGGAAGCACAGTAGAGTAGAAGAGTGCTCTTTTCTCAAAAGCAGAGTGTGTTTCATGTAAGGCGAGCTAGGACTTGTTCCCCAGTCCAAAACGGAGTTGAATCACATGCAGTTTCTGGTCCTACGAGCAAGAGTTGTTTTCTGGTAAGGAAAGTCACTATTGCGCTCCCATTGACATACACAGTGCAAATAGCACTCGCGTCTGTTCCCAGCAAGTACAGCGTATCGGACTGAAGAGGAGCTACTGTTCTTGTCAGTTTCCTAAGCAGAGTTGAACTAGTTATGGGCCGTATGTAGGAGGCACAGTTCTTTTGTTTTGAGCAAGCTCTCTGTTCTGGCCCTATAGGAAACACAGTAGAGTAGAAGAGTGCTCTTTTCTCTAAAGCCGAGTGTGTTTCTTGTAAGGCGAGCTAGCGTTTGTTTCCCAGTCTTAAATGGAGTTGAATCACATGCAGTTTCTAGTCCTAAGAGCAAGAGTTGTTTTATGGTAAGAAGAGTCACTATTGCGCTGCCTTTGCCATACACAGGACAAATAGCACTGGCGTCTGTTCCCAGCAAGTACAGTGTATCGGACTGAAGAGGATCTACTGTTCTTGTCAGTTTCCTAAGCAGAGTTGAACTAGATATGGCCCCTGTGTGTAGGAAGCACATTTCTTTTGTTCTGAGCAAGATCACTGTTCGGACCCCATAGGAAACACAGTAGAGTAGAAGAGTGCTCTTTTCTCAAAAGCAGAGTGTGTTAATTGTAAGGCGAGCTAGTGTTTGTTTCCCAGTCAGAAATGGAGTTGAATCACATGCAGTTTTTGGTCCTATGAGCAAGAGTTGTTTTCTGGTAAGGAAAGTCACTATTGCGCTCCCATTTCCATACATAGTGCAAATAGCACTCGCGTCTGTTCAAAGCTAGTACAGTGTATTGGACTGAAGCGGAGCTACTGTTCTTGTCAGTTTGCTAAGCAGAGTTGAACTAGATATGGCCCCTGTGTGTAGGAAGCACATTTCTATTGTTCTGAGCAAGCTCACTGTTCGGACCCCTTAGGAAACACAGTAGAGCAGAAGAGTGCTCTTTTCTCAAAAGCAGAGTGTGTTTCTAGTAAGGCAAGCTAGCGTTTATTTCCCAGTCCTAAATGGAGTTGAATCACATCCTGTTTTTGGTCCTACGAGCAAGAGTTGTTTTCTGGTAAGGAAAGTCACTATTGCACTCCCATTGCCATACACAGTGCAAATAGCAGTCCCATCTGTTCCCAGCAAGTACAGTGTATTGGACTGAAGAGGAGCTACTGTTCTTGTCAATTTCCTAAGCAGAGTTGAACTAGATATGGCCCCTGTGTGTAGGAAGCACAGTTCTTTTGTTCTGAGCAAGCTCACTGTTCGGGCCCCATAGGATACACAGTAGAGTAGAAGAGTGCTCTTTTCTCAAAAGCAGAGTGTGTTTCTTGTAAGGAGAGCTAGCGTTTGTTTCCCAGTCCTAAATGGAGTTGAATCACATCCAGTTTCTGGTCCTACGAGCAACAGTTGTTTTCTGGTAAGAAGAGTCACTATTGCACTCCCATTTTCATACACAGGACAAATAGCACTGGCGTCTGTTCCCAGCATGTACAGTGTATTGGACTGAAGAGGATCTACTGTTCTTGTCAGTTTCCTAAGCAGAATTGAACTAGATATGGCCTTATTTGTAGGAAGCACAGTTCTTTTGTTCTGAGCAAACTCACTGTTCTGGCCCTATAGGAAACACAGTAGAGTTGAAGAGTGCTCTTTTCTGAAAAGCAGAGTGTGTTTCTTGTAAGGCGAGCTAGCGTTTGTTTCCCAGTCCTAAATGCAGTTGAATCACATGCAATTTTTAGTCCTACGAGCAAGAGTTGTTTTCTGGTAAGAAAAGTCACTATTGCACTCCCATTGCCATACACAGTGCAAAGAGCACTCGCGTCTGTTCCCAGCAAGTACAGTGTATTGGACTGAAGCGGAGCTACTGTTCTTGTCAGTTTCCTAAGCAGAGTTGAACTAGATATGGCCCGTGTGTGTAGGAAGCACAGTTCTTTTGTTCTGAGCAAGCTCACTGTTCGGACCCCATAGGAAACACAGTAGAGTAGAAGAGTGCTCTTTTCTCAAAATCAGAGTGTCTTTCTTGTAAGGCGAGCTAGCGTTTGTTTCCTAGTCCTAAATGGAGTTGAATCACATGCAGTTTTTGGTCCTATGAGCAAGAGTTGTTTTCTGATAAAAAAAAAGTCACTATTGCGCTCCCATTTCCGTACACAATGCAAATAGCACTCGCTTCTGTTCCCAGCAAGTACAGTGTATTGGACTGAAGAGGAGCTACTGTTCTTGTCAGTTTCCTAAGCAGAGTTGAACTAGATATGGCCCATGTGTGTAGTAAGCACAGTTCTTTTGTTCTGAGCAAGCTCACTGTTCGGACCCCATAGGAAAAACAGTAGAGTAGAAGAGTGCTCTTTTCTCAAAAGCAGAGTGTGTTTCTTGTAAGGCGAGCTAGCGTTTGTATCCCAGTCCTAAATGGAGTTGAATCACATGCAGTTTCTTGTCCTACGAGCAAGAGTTGTTTTCTGGTAAGAAGAGTCACTATTGTGCTCCCATTGTCATACACAGAGCAAATAGCACTTGCGTCTGTTCCCAGCATGTACAGTGTATTGGACTGAAGAGGAGCTACTGTTCTTGTCAGTTTCTTAAGCAGAGTTGAACTAGATATGGCCCGTGTGTAGGAAGCACAGTTCTTTTGTTCTGAGCAAGCTCACTGTTCTGGCCCTATAGGAAACACAGTAGAGTAGAAGAGTGCTCTTTTCTCTAAAGCAGAGTGTGTTTCTTGTAAGGTGAGCTAGCTTTTGTTTCCCAGTCCTAAATGGAGTTGAATCACATGCAGTTTCTGGTCCTACAAGCAAGAGTTGTTTTCTGGTAAGAAGAGTCACTATTGCGCTGCCATTGCCATACACAGGACAAATAGCACTGGCATCTGTTCCCAGTAAGTACAGTGTATTGGACTGAAGAGGATCTACTGTTCTTGTCAGGTTCCTAAGCAGAAGTGAACTAGATATGGCCGTGTGTGTAGGAAGCACAGTTCTTTTGTTCTGAGCAAGCTCACTGTTTGGACCCCATAGGAAACACAGTGGAGTAGAAGAGTGCTCTTTTCTCAAAAGCAGAGTGTGTTTCTTGTAAGGCGAGCTAGCGTTTGTTTCCCAGTCCTAAATGGAGTTGAGTCACATGCAGTTTTTTGTCCTACGAGCAAGAGTTGTTTTCTGGTAAGACGAGTCACTATTGTGCTCCAATTGCCATACACAGTGCAAACAGCACTCGCATCTGTTCCCCGCAAGTACAGTGTATTGGACTGAAGAGGAGCTACTGTTCTTGTTTGTTTCCTAAGCAGAGTTGAACTAGATATGGCCCGTGTGTGTAGAAAGCACAGTTCTTTTGTTCTGAGCAAGCTCACTGTTCGGACCCCATAGGAAGCACAGTAGAGTAGAAGAGTGCTCTTTTCTCAAAAGCAGAGTGTGTTTCATGTAAGGCGAGCTAGGACTTGTTCCCCAGTCCAAAACGGAGTTGAATCACATGCAGTTTCTGGTCCTACGAGCAAGAGTTGTTTTCTGGTAAGGAAAGTCACTATTGCGCTCCCATTGACATACACAGTGCAAATAGCACTCGCGTCTGTTCCCAGCAAGTACAGCGTATCGGACTGAAGAGGAGCTACTGTTCTTGTCAGTTTCCTAAGCAGAGTTGAACTAGTTATGGGCCGTATGTAGGAGGCACAGTTCTTTTGTTTTGAGCAAGCTCTCTGTTCTGGCCCTATAGGAAACACAGTAGAGTAGAAGAGTGCTCTTTTCTCTAAAGCCGAGTGTGTTTCTTGTAAGGCGAGCTAGCGTTTGTTTCCCAGTCTTAAATGGAGTTGAATCACATGCAGTTTCTAGTCCTAAGAGCAAGAGTTGTTTTATGGTAAGAAGAGTCACTATTGCGCTGCCTTTGCCATACACAGGACAAATAGCACTGGCGTCTGTTCCCAGCAAGTACAGTGTATCGGACTGAAGAGGATCTACTGTTCTTGTCAGTTTCCTAAGCAGAGTTGAACTAGATATGGCCCCTGTGTGTAGGAAGCACATTTCTTTTGTTCTGAGCAAGATCACTGTTCGGACCCCATAGGAAACACAGTAGAGTAGAAGAGTGCTCTTTTCTCAAAAGCAGAGTGTGTTAATTGTAAGGCGAGCTAGTGTTTGTTTCCCAGTCAGAAATGGAGTTGAATCACATGCAGTTTTTGGTCCTATGAGCAAGAGTTGTTTTCTGGTAAGGAAAGTCACTATTGCGCTCCCATTTCCATACATAGTGCAAATAGCACTCGCGTCTGTTCAAAGCTAGTACAGTGTATTGGACTGAAGCGGAGCTACTGTTCTTGTCAGTTTGCTAAGCAGAGTTGAACTAGATATGGCCCCTGTGTGTAGGAAGCACAGTTCTATTGTTCTGAGCAAGCTCACTGTTCGGACCCCTTAGGAAACACAGTAGAGTAGAAGAGTGCTCTTTTCTCAAAAGCAGAGTGTGTTTCTAGTAAGGCAAGCTAGCGTTTATTTCCCAGTCCTAAATGGAGTTGAATCACATCCTGTTTTTGGTCCTACGAGCAAGAGTTGTTTTCTGGTAAGGAAAGTCACTATTGCACTCCCATTGCCATACACAGTGCAAATAGCAGTCCCATCTGTTCCCAGCAAGTACAGTGTATTGGACTGAAGAGGAGCTACTGTTCTTGTCAATTTCCTAAGCAGAGTTGAACTAGATATGGCCCCTGTGTGTAGGAAGCACAGTTCTTTTGTTCTGAGCAAGCTCACTGTTCGGGCCCCATAGGATACACAGTAGAGTAGAAGAGTGCTCTTTTCTCAAAAGCAGAGTGTGTTTCTTGTAAGGAGAGCTAGCGTTTGTTTCCCAGTCCTAAATGGAGTTGAATCACATCCAGTTTCTGGTCCTACGAGCAACAGTTGTTTTCTGGTAAGAAGAGTCACTATTGCACTCCCATTTTCATACACAGGACAAATAGCACTGGCGTCTGTTCCCAGCATGTACAGTGTATTGGACTGAAGAGGATCTACTGTTCTTGTCAGTTTCCTAAGCAGAATTGAACTAGATATGGCCTTATTTGTAGGAAGCACAGTTCTTTTGTTCTGAGCAAACTCACTGTTCTGGCCCTATAGGAAACACAGTAGAGTTGAAGAGTGCTCTTTTCTGAAAAGCAGAGTGTGTTTCTTGTAAGGCGAGCTAGCGTTTGTTTCCCAGTCCTAAATGCAGTTGAATCACATGCAATTTTTAGTCCTACGAGCAAGAGTTGTTTTCTGGTAAGAAAAGTCACTATTGCACTCCCATTGCCATACACAGTGCAAAGAGCACTCGCGTCTGTTCCCAGCAAGTACAGTGTATTGGACTGAAGCGGAGCTACTGTTCTTGTCAGTTTCCTAAGCAGAGTTGAACTAGATATGGCCCGTGTGTGTAGGAAGCACAGTTCTTTTGTTCTGAGCAAGCTCACTGTTCGGACCCCATAGGAAACACAGTAGAGTAGAAGAGTGCTCTTTTCTCAAAATCAGAGTGTCTTTCTTGTAAGGCGAGCTAGCGTTTGTTTCCTAGTCCTAAATGGAGTTGAATCACATGCAGTTTTTGGTCCTATGAGCAAGAGTTGTTTTCTGATAAAAAAAAAGTCACTATTGCGCTCCCATTTCCGTACACAATGCAAATAGCACTCGCTTCTGTTCCCAGCAAGTACAGTGTATTGGACTGAAGAGGAGCTACTGTTCTTGTCAGTTTCCTAAGCAGAGTTGAACTAGATATGGCCCATGTGTGTAGTAAGCACAGTTCTTTTGTTCTGAGCAAGCTCACTGTTCGGACCCCATAGGAAAAACAGTAGAGTAGAAGAGTGCTCTTTTCTCAAAAGCAGAGTGTGTTTCTTGTAAGGCGAGCTAGCGTTTGTATCCCAGTCCTAAATGGAGTTGAATCACATGCAGTTTCTTGTCCTACGAGCAAGAGTTGTTTTCTGGTAAGAAGAGTCACTATTGTGCTCCCATTGTCATACACAGAGCAAATAGCACTTGCGTCTGTTCCCAGCATGTACAGTGTATTGGACTGAAGAGGAGCTACTGTTCTTGTCAGTTTCTTAAGCAGAGTTGAACTAGATATGGCCCGTGTGTAGGAAGCACAGTTCTTTTGTTCTGAGCAAGCTCACTGTTCTGGCCCTATAGGAAACACAGTAGAGTAGAAGAGTGCTCTTTTCTCTAAAGCAGAGTGTGTTTCTTGTAAGGTGAGCTAGCTTTTGTTTCCCAGTCCTAAATGGAGTTGAATCACATGCAGTTTCTGGTCCTACAAGCAAGAGTTGTTTTCTGGTAAGAAGAGTCACTATTGCGCTGCCATTGCCATACACAGGACAAATAGCACTGGCATCTGTTCCCAGTAAGTACAGTGTATTGGACTGAAGAGGATCTACTGTTCTTGTCAGGTTCCTAAGCAGAAGTGAACTAGATATGGCCGTGTGTGTAGGAAGCACAGTTCTTTTGTTCTGAGCAAGCTCACTGTTTGGACCCCATAGGAAACACAGTGGAGTAGAAGAGTGCTCTTTTCTCAAAAGCAGAGTGTGTTTCTTGTAAGGCGAGCTAGCGTTTGTTTCCCAGTCCTAAATGGAGTTGAGTCACATGCAGTTTTTTGTCCTACGAGCAAGAGTTGTTTTCTGGTAAGACGAGTCACTATTGTGCTCCAATTGCCATACACAGTGCAAACAGCACTCGCATCTGTTCCCCGCAAGTACAGTGTATTGGACTGAAGAGGAGCTACTGTTCTTGTTTGTTTCCTAAGCAGAGTTGAACTAGATATGGCCCGTGTGTGTAGAAAGCACAGTTCTTTTGTTCTGAGCAAGCTCACTGTTCGGACCCCATAGGAAGCACAGTAGAGTAGAAGAGTGCTCTTTTCTCAAAAGCAGAGTGTGTTTCATGTAAGGCGAGCTAGGACTTGTTCCCCAGTCCAAAACGGAGTTGAATCACATGCAGTTTCTGGTCCTACGAGCAAGAGTTGTTTTCTGGTAAGGAAAGTCACTATTGCGCTCCCATTGACATACACAGTGCAAATAGCACTCGCGTCTGTTCCCAGCAAGTACAGCGTATCGGACTGAAGAGGAGCTACTGTTCTTGTCAGTTTCCTAAGCAGAGTTGAACTAGTTATGGGCCGTATGTAGGAGGCACAGTTCTTTTGTTTTGAGCAAGCTCTCTGTTCTGGCCCTATAGGAAACACAGTAGAGTAGAAGAGTGCTCTTTTCTCTAAAGCCGAGTGTGTTTCTTGTAAGGCGAGCTAGCGTTTGTTTCCCAGTCTTAAATGGAGTTGAATCACATGCAGTTTCTAGTCCTAAGAGCAAGAGTTGTTTTATGGTAAGAAGAGTCACTATTGCGCTGCCTTTGCCATACACAGGACAAATAGCACTGGCGTCTGTTCCCAGCAAGTACAGTGTATCGGACTGAAGAGGATCTACTGTTCTTGTCAGTTTCCTAAGCAGAGTTGAACTAGATATGGCCCCTGTGTGTAGGAAGCACATTTCTTTTGTTCTGAGCAAGATCACTGTTCGGACCCCATAGGAAACACAGTAGAGTAGAAGAGTGCTCTTTTCTCAAAAGCAGAGTGTGTTAATTGTAAGGCGAGCTAGTGTTTGTTTCCCAGTCAGAAATGGAGTTGAATCACATGCAGTTTTTGGTCCTATGAGCAAGAGTTGTTTTCTGGTAAGGAAAGTCACTATTGCGCTCCCATTTCCATACATAGTGCAAATAGCACTCGCGTCTGTTCAAAGCTAGTACAGTGTATTGGACTGAAGCGGAGCTACTGTTCTTGTCAGTTTGCTAAGCAGAGTTGAACTAGATATGGCCCCTGTGTGTAGGAAGCACAGTTCTATTGTTCTGAGCAAGCTCACTGTTCGGACCCCTTAGGAAACACAGTAGAGTAGAAGAGTGCTCTTTTCTCAAAAGCAGAGTGTGTTTCTAGTAAGGCAAGCTAGCGTTTATTTCCCAGTCCTAAATGGAGTTGAATCACATCCTGTTTTTGGTCCTACGAGCAAGAGTTGTTTTCTGGTAAGGAAAGTCACTATTGCACTCCCATTGCCATACACAGTGCAAATAGCAGTCCCATCTGTTCCCAGCAAGTACAGTGTATTGGACTGAAGAGGAGCTACTGTTCTTGTCAATTTCCTAAGCAGAGTTGAACTAGATATGGCCCCTGTGTGTAGGAAGCACAGTTCTTTTGTTCTGAGCAAGCTCACTGTTCGGGCCCCATAGGATACACAGTAGAGTAGAAGAGTGCTCTTTTCTCAAAAGCAGAGTGTGTTTCTTGTAAGGAGAGCTAGCGTTTGTTTCCCAGTCCTAAATGGAGTTGAATCACATCCAGTTTCTGGTCCTACGAGCAACAGTTGTTTTCTGGTAAGAAGAGTCACTATTGCACTCCCATTTTCATACACAGGACAAATAGCACTGGCGTCTGTTCCCAGCATGTACAGTGTATTGGACTGAAGAGGATCTACTGTTCTTGTCAGTTTCCTAAGCAGAATTGAACTAAATATGGCCTTATTTGTAGGAAGCACAGTTCTTTTGTTCTGAGCAAACTCACTGTTCTGGCCCTATAGGAAACACAGTAGAGTTGAAGAGTGCTCTTTTCTGAAAAGCAGAGTGTGTTTCTTGTAAGGCGAGCTAGCGTTTGTTTCCCAGTCCTAAATGCAGTTGAATCACATGCAATTTTTAGTCCTACGAGCAAGAGTTGTTTTCTGGTAAGAAAAGTCACTATTGCACTCCCATTGCCATACACAGTGCAAAGAGCACTCGCGTCTGTTCCCAGCAAGTACAGTGTATTGGACTGAAGCGGAGCTACTGTTCTTGTCAGTTTCCTAAGCAGAGTTGAACTAGATATGGCCCGTGTGTGTAGGAAGCACAGTTCTTTTGTTCTGAGCAAGCTCACTGTTCGGACCCCATAGGAAACACAGTAGAGTAGAAGAGTGCTCTTTTCTCAAAATCAGAGTGTCTTTCTTGTAAGGCGAGCTAGCGTTTGTTTCCTAGTCCTAAATGGAGTTGAATCACATGCAGTTTTTGGTCCTATGAGCAAGAGTTGTTTTCTGATAAAAAAAAAAGTCACTATTGCGCTCCCATTTCCGTACACAATGCAAATAGCACTCGCTTCTGTTCCCAGCAAGTACAGTGTATTGGACTGAAGAGGAGCTACTGTTCTTGTCAGTTTCCTAAGCAGAGTTGAACTAGATATGGCCCATGTGTGTAGTAAGCACAGTTCTTTTGTTCTGAGCAAGCTCACTGTTCGGACCCCATAGGAAAAACAGTAGAGTAGAAGAGTGCTCTTTTCTCAAAAGCAGAGTGTGTTTCTTGTAAGGCGAGCTAGCGTTTGTATCCCAGTCCTAAATGGAGTTGAATCACATGCAGTTTCTTGTCCTACGAGCAAGAGTTGTTTTCTGGTAAGAAGAGTCACTATTGTGCTCCCATTGTCATACACAGAGCAAATAGCACTTGCGTCTGTTCCCAGCATGTACAGTGTATTGGACTGAAGAGGATCTACTGTTCTTGTCAGTTTCCTAAGCAGAATTGAACTAGATATGGCCGTATTTGTAGGAAGCACAGTTCTTTTGTTCTGAGCAAGCTCACTGTTCGGACTCCATAGGAAACACAGTAGAGTAGAAGAGTGCTCTTTTCTCAAAAGCAGAGTGTGTTTCTTGTAAGGAGAGCTAGCGTTTGTTTCCTAGTCCTAAATGGAGTTGAATCCCATGCAGTTTCTGGTCCTACAAGCAAGAGTTGTTTTCTGGTAAGAAGAGTCACTATTGCGCTCCCATTGTCATACACAGGGCAAATAGCACTGGCGTCTGTTCCCAGCATATACAGTGTTTTGGACTGAAGAGGATCTACTGTTCTTGTCAGTTTCCTAAGCAGAATTGTACTAGATATAGCCGTATTTGTAGGAAGCACAGTTCTTTTGTTCTGTGCAAACTCACTGTTCTGGCCCTATAGGAAACACAGTAGAGTAGAAGAGTGCTCTTTTCTCAAAAGCAGAGTGTGTTTCTTGTAAGGCGAGCTAGCGTTTGTTTCCCAGTTATAAATGGAGTTGAATCACATGCAGTTTTTGGTCCTATGAGCAAGAGTTGTTTTCTGGTAAGGAAAGTCACTATTGCACTCCCATTTCCATACACAGTGCAAATAGCAATCGCATCTGTTCCCAGGAAGTACAGTGTATTGGACTGAAGTGGAGCTACTGTTCTTGTCAGTTTCCTAAGCAGAGTTGAACTAGATATGGCCCCTGTGTGTAGGGAGCACAGTTCTTTTGTTCTGAGCAAGCTCCATGTTCGGACCATATAGAAACACAGAAGAATAGAAGAGTGCTCTTTTCTCAAAAGCAGAGTGTGTTCCTTGTAAGGCGAGCTAGTGTTTGTTCCCCAGTCAGAAATGGAGTTGAATCACATGCAGTTTCTGGTCCTACGAGCAAGAGGTGTTTTCTCATAAGAAGAGTCACTATTGCGCTCCTATTGCCATACACAATACAAATAGGACTCGAGTCTGTTCCCAGCTAGTACAGTGTATTGGACTGAAGAGGAGCTACCGTTCTTGTCAGTTTCCTAAGCAGAGTTGAACTAGATATGGCCCGTGTGTGTAGGAAGCACAGTTCTATTGTTCTGAGCAAGCTCACTGTTAGGACCCCATAGGAAACACAGTAGAGCAGAAGAGTGCTCATTTCTCTAAAGCAGAGTGTGTTTCTTGTAAGGCAAGTTAGTGTTTGTTTTTCAGTCAGAAATGGAGTTGAATCCCATGCAGTTTCTGGTCCTACGAGCAAGAGTTGTTTTCTGGTAAGAAGAGTCACTATTGCGCTCCCATTGTCATACACAGGGCAAATAGCACTGGCGTCTGTTCCCAGAAAGTACAGTGTATTGGACTGAAGTGGAGCTACTGTTCTTGTCAGTTTCCTAAGCAGAGTTGAACTAGATTGGCCCCTGTGTGTAGGAAGCACATTTCTTTTGTTCTGAGCAAGATCACTGTTCGGACCCCATAGGAAACACAGTAGAGTAGAAGAGTGCTCTTTTCTCAAAAGCAGAGTGTGTTAATTGTAAGGCGAGCTAGTGTTTGTTTCCCAGTCAGAAATGGAGTTGAATCACATGCAGTTTTTGGTCCTATGAGCAAGAGTTGTTTTCTGGTAAGGAAAGTCACTATAGCGCTCCCATTTCCATACATAGTGCAAATAGCACTCGCGTCTGTTCAAAGCTAGTACAGTGTATTGGACTGAAGCGGAGCTACTGTTCTTGTCAGTTTGCTAAGCAGAGTTGAACTAGATATGGCCCCTGTGTGTAGGAAGCACAGTTCTATTGTTCTGAGCAAGCTCACTGTTCGGACCCCTTAGGAAACACAGTAGAGTAGAAGAGTGCTCTTTTCTCAAAAGCAGAGTGTGTTTCTAGTAAGGCAAGCTAGCGTTTATTTCCCAGTCCTTAATAGGAGTTGAATCACATCCTGTTTTTGGTCCTACGAGCAAGAGTTGTTTTCTGGTAAGGAAAGTCACTATTGCACTCCCATTGCCATACACAGTGCAAATAGCACTCGCATCTGTTTCCAGCAAGTACAGTGTATTGGACTGAAGAGGAGCTAATGTTCTTGTCAATTTCCTAAGCAGAGTTGAACTAGATATGGCCCCTGTGTGTAGCAAGCACAGTTCTTTTGTTCTGAGCAAGCTCACTGTTCGGGCCCCATAGGATACACAGTAGAGTAGAAGAGTGCTCTTTTCTCAAAAGCAGAGTGTGTTTCTTGTAAGGAGAGCTAGCGTTTGTTTCCCAGTCCTAAATGGAGTTGAATCACATCCAGTTTCTGGTCCTACGAGCAAGAGTTGTTTTCTGGTAAGAAGTGTCACTATTGCACTCCCATTTTCATACACAGGACAAATAGCACTGGCGTCTGTTCCCAGCATGTACAGTGTATTGGACTGAAGAGGATCTACTGTTCTTGTCAGTTTCCTAAGCAGAATTGAACTAGATATGGCCTTATTTGTAGGAAGCACAGTTCTTTTGTTCTGAGCAAACTCACTGTTCTGGCCCTATAGGAAACACAGTAGAGTTGAAGAGTGCTCTTTTCTGAAAAGCAGAGTGTGTTTCTTGTAAGGCGAGCTAGCGTTTGTTTCCCAGTCCTAAATGCAGTTGAATCACATGCAATTTTTAGTCCTACGAGCAAGAGTTGTTTTCTGGTAAGAAAAGTCACTATTGCACTCCCATTGCCATACACAGTGCAAAGAGCACTCGCGTCTGTTCCCAGCAAGTACAGTGTATTGGACTGAAGCGGAGCTACTGTTCTTATCAGTTTCCTAAGCAGAGTTGAACTAGATATGGCCCGTGTGTGTAGTAAGCACAGTTCTTTTGTTCTGAGCAAGCTCACTGTTCGGACCCCATAGGAAACACAGTAGAGTAGAAGAGTGCTCTTTTCTCAAAATCAGAGTGCCTTTCTTGTAAGGCGAGCTAGCGTTTGTTTCCCAGTCCTAAATGGAGTTGAATCTCATGCAGTTTTTGGTCCTATGAGCAAGAGTTGTTTTCTGGTAAAAAAAAAAAAGTCACTATTGCGCTCCCATTTCCGTACACAATGCAAATAGCACTCGCTTCTGTTCCCAGCAAGTATAGTGTATTGGACTGAAGAGGAGCTACTGTTCTTATCAGTTTCCTAAGCAGAGCTGAACTAGATATGGCCCATGTGTGTAGTAAGCACAGTTCTTTTGTTCTGAGCAAGCTCACTGTTCGGACCCCATAGGAAAAACAGTAGAGTAGAAGAGTGCTCTTTTCTCAAAAGCAGAGTGTTTTTCTTGTAATGCGAGCTAGCGCTTGTATCCCAGTCCTAAATGGAGTTGAATCACATGCAGTTTCTGGTCCTACGAGCAAGAGTTGTTTTCTGGTAAGAAGAGTCACTATTGTGCTCCCATTGTCATACACAGGGCTAATAGCACTGGCGTCTGTTCCCAGAAAGTACAGTGTATTGGACTGAAGTGGAGCTACTGTTCTTGTCAGTTTCCGAAGCAGAGTTGAACTAGATAGGGCCCCTGTGTGTAGGAAGCACAGTTCTAATGTTCTGAGCAAGGTCACCGTTCAGACCCCATAGGAAACACAGTAGAGTAGAAGAGTGCTCTTTTCTCAAAAGCAGAGTGTGTTTCTTGTAAAGCGAGCTAGCATTTGTTTCCCAGTCCTAAATGGAGTTGAATCACATGCACTTTCTTGTACTACGAGCAAGTGTTGTTTTTTGGTAAGAAGAGTCACTATTGTACTCCCATTGTCATTCACAGGGCAAATAACACTGGCATCTGTTCCCAGCATGTACACTGTATTGGACTGAAGAGGATCTACTGTTCTTTTCAGTTTCCTAAGCATAATTGAACTAGATATGGCCGTATTTGTATGAAGCACATTTCTTTTGTTCTGAGCAAGCTCACTGTTCTGGCCCTATAGGAAACACAGTAGAGTAGAAGAGTGCTCTTTTCTCAAAAGCAGAGTGTGTTTCTTGTAAGGCGAGCTATCATTTGTTTCCCAGTCCTAAATGGAGTTGAATCACATGCAGTTTTTGGTCCTATGAGCAAGAGATGTTTTCTGGTAAGGAAAGTCACTCTTGCGCTCCCATTGCCATACACAGTGCAAATAGCCCTCGCGTCTGTTCCCAGCAAGTACAGAGTATTGGACTGAAGCGGAGCTACTGTTCTTGTGAGTTTGCTAAGCAGAGTTGAACTAGATATGACCCCTGTGTGTAGGAAGCACTGTTCTTTTGTTCTGAGCAAGCTCACTGTTCGGACCCCCTAGGAAACACAGAAGAGTAGAAGAGTGCTCTTTTCTCAAAAGCAGAGTGTGTTTCTTCTAAGGCGAGCTAGCGTTTGTTTCCCAGTACTAAATGGAGTTGAATCACATGCAGTTTTTGGTCCTATGAGCAAGAGTTGTTTTCTGGTAAGGAAAGTCACTCTTGTGCTCCCATTGAAATATACACTGCAAATAGCACTCGCGTCTGTTCCCAGCAAGTACAGTGTTTTGGACTGAAGCAGAGCTACTGTTCTTGTCAGT
Source organism: Peromyscus eremicus (assembly GCF_949786415.1). Lineage (NCBI taxonomy): Eukaryota > Metazoa > Chordata > Mammalia > Rodentia > Cricetidae > Peromyscus > Peromyscus eremicus. The sequence continues at coordinate 18,950 of NW_026734444.1, read as the reverse complement.
TTCCTAAGCAGAGTTGAACTAGATATGGCCCCTGTGTGTAGGAAGCACAGTTCTTTTGTTCTGAGCAAGCTCACTGTTCGGACCACATAGGAAATACAGTAGAGTAGAAGAGTGCTCTTTTCTCAAAAGCAGAGTGTATTTCTTGTAAGGCGAGCTAGTGTTTGTTTCCCAGTCAGAAATTGAGTTGAATCCCATGCAGTTTCTGGTCCTACAAGCAAGAGGTGTTTTCTGATAAGAAGAGTCACTATTGCGCTCCCATTGTCATACAGAGGACAAAAGCACTGGTGTCTGTTCCCTGCATGTACAGTGTATTGGACTGAAGTGGAGCTACTGTTCTTGTCAGTTTCCTAAGCAGAGTTGAACTAGATATGGCCCGTGTGTGGAGGAAGCACAGTTCTGTTGTTCTGAGCAAGCTCACTGTTCGGACCCCATAGGATACACAGTAGAGTAGAAGAGTGCTCTTTTCTCAAAAGCAGAGTGTGTTTCTTGTAAGGCGAGCTAGTGTTTGTTTCCCAGTCCTAAATGGAGTTAAATCACATGCAGTTTCTTGTCCTACGAGCAAGAGTTGTTTTCTGGTAAGAAGAGTCACTTTTGTGCTCCCATTGTCATACACAGGGCAAATAGCACTGGAGTCTGTTCCCAGCAAGTACAGTGTATTGGACTGAAGAGAATCTACTGTTCTTGTCAGTTTCCTAAGCAGAGTTGAACTAGATATTGCCCCTGTGTGTAGGAAGCACAGTTCTAATGTTCTGAGCAAGGTCACTGTTCGGACCCCATAGGAAAGACAGTAGAGTAGAACAGTGCTCTTTTCTCAAAAGCAGAGTGTGTTTCTTGTAAAGCGAGCTACGATTTGTTTCCCAGTCCTAAAAGGAGTTGAATCACATGCAGTTTCTTGTACTATGAGCAAGAGTTGTTTTCTGGTAAGAAGAGTCACTATTGTGCTCCCATTGTCATTCACAGGGCAAATAACACAGGCGTCTGTTCCCAGCATGTACACTGTATTGGACTGAAGAGGATCTACTGTTCTTGTCAGTTTCCTAAGCAGAATTGAACTAGATATGGCCGTATTTGTAGGAAGCACAGTTCTTTTGTTCTGAGCAAACTCACTGTTCTGGCCCTTTAGGAAACACAGTAGAGTAGAAGAGTGCTCTTTTCTCAAAAGCAGAGTGTGTTTCTTATAAGGCTAGCTAGCGTTTGTTTCCCATTCCTAAACGGAGTTGAATCACATGCAGTTTTTGGTCCTATGAGCAAGAGTTGTTTTCTAGTAAGGAAAGTCACTATTGCGCTCCCAATGCCATACACAGTGCAAACAGCACTCGCGTCTGTTCCCAGCAAGTACAGTGTATTGGACTGAAGAGGAGCTACTGTTCTTGTCAGTTTCCTAAGCAGAGTTGAACTAGATATGGCCCCTGTGTGTAGGAAGCACAGTTCTTTGTTCTGAGCAAGCTCACTGTTCGGACCCCATAGGAAACACAGTAGAGTAGAAGAGTGCTCTTTTCTCAAAAGCAGAGTGTGTTTCTTGTAAGGCAAGCTAGCGATTGTTTCCCAGTACTAAATATATTTGAATCACATCCTGTTTTTGGTCCTATGAGCAAGAGTTGTTTTCTGGTAAGAAGAGTCACTATTGTGCTCCCATTGTCATTCACAGGGCAAATAACACTGGCGTCTGTTCGCAGCATGTACACTGTATTGGACTGAAGAGGATCTACTGTTCTTGTCAGTTTCCTAAGCATAATTGAACTAGATATGGCCGTATTTGTATGAAGCACAGTTCTTTTGTTCGGAGCAAGCTCACTGTTCGGACCCCATAGGAAACACAGTAGAGTAGAAGAGTGCTCTTTTCTCAAAAGCAGAGTGTGTTTCTTGTAAGGCAAGCTAGCGTTTGTTTCCCAGTACTAAATGGAGTTGAATCACATCCTGTTTTTGGTCATACGAGCAAGAGTTGTTTTCTGGTAAGGAAAGTCACTATTGCGCTCCCATTGTCATACAGAGGACAAATAGCACTCGCGTCTGTTCCCAGCAAGTACAGTGTATTGGACTGAAGAGGAGCTACTCTTCTTGTCAGTTTCCTAAGCAGAGTTGAAATAGATATGTCCCATGTGTGTAGGAAGCACAGTTCTTTTTTTCTGAGCAAGCTCACTGTTCGGACACCATATGAAACACAGTAGAGTAGAAGAGTGCTCTTTTCTCAAAAACAGAGTGTGTTTCTTGTAAGGCGAGCTAGCGTTTGTTTCCCAGTCCTAAATGGAGTTGAATCACATGGAGTTTCTTATCCTACGAGCAAGAGTTGTTTTCTGGTAAGTAGAGTAACTATTGCGCTCCCATTGTCATACACAGGGCAAATAGAACTGGCGTATGTTCCCAGCATGTACAGTATATTGGACTGAAGAGGATCTACTGTTCTTGTCAGTTTCCTAAGCAGAGTTGAACTAGATATGGCCCCTGTGTGTAGAAAGCACAGTTCTTTTTTTCTGAGCAAGCTCACTGTTCGGACCCCATAGGAAACACTGTCGAGTAGAAGAGTGCTCTTTTCTCAAAAGCAGAGTGTGTTTTTTGTAAGGCGAGCTAGCGTTTGTTTCCCAGTCCTAAATGGAGTTGAAACACATGCAGTTTATTGTCCTACGAGCAAGAGTTGTTTTCTGTTAAGGAAAGTCATTATTGCGCTCGCATTGCCATACACAGTGCAAGTAGCACTGGCGTCTGTTCCCAGCAAGTACAGTGTATTGGACTGAAGAGGAGCTACTGTTCTTGTCAGTTTGCTAAGCAGAGTTGAACTAGATATGGCCCCTGTGTGTAGGAAGCACTGTTCTTTTGTTCTGAGAAAGCTCACTGTTCGGACCCTCTAGGAAACACAGTAGAGTAGAAGAGTGCTCTTTTCTCAAAAGCAGAGTGTATTTCTTGTAAGGCGATCTAGCGTTTGTTTCCCAGTCCTAAATGGAGTTGAATCACATGCAGTTTTTGGTCCTATGAGCAAGAGTTGTTTTCTGGTAAGGAAAGTCACTCTTGCGCTCCCATTGAAATACAAAGTGCAAATATCACTCGCGTCTGTTCCCAGCAAGTACAGTGTATTGGACTGAAGCGGAGCTACTGTTCTTGTCAGTTTCCTAAGCAGAGTTGAACTAGATATGGCCCCTGTGTGTAGGAAGCACAGTTCTTTTGTTCTGAGCAAGCTCACTGTTCGGACCCCATAGGAAACACATTGGAGTAGAAGAGTGCTCTTTTCTCAAAAGGAGAGTGTGTTTCTTGTAATGCGAGCTAGTGTTTGTTTCCCAGTCAGAAATGGAGTTGAATCCCATGCAGTTTCTGGTCCTACGAGCAAGAGTTGTTTTCTCGTAAGAAGAGTCACTATTGTGCTCCCATTGTCATACACAGGGCAAATAGCACTGGCGTCTCTTCCCAGCAAGTACAGTGTATTGGACTGAAGCGGAGCTACTGTTCTTGTCAGTTTCCTAAGCAGAGTTGAACTACATATGGCCCCTGTGTGTAGGAAGCACAGTTTTTTTGTTCTGAGCAAGCTCACTGTTCGGACCCCATAGAAAACACATTAGAGTAGAAGAGTGCTCTTTTCTCAAAAGTAGAGTGTGTTTCTTGTAAGGCGAGCTAGCGTTTGTTTCCCAGTCCTAAATGGAGTTGAATCACATACAGTTTTTGGTCCTACGAGCAAGAGTTGTTTTCTGGTATGGAAAGTCACTATTGCACTCCCATTGCTATAAACAGTACAAGTAGCACTCGTGTCTGTTCCCAGGAAGTACAGTGTATTGGACTGAAGAGGAGCTACTGTTCTTGTCAGTTTCCTAAGCAGAGTTTAACTAGATATGGACCGTTTGTGTAGGAAGCACAGTTCTTTTGTTCTGAGAATGCTCACTGTCCTGGCCCTATAGGAAACACATTAGAGTAGAAGAGTGCTCCTTTCTCAATCCAGTGTGTGTTTCTTGTAAGTCGAGCTATCATTTGTTTCCCAGTCCTAAATGGAGTTAAATCCCATGCAGTTTCTGGTCCTACCAGCAAGAGTTGTTTTCTGATAAGAAGAGTCACTATTGCGCTCCTATTGCCACACAGTACAAATAGCACTCGCGTCTGTTCCCAGCTAGGACAGTGTATTGGACTGAAGAGGAGCTACCGTTCTTGTCAGTTTCCTAAGCAGAGTTGAACTAGATATGGCCCGTGTGTTTAGGAAGCACAGTTCTTTTGTTCTGAGCAAGCTCACTGTTCGGACCCCATAGGAAACACAGTAGAGTAGAAGAGTGCTCTTTTCTCAAAAGCAGAGTGTGTTTATTGTAAGGCGAGCTAGCGTTTGTTTCCCAGTCCTAAATGGAGTTGAATCACATGCAGTTTTTGGTCCTATGAGCCAGAGTTGTTTTCTGGTAAGGAAAGTCACTATTGCGCTCCCAATGCCATACACAGTGCAAATAGCACTGGCGTCTGTTCCCAGCAAGTACAGTGTATTGGACTGAAGAGGAGCTACTGTTCTTGTCAGTTTCCTAAGCAGAGTTGAACTAGATATGGCCCATGTGTGTAGGAAGCACAGTTCTTTGGTTCTGAGCAAGCTCACTCTTCTGACCCCATCGGAAACACAGTAGAGTAGAATAGTGCTCTTTTCTCAAAAGCAGAGAGTGTTTCTTGTAAGGCAAGCTAGCGTTTGTTTCCCAGTACTAAATGGAGTTGAATCACATCCTGTTTTTGGTCCTACGAGCAAGAGTTGTTTTTTGGTAAGGAAAGTCACTATTGCGCTCCCATTGTCAGACACAGGGCAAATAGCACTGGCGTCTGTTCCCAGCATGTACAGTGTATTGGACTGAAGAGGAGCTACTATTCTTGTCAGTTTCCTAAGCAGAGTTGAACTAGATATGGCCCCTGTGTGTAGGAAGCACAGTTCTTTTGTTCTGAGCAAGCTCACTGTTCGGACCCCATAGGAAACACAGTAGAGTAGAAGAGTGCTCTTTTCTCAAAAGCAGAGTGTGTTTCTTGTAAGGCGAGCTAGTGTTTGTTTCCCAGTCAGAAATGGAGTTGAATCCCATGCAATTTCTGGTCCTACGAGCAAGAGTTGTTTTCTGGTAAGGAAAGTCACTATTGCGCTCCCATTGCCATACACAGTGCAAATAGCCCTCGCATCTGTTCCCAGCAAGTACAGGGTATTGGACTGAAGCAGACCTACTGTTCTTGTCAGTTTCCTGAGCAGAGATGAACTAGATATGGCCCGTGTGTGTAGGAAGCACAGTACTTAAGTTCTGAGCAAGCTCACTGTTCAGACCCCCTAGAAAACACAGTAGAGTAGAAGAGTGCTCTTTTCTCAAAAGCAGAGTGTGTTTCTTGTAAGGCGAGCTAGTGTTTGTTTCCCAGTCAGAAATGGAGTTGAATCCCATGCAGTTTCTGGTCCTACGTACAAGAGGTGTTTTCTGATAAGAAGAGTCACTATTGCGCTCCCATTGTCATACAGAGGACAAATAGCACTAGCGTCTGTTCCCTGCATGTACAGTGTATTGGACTGAAGAGGAGCTACTGTTCTTGTCAGTTTCCTAAGCAGAGTTGAACTAGATATGGCCCGTGTGTGGAGGAAGCACAGTTCTTTTGTTCTTAGCAAGCTCACTGTTCGGACCCCATAGGATACACAGTAGAGTAGAAGATTGCTCTTTTCTCAAAAGCAGAGTGTGTTTCTTGTAAGGCGAGCTAGCGTTTGTTTCCCAGTCCTAAATGGAGTTGAATCACATCCTGTTTTTGGTCCTACGAGCAAGAGTTGTTTTCTGGTAAGGAAAGTCACTATTGCGCTCCCATTGTCAGACACAGGGCAAATAGCACTGGCGTCTGTTCCCAGCATGTACAGTGTATTGGACTGAAGAGGATCTACTGTTCTTTTCAGTTTCCTAGCAGAAGTGAACTAGATATGGCCGTATTTGTAGGAAGCACAGTTCTTTTGTTCTGAGCAAACACACTGTTCTGGCCCTCTAGGAAAAACAGTAGAGTAGAAGAGTGCTCTTTTCTCAAAAGCAGAGTGTGTTTCTTGTAAGGTGAGCTAGCGTTTGTTTCCCAGTCCTAAATGGAGTTGAATCACATGCAGTTTCTGGTCCTACCAGCAAGCTTGTTTTCTGGTAAGGAAAGTCAAGATTGCGCTGCCATTGCCATATACAGTGCAAATAGCACTCGCGTCTGTTCCCAGCAAGTACAGTGTATTGGACTGAAGAGGAGCTACTATTCTTGTCAGTTTCCTAAGCAGAGTTGAACTAGATATGGCCCCTGTGTGTAGGAAGCACAGTTCTTTTGTTCTGAGCAAGCTCACTGTTCGGACCCCATAGGAAACACAGTAGAGTAGAAGAGTGCTCTTTTCTCAAAAGCAGAGTGTGTTTCTTGTAAGGCGAGCTAGTGTTTGTTTCCCAGTCAGAAATGGAGTTGAATCCCATGCAGTTTCTGGTCCTACGAGCAAGAGTTGTTTTCTGGTAAGGAAAGTCACTATTGTGCTCCCATTGCCATACACAGTGCAAATAGCCCTCGCATCTGTTCCCAGCAAGTACAGTGTATTGGACTGAAGCAGACCTACTGTTCTTGTCAGTTTCCTAAGCAGAGATGAACTAGATATGGCCCGTGTGTGTAGGAAGCACAGTACTTAAGTTCTGAGCAAGCTCACTGTTCAGACCCCCTAGAAAACACAGTAGAGTAGAAGAGTGCTCTTTTCTCAAAAGCAGAGTGTGTTTCTTGTAAGGCGAGCTAGTGTTTGTTTCCCAGTCAGAAATGGAGTTGAATCCCATGCAGTTTCTGGTCCTACGTGCAAGAGGTGTTTTCTGATAAGAAGAGTCACTATTGCGCTCCCATTGTCATACAGAGGACAAATAGCACTAGCGTCTGTTCCCTGCATGTACAGTGTATTGGACTGAAGAGGAGCTACTGTTCTTGTCAGTTTCCTAAGCAGAGTTGAACTAGATATGGCCCGTGTGTGGAGGAAGCACAGTTCTTTTGTTCTTAGCAAGCTCACTGTTCGGACCCCATAGGATACACAGTAGAGTAGAAGATTGCTCTTTTCTCAAAAGCAGAGTGTGTTTCTTGTAAGGCGAGCTAGCGTTTGTTTCCCAGTCCTAAATGGAGTTGAATCACATCCTGTTTTTGGTCCTACGAGCAAGAGTTGTTTTCTGGTAAGGAAAGTCACTATTGCGCTCCCATTGTCAGACACAGGGCAAATAGCACTGGCGTCTGTTCCCAGCATGTACAGTGTATTGGACTGAAGAGGATCTACTGTTCTTTTCAGTTTCCTAGCAGAAGTGAACTAGATATGGCCGTATTTGTAGGAAGCACAGTTCTTTTGTTCTGAGCAAACACACTGTTCTGGCCCTATAGGAAACACAGTAGAGTAGAAGAGTGCTCTTTTCTCAAAAGCAGAGTGTGTTTCTTGTAAGGTGAGCTAGCGTTTGTTTCCCAGCCCTAAATGGAGTTGAATCACATGCAGTTTCTGGTCCTACCAGCAAGCTTGTTTTCTGGTAAGGAAAGTCAAGATTGCGCTGCCATTGCCATATACAGTGCAAATAGCACTCGCGTCTGTTCCCAGCAAGTACAGTGTATTGGACTGAAGAGGAGCTACTATTCTTGTCAGTTTCCTAAGCAGAGTTGAACTAGATATGGCCCCTGTGTGTAGGAAGCACAGTTCTTTTGTTCTGAGCAAGCTCACTGTTCGGACCCCATAGGAAACACAGTAGAGTAGAAGAGTGCACTTTTCTCAAAAGCAGAGTATGTTTCTTGTAAGGCGAGCTAGTGTTTGTTTCCCAGTCAGAAATGGAGTTGAATCCCATGCAGTTTCTGGTCCTACGTGCAAGAGGTGTTTTCTGATAAGAAGAGTCACTATTGTGCTCCCATTGTCATACAGAGGACAAATAGCAATAGCGTCTGTTCCCTGCATGTACAGTGTATTGGACTGAAGAGGAGCTACTGTTCTTGTCAGTTTCCTAAGCAGAGTTGAACTAGATATGGCCCGTGTGTGGAGGAAGCACAGTTCTTTTGTTCTTAGCAAGCTCACTGTTCGGACCCCATAGGATACACAGTAGAGTAGAAGATTGCTCTTTTCTCAAAAGCAGAGTGTGTTTCTTGTAAGGCGAGCTAGCGTTTGTTTCCCAGTCCTAAATGGAGTTGAATCACATCCTGTTTTTGGTCCTACGAGCAAGAGTTGTTTTCTCGTAAGCAAAGTCACTATTGTACTCCCATTGCCATACACAGGGCAAATAGCACTCGTGTCTGTTCCCAGCAAGTACAGTGTATTGGACTGAATAGGAGCTACTCTTCTTGTCAGTTTGCTACGCAGAGTTGAACTAGATATGGCCCGTGTGTGTACTAAGCACAGTTCTTTTGTTCTGAGCAAGCTCAATGTTCGGACCCCATAGGAAACACAGTAGAATAGAAGACTGCTCTTTTCTCAAAAACAGAGTGTGTTCCTTGTAAGGCGAGCTAGCGTTTGTTTCCCAGTCCTAAATGGAGTTGAATCACATGCAGTTTTTGGTCCTACGAGCAAGAGTTGTTTTCTGGTAACGAAAGTCACTATTGCGCTCCCTTTGCGATACACAGTGGAAATAGCACTCGCGTCTTTTCCCAGCAAGTACAGTGTATTGGACTGAAGAGGAGCTACTGTTCTTGTCAGTTTCCTAAGCAGAGTTGAACTAGATATGGCCCATGTGTGTAGGAAGCACAGTTCTTTATTTCTGAGCAAGCTCACTGTTCGGACCCCATAGGAAACACAGTAGAGTAGAAGAGTGCTCTTTTCTCAAAAGCAGAGTGTGTTTCTTGTAAGGCGAGCTAGCGTTTGTTTCCCAGTCCTAAATGGAGTTGAATCACATGCAGTTTCTGGTCCTACGAGCAAGAGTTGTTTTCTGGTAAGGAAAGTCACTATTGTGCTCCCAATGCCATACACAGTGCAAATAGCACTCGCGTCTGTTCCCAGCAAGTACAGTGTATTGGACTGAAGAGGAGCTACTGTTCTTGTCAGTTTCCTAAACAGAGTTGAACTAGATATGGCCCATGTGTGTAGGAAGCACAGTTCTTTTGTTCTGAGCAAGCTCACTGTTCTGACCCCATAGGAAACACAGTAGAGTAGAAGAGTGCTCTTTTCTCAAAAGCAGAGTGTGTTTCTTGTAAGGCGAGCTAGCGTTTGTTTCCCAGTCCTAAATGGAGTTGAATCACATGCAGTTTTTGGTCCTACGAGCAAGAGTTGTTTTCTCGTAAGCAAAGTCACTATTGTGCTCCCATTGCCATACACAGTGAAAATAGCACTCGTGTCTGTTCCCAGCAAGTACAGTGTATTGGACTGAAGAGGAGCTACTCTTCTTGTCAGTTTCCTAAGCAGAGTTGAGCTACATATGGCCCGTGTGTGTAGGAAGCACAGTTCTTTTGTTCTGAGCAAGCTCAATGTTCGGACCCCATAGGAAACACAGTAGAATAGAAGACTACTCTTTTCTCAAAAACAGAGTGTGTTTCTTGTAAGGCGAGCTAGCGTTTGTTTCCCAGTCCTAAATGGAGTTGAATCACATGCAGTTTTTGGTCCTACGAGCAAGAGTTGTTTTCTGGTAAGGAAAGTCACTATTGCGCTCCCTTTGCCATACACAGTGCAAATAGCACTCGTGTCTGTTCCCAGCAAGTACAGTGTATTGGACTGAAGAGGAGCTACAGTTCTTGTCAGTTTCCTAAGCAGAGTTGAACTAGATATGGCCCATGTGTGTAGGAAGCACAGTTCTTTTTTTCTGAGCAAGCTCACTGTTCAGACCCCATAGGAAACACAGTAGAGTAGAAGAGTGCTCTTTTCTCAAAAGCAGAGAGTGTTTCTTGTAAGGCAAGCTAGCGTTTGTTTCCCAGTACTAAATGGAGTTGAATCACATCCTGTTTTTGGTCCTACGAGCAAGAGTTGTTTTCTGGTAAGGAAAGTCACTATTGCGCTCCCATTGTCAGACACAGGGCAAATAGCACTGGCGTCTGTTCCCAGCATGTACACTGTATTGGACTGAAGAGGATCTACTGTTCTTTACAGTTTCCTAGCAGAATTGAACTAGATATGGCCGTATTTGTAGGAAGCACAGTTCTTTTGTTCTGAGCAAACACACAGTTCTGGCCCTATAGGAAACACAGTAGAGTAGAAGATTGCTCTTTTCTCAAAAGCAGAGTGTGTTTCTTGTAAGGTGAGCTAGCGTTTGTTTCCCAGTCCTAAATGGAGTTGAATCACATGCAGTTTCTGGTCCTACCAGCAAGCTTGTTTTCTGGTAAGGAAAGTTAATATTGCGCTGCCATTGCCATATACAGTTCAAATAGCACTCGTGTCTGTTCCCAGCAAGTACAGTGTATTGGACTGAAGAGGAGCTACTGTTCTTGTCAGTTTCCTAAGCAGAGTTGAACTAGATATGGCCCCTGTGTGTAGGAAGCACAGTTCTTTTGTTCTGAGCATGCTCAGTGTTCGGACCCCATATGAACCATAGTAGAATAGAAGACTGCTCTTTTCTCAAAAACAGAGTGTGTTTCTTGTAAGGCGAGCTAGCGTTTGTTTCCCAGTCCTAAATGGAGTTGAATCACATGCAGTTTTTGGTCCTATGAGCAAGAGTTGTTTTCTCGTAAGCAAAGTCACTCTGGCGCTCCCATTTCCAAACACAGTAAAAATAGCACTCGCGTCTGTTCCCAGCAAGTACAGTGTATTGGACTGAAGCGGAGCTACTGTTCTTGTCAGTTTGCTAAGCAGAGTTGAACTAGATATGGCCCCTGTGTGTAGGAAGCACTGTTCTTTTGTTCTGAGCAAGCTCACTGTTTGGACCCCCTAGGAAACACAGTAGAGTAGAAGAGTGCTCTTTTCTCAAAAGCAGAGTGTGTTTCTTGTAAGGCGAGCTAGCGTTTGTTTCCCAGTCCTAAATGGAGTTGAATCACATGCAGTTTTTGGTCCTATGAGCAAGAGTTGTTTTCTGGTAAGGAAAGTCACTCTTGCGCTCCCACTAAAATACAAAGTGCAAATAGCACTCGCGTCTGTTCCCAGCAAGTACAGTGTATTGGACTGAAGCGGAGCCACTGTTCTTGTCAGTTTCCTAAGCAGAGTTGAACTAGATATGGCCCCTGTGTGTAGGAAGCACAGTTCTTTTGTTCTGAGCAAGCTCACAGTTCGGACCACATAGGAAATACAGTAAAGTAGAAGAGTGCTCTTTTCTCAAAAGCAGAGTGTGTTTCTTGTAAGGCGAGCTAGTGTTTGTTTCCCAGTCAGAAATGGAGTTGAATCCCATGCAGTTTCTGGTCCTACGAGCAAGAGGTGTTTTCTGATAAGAAGAGTCACTATTGCGCTCTCAATGTCATACAGAGGACAAATAGCACTGGTGTCTGTTCCCAGCATGTACAGTGTATTGGACTGAAGAGGATCTACTGTTCTTGTCAATTTCCTAAGCAGAATTGAACTAGATATGGCCGTATTTGTAGGAATCACAGTTCTTTTGTTCTGAGCATACTCACTGTTCTGGCCCTATAGGAAAAACAGTAGAGTAGAAGAGTGCTCTTTTCTCAAAAGCAGAGTGTGTTTCTTGTAAGGCTAGCTAGTGTTTGTTTCCCAGTCAGAAATGGAGTTGAATCCCATGCAGTTTTTGGTCCTACGAGCAAGAGTTGTTTTCTGGTAAGGAAATTCATTATTGCGCTCGCATTGCAATACACAGTGCAAATAGCACTGGCGTCTGTTCCCAGCAAGTACAGTGTATTGGACTGAAGCGGAGCTCCTGTTCTTGTCAGTTTCCTAAGCAGAGTTGAACTAGATAGGGCCCCTGTGTGTAGGAAGCACAGTTCTTTTGTTCTGAGCAAGCTCACTGTTTGGACCCCCTAGGAAACACAGTAGAGTAGAAGAGTGCTCTTTTCTCAAAAGCAGAGTGTGTTTCTTTTAAGGCGAGCTAGCGTTTGTTTCCCAGTCCTAAATGGAGTTGAATCACATGCAGTTTCTTGTCCTATGAGCAAGAGTTGTTTTCTGGAAAGAAGAGTCACTATTGTGCTCCCATTGTCATACACAGGGCAAATAGAACTGGCGTCTGTTCCCAGCATGTACAGTGTATTGGACTGAAGAGGATCTACTGTTCTTGTCAGTTTCCTAAGCAGAATTGAACTAGATAAGGCCGTATTTGTAGGAAGCACAGTTCTTTTGTTCTGAGCAAACTCACTGTTCTGGCCCTATAGAACACAGTAGAGTAGAAGAGTGCTCTTTTCTCAAAAGGAGAGTGTGTTTCTTGTAATGCGAGCTAGTGTTTGTTTCCCAGTCAGAAATGGAGTTGAATGCCATGCAGTTTCTGGTCCTACGAGCAAGAGTTGTTTTCTGGTAAGAAGAGTCACTATTACGCTCCCATTGTCATACACAGGGCAAATAGCACTGGCGACTGTTCCCAGCAAGTACAGTGTATTGGACTGAAGCGGAGCTACTGTTCTTGTCAGTTTCCAAAGCAGAGCTGAACTAGATATGGCCCCTGTGTGTAGGAAGCACAGTTCTTTTGTTCTGAGCAAGCTCAATGTTCGGACCCCATAGAAAACACATTAGAGTAGAAGAGTGCTCTTTTCTCAAAAGCAGAGTGTGTTTCTTGTAAGGCGAGCTAGTGTTTGTTTCCCAGTCCTAAATGGAGTTGAATCACATACAGTTTTTGGTCCTACGAGCAAGAGTTGTTTTCCGGTAATGAAAGTCACTATTGCACTCCCATTGCCATACACAGTTCAAATAGCACTCGTGTCTGTTCCCAGCAAGTACAGTGTATTGGACTGAAGAGGAGCTACTGTTCTTGTCAGTTTCCTAAGCAGAGTTGAACTAGATATGGCCCGTGTGTGTAGGAAGCACAGTTCTTTTGTTCTGAGCAAGCTCACTGTTCTGGCCCTATAAGAAACACAGTAGAGTAGAAGAGTGCTCTTTTCTCAAAAGCAGAGTATGTTTCTTGTAAGGCGAGCTAGCGTTTGTTTCCCAATCCTAAATGGAGTTGAATCACATGGAGTATCTGGTCCTACGAGCAAGAGTTGTTTTCTGGTAAGAAGAGTCATTATTGCGCTCCCATTGTCATCTACAGGGCAAATCACACTGGCATTTGTTCCCAGCATATACAGTGTATTGGACTGAAGCGGAGCTACTGTTCTTGTCAGTTTGCTAAGCAGAGTTGAACTAGATATGGTCCCTGTGTGTAGGAAGCACTGTTCTTTTGTACTGAGCAAGCTCACTTTTCCGACCCCCAAGGAAACACAGTAGAGTAGAAGAGTGCTCTTTTCTCAAAAGCAGAGTGTTTTTCTTGTAAGGCGAGCTAGCGTTTGTTTCCCAGTCCTAAATGGAGTTGAATCACATGCAGTTTTTGGTCCTATGAGCAAGAGTTGTTTTCTGGTAAGGAAAGTCACTCTTGCGCTCCCATTGAAATACAAAGTGCAAATAGCACTCGCGTCTGTTCCCAGCAAGTACAGTGTATTGGACTGAAGCGTAGCTACTGTTCTTGTCAGTTTCCTAAGCAGAGTTGAACTAGATATGGCCCCTCTGTGTAGGAAGCACAGTTCTTTTGTTCTGAGCAAGCTCACTGTTCGGACCACATAGGAAATACAGTAGAGTAGAAGAGTGCTCTTTTCTCAAAAGCAGAGTGTGTTTCTTGTAAGGCGAGCTAGTGTTTGTTTCCCAGTCAGAAATGGAGTTGAATCCCATGCAGTTTCTGGTCCTACGAGCAAGAGGTGTTTTCTGATAAGAAGAGTCACTATTGTGCTCCCATTGTCATACAGAGGACAAATAGCACTGGTGTCTGTTCCCTGCATGTACAGTGTATTGGACTGAAGTGGAGCTACTGTTGTTGTCAGTTTCCTAAGCAGAGTTGAACTAGATATGGCCCGTGTGTGGAGGAAGCACAGTTCTGTTGTTCTGAGCAAGCTCACTGTTCGGACCTCATAGGAAACACAGTAGAGTAGAAGAGTGCTCTTTTCTCAAAAGCAGAGTGTGTTTCTTGTAAGGCGAGCTAGTGTTTGTTTCCCAGTCCTAAATGTAGTTGAATCACATGCAGTTTCTTGTCCTATGAGCAAGAGTTTTTTTCTGGTAAGAAGAGTCACTATTGTGCTCCCATTGTCATACACAGGGCAAATAGCACTGGCGTCTGTTCCCAGCATGTACAGTGTATTGGACTGAAGAGGATCTACTGTTCTTGTCAGTTTCCTAAGCAGAATTGAACTAGATATGGCCGTATTTGTAGGAATCACAGTTCTTTTGTTCTGAGCAAACTCATTGTTCTGGCCATATAGGAAAAACAGTAGATTAGAAGAGTGCTCTTTTCTCAAAAGCAGAGTATGTTTCTTGTAAGGCGAGCTAGCGTTTGTTTTCCAATCCTTAATGGAGTTGAATCACATGCAGTATCTGGTCCTACGAGCAAGAGTTGTTTTCTGGTAAGAAGAGTCACTATTGCGCTCCCACTGTCATCCACAGGGCAAATCACACTGGCATTTGTTCCCAGCATGTACAGTGTATTGGACTGAAGAGGATCTACTGTTCTTGTCAGTTTCCTAAGCAGAGTTTAACTAGATATGGACCGTGTGTGTAGGAAGCACAGTTCTTTTGTTCTGAGAATGCTCACTGTTCTGGCCCTATAGGAAACACATTAGAGTAGAAGAGTGCTCCTTTCTCAATCCAGAGTGTGTTTCTTGTAAGTCGAGCTATCGTTTGTTTCCCAGTCCTAAATAGAGTTGAATCCCATGCAGTTTCTGGTCCTATCAGCAAGAGTTGTTTTCTGATAAGAAGAGTCACTATTGCGCTCCTATTGCCATACACAGTACAAATAGCAGTCGCGTCTGTTCCCAGCTAGGACAGTGTATTGGACTGAAGAGGATCTACTGTTCTTGTCAGTTTCCTAAGCAGAATTGAACTAGATATGGCCGTATTTGTAGGAAGCACAGTTCTTTTGTTCTGAGCAAACTCACTGTTCTGGCCCTATAGGAAACACAGTAGAGTAGAAGAGTGCTCTTTTCTCAAAAGCAGAGTGTGTTTCTTGTAAGGCGAGCTAGCGTTTGTTTCCCATTCCTAAATGGATTTGAAATACATGCAGTTTCTGGTCCTACGAGCAAGAGATGTTTTCTGGTAAGAAGAGTCACTATTGCGCTCCCATTGTCATAAACAGGGCAAATAGCAATGGCATCTGTTCCCAGCAAGTACAGTGTATTGGACTGAAGCGGAGCTACTGTTCTTGTCAGTTTCCTAAGCAGAGTTGAACTAGATATGGCCCCTGAGTATAGGAAGTACAGTTCTTTTGTTCTGAGCAAGCTCATTTTTCGGACCCCATAGAAAACACATTAGAGTAGAAGAGTGCTCTTTTCTCAAAAGCAGAGTGTGTTTCTTGTAAGGCAAGCTAGTGTTTGTTTCCCAGTCAGAAATGGAGTTGAATCCCACGCAGTTTCTGGTCCTACCAGCAAGACGTGTTTCCGATAAGAAGAGTCACTATTGTGCTCCTATTGCCATACACAGTGCAAATAGCACTCGCGTCTGTTCCCAGCTATTACAGTGTATTGGACTGAAGAGGAGCTACTGTTCTTGTCAGTTTCCTAAGCAGAGTTGAACTAGATATGGACCGTGTGTGTAGGAAGCACAGTTCTTTTGTTCTGAGCAAGCTCACTGTTCGGACCCCATAGGAAATACAGTAGAGTAGAAGAGTGCTCTTTTTTCAAAAGCAGAGTGTGTTTCTTGTAAGGCGAGCTAGCGTTTGTTTCCCAGTCCTAAATGGAGTTGAATCACAAGCAGTTTTTGGTCCTATGAGCAAGAGTTGTTTTCTGGTACGAAAAGTCATTATTGCGCTCTCATTGCCATACACAGTGCAAATAGCACTGGTGTCTGTTCCCAGCAAGTACAGTGTATTGGACTGAAGCGGAGCTACTGTTCTTGTCAGTTTCCT
Organism: Peromyscus eremicus; assembly: GCF_949786415.1. NCBI lineage: Eukaryota > Metazoa > Chordata > Mammalia > Rodentia > Cricetidae > Peromyscus > Peromyscus eremicus. The sequence continues at coordinate 3,099 of NW_026734444.1, read as the reverse complement.
AAGCAGAGTTGACACTAGATATTGCCCCTGTGTGTAGGAAGCACAGTTCTTTTGTTCTGAGCAAGCTCACTGTTCAGACCCCATAGGAAACACAGTAGAGTAGAATAGTGCTCTTTTCTCAAAAGCAGAGTGTGTTTCTTGTAAAGTGAGCTAGCATTTGTTTCCCAGTCCTAAATGGAGTTGAATCACATGCAGTTTCTTGTCCTTCGAGCAAGAGTTGTTTTCTGGTAAGAAGAGTCACTATTGTGCTCCCATTGTCATTCACAGGGCAAATAACACTGGCGTCTGTTCCCAGCATGTACACTGTATTGGACTGAAGAGAATCTACTGTTCTTTTCAGTTTCCTAAGCATAATTGAACTAGATATGGCCGTATTTGTATGAAGCACATTTCTTTTGTTCTGAGCAAGCTCACTGTTCTGGCCCTATAGGAAACACAGTAGAGTAGAAGAGTGCTCTTTTCTCAAAAGCAGAGTGTGTTTCTTGTAAGGCGAGCTAGCGTTTGTTTCCCAGTCCTAAATGGAGTTGAATCACATACAGTTTTTGGTCCTATGAGCAAGAGATGTTTTCTGGTAAGGAAAGTCACTCTTACGCTCTTAATTCCATACACAGTGCAAATAGCACTCGCGTCTGTTCCCAGCAAGTACAGAGTATTGGACTGAAGCGGAGCTACTGTTCTTGTCAGTTTGCTAAGCAGAGTTGAACTAGATATGGCCCCTGTGTGTAGGAAGCACTGTTCTTTTGTTCTGAGAAAGCTCACTGTTCGGACCCTCTAGGAAACACAGTAGAGTAGAAGAGTGCTCTTTTCTCAAAAGCAGAGTGTATTTCTTGTAAGGCGATCTAGCGTTTGTTTCCCAGTCCTAAATGGAGTTGAATCACATGCAGTTTTTGGTCCTATGAGCAAGAGTTGTTTTCTGGTAAGGAAAGTCACTCTTGCGCTCCCATTGAAATACAAAGTGCAAATATCACTCGCGTCTGTTCCCAGCAAGTACAGTGTATTGGACTGAAGCGGAGCTACTGTTCTTGTCAGTTTCCTAAGCAGAGTTGAACTAGATATGGCCCCTGTGTGTAGGAAGCACAGTTCTTTTGTTCTGAGCAAGCTCACTGTTCGGACCCCATAGGAAACACATTGGAGTAGAAGAGTGCTCTTTTCTCAAAAGGAGAGTGTGTTTCTTGTAATGCGAGCTAGTGTTTGTTTCCCAGTCAGAAATGGAGTTGAATCCCATGCAGTTTCTGGTCCTACGAGCAAGAGTTGTTTTCTCGTAAGAAGAGTCACTATTGTGCTCCCATTGTCATACACAGGGCAAATAGCACTGGCGTCTCTTCCCAGCAAGTACAGTGTATTGGACTGAAGCGGAGCTACTGTTCTTGTCAGTTTCCTAAGCAGAGTTGAACTACATATGGCCCCTGTGTGTAGGAAGCACAGTTTTTTTGTTCTGAGCAAGCTCACTGTTCGGACCCCATAGAAAACACATTAGAGTAGAAGAGTGCTCTTTTCTCAAAAGTAGAGTGTGTTTCTTGTAAGGCGAGCTAGCGTTTGTTTCCCAGTCCTAAATGGAGTTGAATCACATACAGTTTTTGGTCCTACGAGCAAGAGTTGTTTTCTGGTATGGAAAGTCACTATTGCACTCCCATTGCTATAAACAGTACAAGTAGCACTCGTGTCTGTTCCCAGGAAGTACAGTGTATTGGACTGAAGAGGAGCTACTGTTCTTGTCAGTTTCCTAAGCAGAGTTTAACTAGATATGGACCGTTTGTGTAGGAAGCACAGTTCTTTTGTTCTGAGAATGCTCACTGTCCTGGCCCTATAGGAAACACATTAGAGTAGAAGAGTGCTCCTTTCTCAATCCAGTGTGTGTTTCTTGTAAGTCGAGCTATCATTTGTTTCCCAGTCCTAAATGGAGTTAAATCCCATGCAGTTTCTGGTCCTACCAGCAAGAGTTGTTTTCTGATAAGAAGAGTCACTATTGCGCTCCTATTGCCACACAGTACAAATAGCACTCGCGTCTGTTCCCAGCTAGGACAGTGTATTGGACTGAAGAGGAGCTACCGTTCTTGTCAGTTTCCTAAGCAGAGTTGAACTAGATATGGCCCGTGTGTTTAGGAAGCACAGTTCTTTTGTTCTGAGCAAGCTCACTGTTCGGACCCCATAGGAAACACAGTAGAGTAGAAGAGTGCTCTTTTCTCAAAAGCAGAGTGTGTTTATTGTAAGGCGAGCTAGCGTTTGTTTCCCAGTCCTAAATGGAGTTGAATCACATGCAGTTTTTGGTCCTATGAGCCAGAGTTGTTTTCTGGTAAGGAAAGTCACTATTGTGCTCCCAATGCCATACACAGTGCAAATAGCACTGGCGTCTGTTCCCAGCAAGTACAGTGTATTGGACTGAAGAGGAGCTACTGTTCTTGTCAGTTTCCTAAGCAGAGTTGAACTAGATATGGCCCATGTGTGTAGGAAGCACAGTTCTTTGGTTCTGAGCAAGCTCACTCTTCTGACCCCATCGGAAACACAGTAGAGTAGAATAGTGCTCTTTTCTCAAAAGCAGAGAGTGTTTCTTGTAAGGCAAGCTAGCTTTTGTTTCCCAGTACTAAATGGAGTTGAATCACATCCTGTTTTTGGTCCTACGAGCAAGAGTTGTTTTTTGGTAAGGAAAGTCACTATTGCGCTCCCATTGTCAGACACAGGGCAAATAGCACTGGCGTCTGTTCCCAGCATGTACAGTGTATTGGACTGAAGAGGAGCTACTATTCTTGTCAGTTTCCTAAGCAGAGTTGAACTAGATATGGCCCCTGTGTGTAGGAAGCACAGTTCTTTTGTTCTGAGCAAGCTCACTGTTCGGACCCCATAGGAAACACAGTAGAGTAGAAGAGTGCTCTTTTCTCAAAAGCAGAGTGTGTTTCTTGTAAGGCGAGCTAGTGTTTGTTTCCCAGTCAGAAATGGAGTTGAATCCCATGCAATTTCTGGTCCTACGAGCAAGAGTTGTTTTCTGGTAAGGAAAGTCACTATTGCGCTCCCATTGCCATACACAGTGCAAATAGCCCTCGCATCTGTTCCCAGCAAGTACAGGGTATTGGACTGAAGCAGACCTACTGTTCTTGTCAGTTT